>NC_080705.1:32559554-32877992 GCF_943734765.1 Anopheles ziemanni | reverse complement strand
CAGGTAGTAGTAGACGGCGGCGGCCAACGCCGCAACCACGAACACAATATCTAACAAACTAACCATTGCTGCTGAAGGCTAGCTGAAGGCTTACTGAGGTGTCAGTTGCCCAAATTGACCGCTTATATATTTGGAATCCCACCTCTTGCATTCCTCTTGGTTTGCCTTTTTTACCCCCCATTGATGATTGTTTTGCTGATTTTGCGCCAACAAACATATGTCAGCATGAGTTGAGTATTTTTGGTAGGGTGTGAACATTTGAGTAGATTATATTTTTTTTCTTCTTTTCTGACGCCATTTCAGTTTTACGCTACCGATTCATCCGTTGTAGGTGTGAGCAATTTTTCAACTTGAAGATAAGATTGTTAACGAGGCGAGGAGTGGTGCGGGAGCTGAACTATTATGTTCGATCAGTGACTTGCGCTTTTGTACGCATTGCTTATCTTCTCTCTGTAGTTTCCTTACTCTGCAGGGGTGGTTTGTTATTCTCGAAAACCGGTTTGTTGGAAAAAAATGATGAACAATATTTGAACTACAGATTTTCATGGCTGTCAAAAAGAACGCCGTGCCGGTTCACTTGAAATAGATTCCCCTCTACGGTACAACGTGTGAACGAAACAGATCTACACGTGTTGATGATGCGTAATGCGCAAACTCCACTAGCACCAAGCGCGAGTTAGCGCTTCTTCACTATCTTGTCGCTAATCATCTGCCCGGCTAGCTCAGTCGGTAGAGCATGAGACTCTTAATCTCAGGGTCGTGGGTTCGAGCCCCACGTTGGGCGCAGGGATTTGTCCGCTTTTTTTAATCTTCCCTCGAGAAGGTATACGCAAAGATGAAAATAGAGGTTTCAAAAAGTTTTCTGAACATCATCATTCCATTCCGTCGGTATATTGACGGTATGAAAAATTTAGGCGTTAAAATAAATTTAAAAAAAAAGAAAATAATCTAAAGCGCATTTATTGATTCTATTTCCTGCACTTTTTTTAAATTTACATTTTAAATTTTGAAAAAATAAAACTTGAAATGATTTTAACTCCGTTCAATTTGAACTTTACACTAATTCTTCAAAAACAAAGATGTTACAGCGTCTTAAAAAGATCGGTCAAAATTACCGCTAAAAAGCAGTATCGCAAGATTCCAAAGCAATGTACTCTAGTGTTAAATACAAACCATTTGTTAAATAGATTCATGAAAATTTTAATATTGTTTATGTTGTTTTTTTTTTTATATATATTTGGACGGCCAGGCCGTATTGTACCTGTTTATGTTGTTGCTTTATTTTGATTTTCGGATTAGCCGGATATTCGGGAGTCTACTGTATTGAATGGGCGAAATTGAATAAAAAAAAAAAAATTTTATAGATCGTCTGAGAGCCAGTTAAATGCAGTCGCAAACGATAAAAAAACGTGTACAGTCACGATGAGCCCTCGGATGGTATCATCAAACAAGTTGAAGCAGAAAAATGGCCTAATCAACTTACAAAAATCACTAGCCAACAAGCGCGATAAGATAGACCTGTCCGTCGCTTGAGGCGTGCAAAAATTGCCAAGTCCCGGTGAGGTGGTAATTAAAAAATGAATAGATAAACAGACAGACCCACTGCATGTTACAGTTGAAACATAAAGGCGTCGCAGATCAGTAGCGGTTGCACTATTGCTCGACAATGTGGATTCATTTGGTTGTGCTTGCGGCACTCGCTGCGGTTTACTGGATCCGGCAGCGACTCTCCTATTGGAAGCATCGTGGCGTCGCCTTCGTCGAGCCTTCGTTTCCCCAGGGTAACCTGGGGGGGCTGGGCAAAACGCGCCACATGTCCCAGATATTGCAGGGCTGCTACGAACAGCTGAAGAGCCGTGGACCGTTCGGTGGTGTGTTCTTCTTCATCAACCCGGTCGCTCTGGTTACCGATCTAGATCTAGTCAAGGCGGTGTTGGTGAAAGACTTTGCCACCTTCCACGACCGAAGCCTGTACCATAATCCACGTGATGACCCGCTGTCCCAGCATCTGGTCGCGATGGAGGGTTCCAAGTGGAAGAACCTCCGAGCCAAGCTAACGCCCACGTTCACCTCGGGCAAGATGAAGATGATGTTCTCCACCGTGACGTCGGTGGCTGAGGAGTTCACCAAGTGTCTCACAGGAGAAATCGCTAGCAGTAGTGGTGTGGAGATGAAGGACCTACTGGCCCGGTTCACTACCGACGTCATCGGTACGGTGGCATTTGGGCTCGAGTGTAACAGTCTCAAGGACGCTAACGCACGGTTCCGCGTGATGGGCCGTAAGGTGTTCGAACCGTCGCGCTACCGAGCGATGAAAACCTTCCTGGCGGCTCAGTTCCCACAGCTAGCTCGGACGCTCCACGTTGCTCTCACACCGGCCGACATTGCGGACTTCTTCATGGGCGTTGTGAAAGACACGATCCAGTTTCGGGAGACCAACGATGTGCAGCGGAACGACTTCATGACGCTGCTGATGAAGGTTATGAAAGAGGACGTGCTCAGCGGCAAGGGAAGTGGTTCGGGCGATCAGCTCACGATGGATGACATCGCGGCCCAGGCGTTTGTGTTTTTCCTCGCCGGATTTGAGACGTCCTCCACCACCATGTCGTTCTGCTTGTACGAGCTAGCCCTCCACCAGGAGCTCCAGGATAAGGCTCGGGCAAACATTGAAGAGGTCCTAAAAAAGTACGACTCCATCAGCTACGAAGCAGTGCACGACATGAAGTACATCGAAATGTGCATAAATGGTACGATTGGTTGGAAAACTTCCACGACGTCCATGATCTTCGTTTACTTACTCTGTTTCATTTTGCAGAATCACTCCGGAAGTATCCACCAGCGACGACGTTGACGCGAAAAGCTAATCATAATTATCGCGTCGCCGGCACCGACCACACACTACAGCAGGGCCTGATGGTCGCTGTGCCCGTCTACGCCATCCATCACGACCCGGTCCACTTCCCCGACCCGGAACGGTTCGATCCGGAACGATTTTCTCCCGAGCAGACCGCCAAACGGCACCCGTTCGCCTTTTTGCCGTTCGGCGAGGGGCCACGAATTTGCATCGGCCTTCGGTTCGGGATGATGCAGGCACGCATTGGGCTGGTTTATCTGCTAAAACACTTCCGGTTCACCCTGGACCAGCAGAAGATGAGCGTTCCGTTGAAGGTGTCGGCTTCTAGTCCCATTTTAACGATCGAAGGAGGGCTCTGGTTGAAGGTACAGAAACTGTAAACACAGAATACTGGGGAGAGAATGCACTTTTAGCCTGATTTTTATATCAATTATCAATTTATTATTCATATTTTGTGCTCTGATAGGACCTGACCTGATGGATAAGCCTTAGGCCACTCACTGATAACGGGGCCCGTTATCAGTTGATGTAGGAGCTTGCTATCCATCGGAGTCAATGTGCAGGATTGGATAGGATCGGGCAGGGACGAGCCACGCGTGGAGTCCGTTTGCATAGAGAAAAGAAATATGGGGTTTTAGGCCACGGACCGGGCTTTTAATTTGTATGTATGTGTCTCAGTGAATAATGTAGTTTTACTAAGAAGAAAACATGTGTTATAATTACATAGGACACGCGAGAGAACATAAAACTTTGAATGTTCCTTGCCTAACATTTATTTGCATACACAATATGTCAGTTTTTCTGTTTTCCTTTAAGGACTAAACAAACAATATTCCCAATTTCAAGCCATAAATTACATTACACGCGTGGTATTCAGGTATGTACAAACAAAGCGTTACAACTTTTGCACCTTCAACCAAAGGCCATCTTTCGGGGCCAGTATAAAACTGTTCGGCACAAACTCCATCGGTATGGACGTCTTCTCGTACGTGCTAAATCTAAACCCTCGCAACAGATAGGCCAAACCGACCCGGGCCTGCATCATTCCGAACCTCAGCCCAATGCAAACCCTCGGTCCCTCCCCGAACGGGATCCAGGCGAAAGGATGACGTTTCGCTTCCTCTTCCACACTGAACCGATCCGGGTCGAACTTTTCCGGCTCGGGAAACAGCTCGGCATCGCGCTGGATGGCGTAGATCGGGATGAACACTGGAGTGCCGGCGACCAGGGTCGAGTCCGTGCCAGGGACGCGATAGTCTTTCGAAGTCACGCGAAAGTGCATCGGTACCGGAGGATACTTGCGGAGTGATTCTACAATGGAAACGGGTTGATTATTTATTTGAAGACCCATTATTTAGCAGTATACACTTTACTTGCCTTTCAAAATCTGATCCAAATACTTCATCTCCGATACAGCATCGTACGTCAGTTCTCCTCCGTGTAGGTCCAAAATCTCATTCACACTCTGGCGCCCTTTCTCCTGGATATCGTGGTTCAGGGCAAGTTCATAAAGCGTCCACGTGAGAAGAGTCGATGACGTCTCAAAGCCGGCAAAGAAAAACACGAACGCTTGCGCAGCCACCTCGTTGAACGTGAGCGACTCCTCCGGGTTTTCCTCGTTCTGCAGCATCCGGATCATCAGGTCCATAAAGTCGTTCCGCTGTACACCGTTCGCCACCCGGTAGTCAATTGTATCGCGAACAACTTGCATGAAAAACGATGCCACCTGGGAGTCGGTCAGCTTGATTCCGAGCAGCCGACATAACTTTGGAGAAAATTGCACCATCAGATTCACCCACTGCGGAGGTTGCTTCTCGATTAGGCGTCGACCCATGGCACGGAATTTGGCGTCCGGGTCACGCATACTGTTACACTCGATACCGAATGCGCACGTTCCGATGACGTCGGTGGTGAACCGTGACACGATATCTTTCAGCTCGAGTTCATCTCGCTCGCGGACTGTTTCGTCCATGAAATCGCTCAACTGCCGACCGGCGGCCACGATGGTCGGAAACATGGTCTTCATCTTGCCGGACGTAAACGTCGGTGTGATGCGGTTACGCAAATGACGCCATCGTTGACCCTCCAGGTTAAACAGATGGCCCGACACGGGGTCATCCTTCTCGTTACAGTAGACGCCACGGTCGTGAAAGTACTGGAAGTCTTTCACGAGTATCGTCTTCACCAGCTCCAGATCGGTGGGCATTGCGACCGGGGCCAGTAGCATGTACACGCCCATAAACGGATGCTTGCCCTTGTACTCGCTATAGTACCGCTCCAGGGCACCGGTAAAATGCACCTTCGATCCGGCATCTTTGAAGCTTCCGAACAGAAACGCCGGCTTTGGGTGGGGCACTCCGTGGTCTTTCCAGTAGGAATGCTTGCGCACGGCGTAATACACAAGCGCACCGAGAACCAAGAGCACAGCGATCAGCACTTCGATGGGAGATAACATTTTGAAACAACTTTCTGCCAGTAGAATGGACAACAGGCAACTGATTCAATGGGGCTTCGCGAGAGACTCGCGAGCTAACTTCCATTATCTCGCTTGTAAACCCAAATTTACGGCTGGGTATCGGTATTAGTGAACGCGACATGTCAATACCGACATGCTTATTTATAGATTAACCCGCGACCATGGGGGACCGAAGAGCGTATCATGGAATCCCCAACCTTTGATCGTGGAATACAGTGCAGGATAGATTTTACCCATCGGAATAAATAATATTTATTTTATTGTCTTCAGACAAATCTATCAAAGGTCTACAAACAAATCGACATTGCTGATAACATGCTGCGATGGGTTCGATCCATTCTCACTGGCTACTTAAGGTTGGCTCTAACCTGTTCTGATGCATATCATGCCCTTCAGGAACCCCCCAAGATCCGCTCTCCGTCCAGAAAGCCTATTTTTTGCCGAATTCAGTTCAGGATCTTGACGATCGTAGACAACTTCAACCTTTAGTGTCTGATGTAATTCAAACGCGTTATCCCTGTCTATTGATAAGTGTCGTGTTCTGTCGTTTGCTCGATCCAGGATCCAAGCCTCGTTTGACTACCTGTGGACAATTGCGTTCTGGAATGTATGGAGACGTTTAGGTCGCTTATGGAAAATGTGTAAATAAAAGTAAGGGCAATCAAATAATAGGTTTAATTTTTCGTCTGACCAAGGAATTTCGCAACCTAATTACCATTAAATCCTAGTATTTCCCCTCCATCCGGGTCCTGTCTTATTTATTTTTTACTCTCTTATATATTTCAGTATTCTATAGCATAGTTCGATGATGAATAATGCTCAGAAAAAGTATTATTAAATTACTATTTCTCAAAGACTGTGCAAAACAATTAGCTTTTTTCTTAAATTAGCAAGAGTGTTAAAAACAAAAAACCAATTTTCTAGTATTTAACTATGAACTTTTTCAATTTTAATTTAATTTGGTTTTCAACAATTTCCTATTCAAATTTTTCTTTGCATCTTTTTTGCACTTTGCATATTATAGCTTAGATAAGATTAAAGAATTTTACTTCTTTCTCATGGTCAGACTCAAGAATTAAACAATTCTGGTTCATCTGGAAATTTCAAATGTCCTTCATTTAGCTAGCACAAATTGAAAACGAGAAAAAATACCAAAACGATATCGTTTAGAGACGACTCCAGAGAGGTAAAATCCATTGTATGTTTCCAAATCAAGTCTCCAAGTGACCAAAATTTACTGCTGCATACACTGTTTTCAGGGCCAATTCGTCGGCATCAAGCTGCTCTTTGTTGGTAGTAGGCAGTGAATTGCACGCGCAAGGTTTTTGTTTGGCATCGTTAGGAACCAGTTTGGACTTATTAAGTTTAACTTTGCCATTATCGGTAGCAACATTGACGCGACGAGAAAATGTCGCGTTGTTGTCGCGCCAATGTTGCTACCGATAATGGCAAAGTTAAACTTAACAAACCCAAAGTGCTTCCTAACGAAACCAAACAAAAACCGTGCGCGTGCAATTGACTGCATACTACCAACAAAGAGCAGCTTGATGCCGACGAATTGGCCCTGAAAACAGTGTAATCATCAAAGAGCAATTCAGATAAGAGGAGATAAATGCCCTAATTTTACGAAACTCACGAATGTAGCTCGACAACAGCACATCCCATGCCATCAGTCGGGCGTTGTACAAGCTGTAAAGTATACGAAAATGTACCTGCCACTTCTTATCTTGGCACTTTTGCTGGCCGTACTGTGGGTCCGCAGGCGGTTCTCCTACTGGAAGGATCTCGGCGTGCCCTACGTTCAACCAACGTTCCCTCATGGAAACCTTCGCGAAATTGGTAAGACGCAGCATATGTCACACTTAACCCGCAGCGTGTACCATGAGCTGAAGGGAAAAACAAAAGGCCTTGGATTCGCTGGCCTGTACTTCTTCATCAATCCCGTCACGATGGTCATCGATCTGGAGCTGGTGAAGAATGTGTTGGTGAAAGATTTCTCCTACTTCCACGATCGGGCTGTGTACCACAACGGGAAGGACGATCCCCTGTCCGAGCACCTGTTCGCGATGGAGGGTACCAAGTGGCGCAATCTGCGTTCCAAGCTTACGCCCACCTTTACTTCCGGCAAGATGAAGATGATGTTTCCCACGATCCTCGCGGTGGCCGATGAGTTCCGGTCTTGCCTAGCATCCACGATTCACGATCGTGCGGGTGAGGTGGAGATGAAGGAATTACTAGCCAGGTTCACCACGGACGTGATAGGAAACTGTGCGTTTGGCCTGGAGTGTAACAGCTTGAAGGATCCTCAGGCCGAGTTTCGGCGCATGGGCAAAAAAGTATTCCAACACTCACGGCTGAGCATCATAAAACGGTTTGCCTCGAGTCAGTTTAGAGATCTATCCCGCCGGCTGGGAGTAACAAACACGGCCAAAGATGTAGCTACATTTTTCTTGAGCGCCGTGAAGGATACGGTGCAGTTTCGCATGAAGAATAATGTGCAACGAAACGACTTCATGAGTCTGCTGATGGAGCTCATGAAGGAGGGTAAAGGAACGGATAAACTATCCATGGAAGAAGCTTCCGCACAGGCGTTCGTATTCTTCCTGGCCGGGTTTGAAACGTCCTCCACGGCAATGTCGTTCTGTCTTTACGAGCTGGCGCTTGCGCAGGATTTGCAGCAAAAAGCGAGAGACTGTGTCCGAGCGGCTCTGGCGCGTCACGGTGCCATGACCTACGAGGCGTTGCTGGAGATGAAATACATCGAAATGTGCATTAATGGTAAGCAACTCAGGTAAACGATAATGCAACATTCTTGGCCATTAATTACCGCAACTTACCACATTCCCAGAATCTCTAAGGAAGTACTCGCCAGCAGCGATTCTGTTGAGAATCGCCACGCAAAACTACCCAGTGCCCGGCACGAAACACACCATTCCAAAGGGGCAAACTGTGATCATACCGGTGCATGCGATCCACCACGATCCCGCGTACTACCCCAACCCGGACCGGTACGATCCGGAGCGGTTCAGCGAGGAGGCAAAAGCGAAACGAAACCCGTACGCCTTCCTGCCGTTCGGCGAAGGACCACGGAACTGTATCGGGCTGCGGTTTGGCATGATGCAGGCTCGAATCGGTATGGCAATGCTGCTGCACAACTTCCGCTTCACGTTGTCCCCTAGCATGTCCTATCCGGTCAAAGTGTCTACAACGAGCACGGTGTTCTCGATCGAGGGTGGCCTGTTTCTGAAGATGGAAAAGATATAAACAGAGATGAGACGATTGCAATGGCAAAGACCGTACACTTCCAGGGTGCAATGATTGCGCAGAATGTTATCTCAGTGTTTGAAAAATAAACCGTAACTGTAAACCTACACCCAACCCCTTCGCGTTGTCTCATTTTATTGCACCCATGACAGAGGAAAGCTTGTCGGATTGCGACGTATTTAAGTGATAATGCCTATATGCAGCCATTGGAAGTATGATAGTAAAGGGGATTGTGAGGAGGGTATGTGCATTAGCAAATGGAAACCGGTATAGCTTACTAGTTTAAATCTTAGCTTAATCCTAAACTAGCTTGTTAAAATTTTAAAGCGATTTCTTTTTATTAGTTGCAGTTTAATAAACAGAAACGTAAGTGGCTTCGTATTCAGCAGAACAGATTTCACAATAAAAAACTGATTTTCTTACCATTCTCCTTATTTTCGAGATTTACCAATCCTATGTTTTCTTTGTCCTAAGGGTATCGAGAGATCGGGGTTAAAATGAGTTACATATAACTTTTGAATAGTTGATGAAAATGTGTGCCTAATTTTGGCAAACAGCAATAGCGAATCTGTTTTGAGGTTTCTTTACGTCCCATAGGCACAATCTCTCGAGTGCTCGCGACAGTGCTCGCTCCAATCATGGACCGTATCAACCTTATTGGATTGATAGACTTAAAGAGTGCCTCTACTCTCTGGGCACAGTTCGCGGAAGATCAATGAAAGACTCAAGTAAAGAGAGTCGACCAGTACCCCGCGGAATCGATCTCACAAATTTACAGCTTGGGAGCCCTTTCCCAATGTAGTAGCAATTCTCTACAGTCATCCGCTGGCAGTTACGGTTCGACTGCCAAGCTGTTTGGAAGCATGTTACTCGAGATAGCAGGAATTATACTAGCCATCGTGGTGTCGTGTTACGCCTGGCTCAAACGGCGCTACCGGTTTTGGAAGGATCGAAACGTGGAGTATATTGTGCCCGAGTTTCCGTTTGGCAATTTTAAGACACTCGGTAAGGTGGAACACATCGCACCGATTACGCAGCGGCACTATGAACACTTCAAGCGCCTGAACGTCCCCTACGGAGGTGTGTTTATGTTGACCTCCCCGCTGCTGTACATCTTCGATACGAAGCTCATCAAGACGCTGCTGGTGAAAGACTTCCAGTACTTCCCAAACCGTGGTGTCTACTTCAACGAGCGTGATGATCCACTCTCCGCGCACATGTTCGCGATCGAGGGTCAAAAGTGGCGTACGCTTCGTGCCAAGCTCTCCCCGACTTTCACCTCCGGTCGCATCAAGACGACATTCCCGCTGGTGACCGAAGTGTGTCGTCGATTCTGTGATCACCTGCTGGAGGAGGTGCAGCGGTCGAACGAGGTGGAAGTGCACGATCTCCTATCGCGCTTCACGATCGACGTGATCGGCGCGTGTGCCTTCGGCATCGAGTGTAACAGCTTCCGGGAGCCGGACAACGAGTTTCGCCGGTACGGAAAGATCGCGTTCGATAAGCTACGCCATTCGCCGCTGGTGGTGTACCTGATGAAGGCGTTCCGGGCGCACGCGAACGCACTCGGCATGAAGCAGCTGCACGATGATGTGTCGAGCTTCTTCCTGAACGTCGTCAAGGACACGATCGAGTACCGGGAGCGGGAGAAGATCGTGCGAAACGATTTTATGGATCTGTTGGTGAAGCTTAAGAACACTGGGCGGTTGGAGGACGGCGGGGAAGAGATCGGTCGGTTGACCTTCGAAGAAATTGCCGCCCAGGCGTTCATATTCTTTACCGCCGGCTACGACACCTCTTCAACCGCCATGTCGTACACGCTGTATGAGTTGGCGTTGAACCAGGCGGCGCAAGAAAAGGCTCGACAGTGTGTCAAGGACACGCTGCAGAAGTACGGTGGGCAGGTTACGTACGAGGCCACTCACGATATGCCCTACCTGGAGCAGTGTATCAGTGGTGAGGCTGTGTTAGCGAGTTAACACACCCAAGACACAACCTTGATAAGCTTCGAGTGTTTTTAATTCGTACCCCATTTCAGAAACACTCCGCAAACATCCACCGGTAGCGATTTTGGAGAGAAATGCGGATAAGGACTATCGCCTACCGGACAGTGGGTTGCTGCTACGCCGTGGTCAGAAGATTATGGTCCCGATCTACGCGATGCACCGCGATCCGGAACACTTCCCCGAACCGGACGAGTATCGGCCGGAACGGTTCGATCCGGAAGAGGTGGCTAAGCGCGACTCTCATTGCTACCTGCCGTTCGGCGAGGGTCCACGCATATGTATCGGCATGCGGTTCGGTTCAATACAGGCGAAGGTGGGCCTGGCTAATCTGCTGAATCGCTTCCGGTTCAGCGTTTGTGATCGAACGCAGATACCGGTGCAGTACTCGCGGACGAACTTCATTCTCGGCCCGGCCAAAGGTGTTTGGCTTCGTGCGGAGATTCTCTAGGATCGTGGGGAGGAAGTACTGAAATAAGTTAAGAAGTAGTAATTAGCAACACGTTTGCATGTAGTACCGAATAGTTTCCAAAAGTAGCTTCACTGAATAAACGAATATCAATAGGTACGGTCACACGAGACGAACCCTGCTCGAATTTGGACGCTCGGCGAACCTTTTCTTGAATGTGTTAGTGAATCGAGCAGAGTTCGCGAACCTTTTTCGAGCAGAAAAGGTTCACCGATTTTGGTGGATAGCACGAACCTTTGCCGCGAACCTTTTTGACGTTCCGTTCGATTTCCCCATTTGTTTACAATGCTTACTTTGATTTATTCTTACCAACTATCAATGAAACTACATCAAAGGTTCGTTACGTGTGATCGCTAAAAGGTTCGGCGAACCTTTTTTTGGCATTCGTTTGTAATAGTGTGCGAAAGGTTCGCCAGCAAAGGTTCGTCTCGTGTGACCGTACCTAATCATATTCTCATCCAACGTGTGCAGTAAGGGGACGTGTGTCGCCCATTTCTTTTCAAATGAACTGCCTATCATCCCATTGAAGCAAAAACGTAGTAAACATGCCCATCACAGGCGACAATCAAAATCCATCATCTTTCAGGCAAGCCAGCAAGCGAGACGCACACTCCGCCTTGACGCGCCTCCTACATGCGTCCGCTGAATCAAAGAAGGCGTGCAAAACGTTGGCCCATAAATAATGCAAGCAACGCCATCGTAGATCGCCATAGTAACGGTAGCGCGTATCGGCGAGTCGCGTCATATCTCGCTGTTGAAAACAGGTTTTCAAGCGTACCGTATCTGGACACCACCACTCCACCGGCGAACAACTGAACCGTAGACAGTGAGTGCCCTTTCCGATTGTGGTGGCTCGCGATAGCAATTGTGCCGTGTGTGTACTCCGCGTTGTTCCACAATCTTGGTTCGTTAGTAGTCGCTCGGCAATGGAGCTCGCGGTAGCAGTGGCCACCTATCTGGTGGCGTTCGTAGCGACGCTCTGTCTGGCCGTGTATCTGTACATCGGGCGTAAGTACTCTTTCTGGAAGCGGCACCATGTACCGTACGTCCGGCCGGAACTACCGTTCGGGAACTTTAAGGAGATGGGCAAATCGATCCACCCCGCCCATCTTAGCCAACGGTTCTACGCAGAGTTCAAGGGAAAGGGCCATGGAGGCTTCGTTGGGTTGTACATCTTCCTGCAGCCGGTAATGCTGGTCACCGATTTGCAGCTTGCGAAGCGTATACTTATCGAGGACTTTCACCATTTCCCCGACCGAGGCGTTTACTTCAACGAGAAGGACGATCCACTGTCGGCTCATCTGTTTTCGCTCGAAGGGAAACGATGGAAGGACTTGAGGGGGAAAATTAGTCCCACGTTCACCAGCGGGCGGATGAAGGCCGCCTTTCCGATGGTGTTGAAAATTGGTGAACAGTTTTGTGACTACCTGCGGGACGAGTGCACCGGTGGGAAGGTGTTGGAAGTTCGCGATCTCATGGCACGGTTCACGACGGACGTGATCGGGACATACGCGTTCGGGCTGGAGTGCAACAGCTTCCGTGATCCACAGAACGAATTCCGGCGCATCGGACGCATCACTTTGATACGCCGCGCAACCACCCGCTGAAGGTGTTTATCATGAAGACGTTCCGTGGGTTGGCGAACTCGATGGGGTTGAAGCTGCTGCACGATGATGTGGCCGCATTCTTTAACGGTGTCATCCGGCAGACTGTCGCCTACCGGGAGCGACACGAAACCGAGCGGCGGAACGATTTTCTTGACCTGCTGATAAGCCTAAAGAACACGGGCATGCTGGAGAGTTCGGGCGAGATAATAGGCCGCCTGACGTTGGACGAAATTGCCGCCCAAGCGTTCATCTTCTTTACGGCCGGCTTCGAGACGTCGTCCAGTGCGATGACCTACACGCTGTACGAGATGGCACTGAACGAGGAGGTCCAGCGGAAGGCACGGGACTGCGTGATGGATGCGCTTGAGAAGCATGAAGGCAGCATGACGTACGAGTCGTTCAAAAACATGCTCTATCTGGACCAGTGCATCTATGGTAAGTAGTGCTCACCGCGGGGGTACAGGCACAGCGACAGTTAAATTCCATTCCATCTCCACAGAAACGCTCCGCAAATATCCACCGGTGGCCATCCTCGAGCGAACCGTCGCGAAGCCCTACAAAATCCCCGACACAAACATTACCCTGCATCGTGGTATGAAGATCATGATCCCCGCTTACGCCATCCATCACGATGAGCAGTTCTATCCTGACCCGTCGACGTACGATCCGGATCGCTTCACTCCGGACCGGATGGCCCGGAGGGACACGTGCACTTACCTACCGTTCGGCGAAGGTCCCCGGATATGCATCGGCTTGCGGTTTGGTATGATGCAGGCACGGATCGGTTTGGCATTACTGCTGAAGCACTTCAAGGTGGTGCGGTGTGATGAGACGGACGTGCCCCTCACCTACTCCACGCGCGCCTTCGTACTGACGCCCATCAATGGCGTTCGATTGAGGTTGGAGAAACATGAGCACGTGCCTGGAATGGGAATGGCCTCCGATAAATTGTTGGATATTTAAATGCATCAATTAGCCACCGAACAATTCCGTTACCTAGAGTGGACTGGAATAACTGTCTTTCATATCGCTCGAACAAACCGCGGAAAATTATACGTTTTTTTTCTAATTTTCGTAATTCAAAAAATAACTGTACTTTTTTATGTTTTGTTGCGGCAAAACCTGTCATTCAATGACGTATTCCGAATTGATGTTGATGTTGGTGACAGCTGATTACAGCGTTTTTCGTCGTAAACTTGAATATGGTTGATTAAAATTATTTTATTTATGAAATCTTATCGGTTGCTCTCAGGAGTTGAATTTTGAATGTAATTAACGATTTATATTATCCTTAAATTCATGTTAATCTTAAACAGCTGATAGAAGTGTGTTTAATTACGCAATCGAAACAACTAACAAACAAAAATTAAATTAGTCAATAGACGAAGAAACTAATTAACCTTCTTGAAATAGTTCTTGAAATAGGCATTTGTTTTCAAGAAATAGTTGTATTAACGTAAAAAATAATTTTGAAAACACAGCCAAACCAAGCTGACTTTGAAAAACGCTGTATATTCCAATTTCGGTCAAGGCAATTGTAAACAACACACGCACACCAGCGGAGTGTTGATGAAGCGAAAATTATCGCGTTCGGAACAGAGAACCGGTTGTTTGCTAGAAGCGGACGTTGGAAAGTAAAGCAGAGCAAGATAAGAGTAATTTACTATTGCGATTCTCCGATGAGACTAGTACGTTGTAAGTGAGTGAAGGTATTGGACGCGCGCGCGGACACTTCTTCTAGTTCGGTGCAGGATGTGGATCTATCTACTGTTGGGCGTCATAACGGCGGCGGTTTGGTTCGTGCGCCGGAAGTATTCGTTCTGGGCGGACCGGGGAGTGCCTTACGTAAAGCCTCGGTTTCCCTTCGGAAACATTCAGGGCATCGGCCGTCGGATGCACTCCTCGCAGCTGATGACAAAGTTCTACAACGAGCTGAAACCATCCGGAAAGCCGTACGGTGGTATCTACTTCTTTACCAATCCGGTCGCCCTAGCGCTTGAGCTGGAGTTCGTGAAGAATGTGCTGGTACGGGTGTTACAAATGGTTTGTAAAAACCTTGTAACGGAGCAGCTTAATGTAACGGGCTGAGTACCAACTGATTACTTTTGCCCGTGGAACTCACGGGTAAAAGGATATAAAGGGGGGCCACAGATGTGGCACACTCAGTGTGAAAAAATAGCCCAATAAAGGACTAATTTTTTAGTTTTTCCCACAAAGAAACTCTCAAAGAATTCCTTTATTTCACACTCTCGTTGCAGTTGCAACATTCTAAAAAATTAGTACATTAAAAACAAAAAGTTAACTCAGTAACAAGTGCTTCGCGATTGGTTTCGAAAAAAGGACGCGTTCGCGGTATGAAGTGAGAAGAAAATGACCGAACGATATTTGGCGGGATTCATCGGCAGCGTACGCGATGGCGTCGGCGCAAGATGCGCTATGCCGGAATACCCGGATCGGGTCACATCACTTCAAGGCGGATGGTTTTCTGGGCAGCCGGCAAGATGTGATTTCTACACGCCGAGGAGCCCCGGATGGTCGTATCCTACGCAAACGGAGCCACTACGCTACGAGCATGCACTGGGCCAGCCGTGCCAAAGGTCGAGTCAAGATGCCCGCTGGGAGCCGCCTGGATGGCACCACCGAAGCGCATCCTCGAGCTCGATTGAATCGAGCCGACCACCAAACCCTACTTACTATAGGGAGCACGAGCTGGAGCAAAGCTATCAGCTTAGATTAAGGCAAGTTGAGCTTGCCGAAATAGAGCTCGAAAAAAGAAAACTCGAGCTAGAGATGAAGAAACGCATCGCAATGGAGCAAGCGATGCGCACACGGTGGGAATGCGAAATGGACGCACTGGCGCAAGCGGAGCGCCATTTTGCACACACCACGAAACACGGCACTTCAAGTGCAAATGCACTCCACACTACACACTCACACACTTCGCGACACCACACGGCAAATGGCACTGAATACGGTACACGGAACACTAAAACACCTTTGGAAGCAGTTCGTCCAAGTTATGCTCCATTCACGGAGGAGCAAATACGCGCACGTAAGGTGATGGATTGGAGATTGCCGGTATTTTCGGGGTCGCCGAAACAGTGGCCGAGGTTTATCGAAGCCTACGAAAGGTCAACGAAACTGTGTGGCTTCTGCGACATCGAAAACCTCCAGCGCCTGAGAGAAGCTCTCCAAGGAAAGGCGCGCAAAATGGTTTCGATGTCGTTAATTTTTCCCGCGACGGTTCATCTTGCGATTGAACACTTGAAATTGCGGTACGGCAGGACAGAGTTTAGCGAAGAAGGTTACCAGAGCGGAACGAGTGCGATGCAGAATAATGTCCTGAAAGAAGAATGCGAAATTAATCATTCTTCGCTACCACTGATGCCCTCCGTGACGGGACAAAACCAGAACGATACCGCGCTTGTGTTTACCGAACTGGCGCAGCATGCACCATCTGTATCGCCCAAGGAGTCTCGTGTAACGGCGGCAACACTAGCAGCCACGGCAGGTACAGTTACTTCAGCAACGCCTTTGTTCGTGGCAGCGGGTACGGAAAGGTCGGAATCCACCGAAGATACTCCGGACCCATCGATCGTGTCCCAATCGGTGCATGTTACCGAGCATCCGGCACAACGGGAGCACTTCACTGCGATCGTTATCGCACCTGGCATTTCGGATAGCACCATTGGAGATGAGCCGGACGAGGACACTAACGGTGGCGAGTTTCAGTCATCATTGGCTGCTTTGTCGAATGATCCGGCAGCACCAACAAGTAACGAGGTTGACAAACTCGCATTTGATAATTCCGTTGCCGCTGTGCTCACGCGCCAACAGCCACCTTTGGAGACCGTCCAGGAGGAAGGACCGCCTGCGCAGCTTGACCCGTCGTCAGCGCTGCAATTTCACGCCGCTGATAGTGTTCCTGGTTCAACGGAGCTGCAGCGGCATCCCACGATCGCGGTTGCCGAAGAAGCGGCTGCGATGAGTAGCAGCGTCGAGATGAATCCCATCGGAGCCAGCGGTCGGAGTAGTGTTGCTATCAATCCCGGTAGTTTTATTCGAATTTCGGCTGCTTTCCTAGCGGTGCTCGGTGTGATCAGCAGGCGAATCGCGATCTCACTGGATGGAGAATTACGTCGGCCAAAACCACCAAACGATGTGCCGCCAATCCGTGCGCTCAAACCACCTGACGAGCGCATTAATCGGGTCGCTGTGGCTGGAGCCTAAAAGGAAAATAATTAGCGACAATTTTGACTGGCACGAATTTACCCGGATTATGGATGCTGTCCTGTTTGTAAACCGCGTTGCTTTGACAGATGGCTGGCCCGTAACATTAAGCTGCGATTGTCTAAGTAGCACACAACACAGGGGTGTATGTGTGTACTGCCGAGGAGAATGTTACAAATGGTTTGTAAAAACCTTGTAACGGAGCAGCTTAATGTAACGGGCTGAGTACCAACTGATTACTTTTGCCCGTGGAACTCACGGGTAAAAGGATATAAAGGGGGGCCACAGATGTGGCACACTCAGTGTGAAAAAATAGCCCAATAAAGGACTAATTTTTTAGTTTTTCCCACAAAGAAACTCTCAAAGAATTCCTTTATTTCACACTCTCGTTGCAGTTGCAACAACGGGACTTTGCGTACTTCCACGACCGTGGCGTGTATTACAATGAAAAGGATGATCCGATATCGGGCCATCTGTTCAACATCGAGGGCACAAAGTGGACCAACCTACGCAAGAAGCTCATTCCGACGTTCTCCTCGGGAAAGATGAAAATGATGTGCCCCACGATCGTGTCCGTTGGTGAACGGTTCCGCGAATGCCTCGGCAAGTGTCTCGAGAACGGCGACGGCGAGGTGGAGATGAAGGAATTGCTGGCTCGTTTCACCACCGACGTAATTGGGACGTGCGCGTTCGGTATCGACTGCAACAGCCTGAACGATCCCAACGCCGAGTTCCTGCGGATGGGTCGGAGGGTGTTCGAGGTGCCAAGGGGTCGCATCCTGAAGTTCTTCTTTATGGCCACGTTCAAAGACTTTTCGCGTCGGATCCACATCAAGGGAACGAGCGACGAAGTGTCGGAGTTCTTCTTCAAGGTCGTACAGGAGACGATCGAGTATAGGGAGAAGAATAATATCCAGCGGAACGATTTTATGAATCTGCTGATGCAGCTGAAAAACGGTGGGCAGCTGGACGAGTCCGGGGAGACGGTAGGGACACTCAGCTTGAACGAGGTCGTGGCGCAAGCGTTCGTGTTTTTCCTCGGAGGCTTCGAGACGTCCTCGACTACGATGTCCTACTGTTTGTATGAGCTTTCGTTGAACGAGGAGATTCAGCAGCGCGCCCGAGAGTGTGTCCAGAATGCGGTCCGCAAGCACGGTGGCCTAACGTACGATGCGCTGATGGATATGCCATACATCGATCAGTGTATCAATGGTAAGATCGCTCTCTGTAGTTATCAATGTCGTTGTTCTATCATATCATATTCTTCTTTTCTACAGAATCTCTTCGAAAATACCCACCGGGAGCGAATCTCATCCGCCAGGTCAGCCACGACTATCGTGTCCCCGGTACGGACGTCACCTTCCCCAAGGGCATGAACGTGATGATCCCGGTGTACGCCATCCATCACGATCCAGACAACTATCCCGACCCGGAGCGGTATGATCCGGATCGCTTTTCACCGGAAACGACCGAAACTAGGAAACCTTACACCTTTCTTCCGTTCGGAGAAGGACCGAGGATATGCATAGCGGCCCGATTCGGTATGCTGGAGGCACGCATTGGATTGTCCGTACTGTTGATGAACTTTAGCTTTGCTCGATGCTCGAAAACAAATGTCCCGCTGGTAATTTCCTCCCGGCACGCCGTCCTCACGCCCGAGGGAGGCTTATGGTTGAAAGTTGAAAAACTAAAGATGTAGTAGAATGTGCCATGTGAGGAAAATATGATGATATACATGTAGTAACATCGGCAGGGAAGGAAATGGTTTGTGATATTTAAAGGGTTTTAGAAATAAGCATGATTTTATCACCATACAAATACACAATTTTAATTTAAAAAAAATTTTAACGCCTTATACGACATAGGAACATTTTTATATTTAAATTTAAAGACAGCATCTATTGACCATTGCATTGTTAAGCAAATCGAGTTCCTCGCGCTTTTATTTCACAAACACAACCAAACGCAGATGCAGTAACAAATAAACCAATGCAATAAAATAGTTCGTGAAGTAGCAAGCAGATTTTTTTTAATCCCTTCAAGGGTCAACTCATAAATTTTACTGTTTTCCAAGCATAAGCAATTAAGATAACTGAACTCAACCAAAGCATGCTCTGCTTACTTGGTGCTTCCTGAAAAGTGCCTTGAAATTGAGAAAGGCAGTTGAACGTATCCAAGGCAAATTCTAATAGGACTACTATTTAAAAGGACGTCGATCAGTAGGACAAGATTAGTTACAGTCTTCAAACGGATCACCGAAGATCCACTACATTGTAATCATGGTGTCAGCAACATCGCTACTCGTAGCACTGATAGTGCCATTCCTTACGGTTTGCATACTCTTCGTTCGAAAACGCTACACATTCTGGACCCGTCAAGGCATTCCCTCGGTTGAAACACGTTTCCCTCTGGGGCACATCCAGCACTCTTCCCATCTGATGGTCGATCTTTACCGCCAACTCAAGGGAAGGCATCCGTTTGGAGGAATATTCCGGTTCACAGAACCGGTTGCACTCGTTACGGATCCGAAAATGGTGAGGAATGTGATCGTGCGTGATTTTCGATATTTCTACGATCGCGGAGGATATGCCAACGCCGCACATGATCTGCTTTCCGGCAGCTTGCTGAACGGAGAGGGCAAACAGTGGGCAACGATACGGCAGGCAACGGTTGGTTTATTTTCCACCGTCAAACTGAAAGCAATGTATCCCGCAATGGTGCAGATGGTTGATCGTTTCCGGATGGTGTTGAACGCGAAGCTGACACAGGAGAGTGAGGTCAAAATTGACCTAAAGGAATGGCTATCCCGCTTGACGGTGGATATCGTTAGCTGCGTGTTGCTCGGCATCGAAGCAAACAGTCTCAACGACCAAGAAGGAGGTCTTTATGGGCTGATCGGTAGACAAACGTTCCTTGTGCCGAAGCTTTGGGAGTTGTTTCTGATGACTTCGTTCCGTCCGCTAGCGAAAGCGATCGGTTTGCGAATTTATCCCCGCGAGCTCGGTGAATTGTTTCACCGGATGACACAAGATATGATCGAATACCGGAAGAAGCATTTGGATGTGCAGCGAAATGATCTCGTCGATCGGTTATTCAACCTGACGAAGACGGATGAAGGTGGCCGAAGGTTGACGGAGCATGGAATCGCTGCTAATGTGTACGGATTCTTGGCGGCTGGCTATGAAACAACGTCCACCACCGTTTCGTACTGTCTGCTCGAGCTAGCGAAGCAACCGGACTTACAAGAACGTGCCCGGAAGTGCGCCATGGATACATGGGATAAGTATGGTGAGCTGACGTATGAGTCGTTGTTCGATATGCCGTACATTGATCAGTGCTTGAATGGTGAGTATAATTGAAGCTTTTTTTAATTTCAACCACCTCATATTACTTGCTTTTAAAAGTGTAACGATATTTTGTTAAACCATTTTCCAATAATCCACTGTTTGTTTTTGCTTCTCCTCAAAGAAACCCTGCGAAAGTATCCGCCCGGGATCAACATAATCCGAGTGGTTACCGAGGACTACGCCGTGACCGGCACGCACTTCGTACTACGGAAAGGGACACACGTTATCGTTCCTGTCTACGCCATCCATCACGACGAGGAGTACTACCCGGACCCGGAACGTTTCGATCCGGAACGGTTCACGCCGGAAGCGTGTGGTGCACGAAAACCGTACACATTTCTGCCGTACGCCGACGGCCCAAAGATGTGTGTTGCCCATCGCATGGGCAAGATGCAGGTGAGGCTCCTGTTAGCGATGTTGCTGTGCAGATATCGGTTTGAATGGTGCCCCGAGACACAGATAGCACTATCGAATGCGCATACCGTTATCAGGATGAGAGATGGATTGCTGGTGAAGGTGTTGCGATTATGAAACGCACAGCGGTTTGGGTGAGAAAGAAAATGATTGTGCAAAATAATGCGAGCTTTATTGTGTGTAGTTATATGGCACGGTTGACTTTTCTTTGGGTGCTTTTTAAGGCTGTTGTAAAATGTTGCTTTAAAAGCAAGAGGTAGACCTCGGTCAAATAATAATACATCCTTGCCTCATCACTCGGAAGTGATGCGTTCGATGTTCAACCAGACTTCGCCCGCTGGGCCGTGAATTAAATTAATCGGATCGATACGTAGCGTTCGGTTGGCTTCAGACTCTTCCACCCCGAAGCTATAACTTCTCAGAAGCATCGCCAACCCGAGACGTGTTTGCAACAATCCAAAACGCATCCCGATGCAAATCCGTGGCCCTTCACCGAATGGTAGATAGCTAAAATTGTTCTTTAAGCCGTTTCGAGAAGAAAACCGTTCCGGTATGAAATCGAAGAGATTGGAGAAATGCACCGGATCGAGTTGGAATGCGAGGTTTGGGATGATCACACCGATTTCCTCGGGTAGGACAGCCCCATTCGGAAGCCGGTACGCTTGAGTGGTCCTGCGGTGCAGGGTAGCTACCGGTGGGTATATACGAAGGGTTTCTTGAAAGAAAGAAAAATGATAATTAGTCTATGGAGTTTACGAGTTGCGCTTCCAACATCGTACCATTTATGATCCACTCAATGTACTCCATCTCCATGATGGAGTCGTACGTCAAATGACCATCATGCCGGGCAAGCACATCCCGAACACACTTTCTCGCTTTCTGCTGTGCCTCGGGATGATTGGCCAACAGGTGCAGCGCACAGGTCATCGTCGTTGCGGAGGTTTCAAATCCGGCGAAGAAAAACACAAAAGCTTGTGCGGCAATCTCTTCGAATGTCAACCCTTCGGTACCGTCCACATCTTCCTTTTTCATCATGTCGATCAGCAACTGCATGAAGTCGTCCCTCCGGACACCGTGTTCCTCCCGGTAGCGGATCGTGTCCCGCACGACGGAGAAGAAGAAATCCGATACATCCTTGTCGTTGAACCGCACCCCAAGGGACCTTGCCTGGCGGCGGAACATCATGGCGAAAAACACTTTCAGAGCTTTCAGCTTGGGCAGGTTTATCATCCGCTTTCCCATTTGCCGGAAGTTGGACGATGGATCGTGTAGGCTGTTGCACTCGATACCGAACGCACACGAACCGATCACGTCCGTCATGAAGCGGGCCAGAAGTTCCTTGATGTCGATTCGCGTAGGTTCAACGCATCGTTCCTCCAAGTACTGATCCAACCGCGTCCCGACGGCCACGATTGTGTGGAACATAGATTTCAGCTTCCCGGAGGTAAAGGTCGGTGTCAGCTTGGCTCGCAGATTACGCCATCGGTTTCCTTCCATAAAGAACAGGTTGGCCGACAGGGGGTCAACTTCCTCATTGCTGTACACACCGCGGTCCACAAAGTAGTTGAAATCCTTCACCAGGATCGTACGAGCAAATTCGGGCGAAAGCACCAGCAGCACGGGATCGCGGAAAAAGTAGATTCCCACGTAATCACCGTGGTGCTTCAGCTTCCGGTACAGGCCGTCGATGATGTGCGCAAAGTGAATGGTCGGCTTTAACGTTTCTCCAACGTTTCCGACCGGGAACGACGGTTCCATGAAGGGAACATTCAATTTCGCCCAAAATTGATACCGCCGCTGAAAGTGTTGATAGATCCATACGAGGCCAAGGAAGAGCACAAGCACTAAAAGAAAGAACCACATGATTAACGTGGGGAGTTATCGAACGGGTCAAGAGTGACTGATGGTTGCGAGTCCAGCACGGTACACAAGAGGTATTTAGAATTTAACAATACCACATTTTTATCGTTAATCGATGCGATTAGGTTTGCCAACGACCTAGAAAACGATAGCAGGTGAAGGAACAAATCATTTGTTTACATCATGCCGGTGTTTACCTTTTTCATGCATGATCTAGAGGTGAAAAAACGCAGAACACGAGATCGACTCCGGAACATTTAGGGGAAAATATAAAAACCGGTTATATACTTTCATCAATTTGATTCCTCTCGAAGAAGTAATAAATCTGATCGCTAAACTTTTACTCCTTTTCTAAATGGATGTTAACCCAAGGCTCGGTTACAATTCAAATCACACGGACGAGTCGGATTTAAATTTAAGAGTCACTCCGAAGGGGCCATCACTTGACTGCACCAAGGCTACATATTTTCTCAAGCAGGTTCAACTATAATTTAATGGGGCTCATTTCGGTTTCAGTTTATTTGAAACAGTTATATTTTATTGTTAAATTTACGTTATTTGAAATCTCGTAGAGTTGTCCAGCATTGCTACTGCCTTGTCCAGCAACTCTTAAAAAAAAAAAAAAAATTGATGAATTTAAGAGAAATGATTTAAAAAATGGTGATTGCATTTGATATAACCTAGCATGTTTCAACAAATGGTTCAAACAAACAACCATGCTTTAACAAATATTTGAATGCGGATTATTGCAATGTAAAAATGCAGATGCACCGATATTATTCCAATACAGATTTAACACTTTCCTTGTTTTAATACCACGTATTTTAAAATATTCATAAAAATGTTGGTATTGAAACGTAAACTAAATCGACTGGAACAGCTATCCACATGGCTTCCGCAAAAAAGAAGGAATCCATGGCATACATTTCTGTCAAAGAAAACGCAGGCAAAGGAAATCCGTGCTTCCTTTTCAATAAATTAATTTACTATTTAACAAATCGAAACTTTTTTTAAATTTTTTATTCAAGTGTGGACAAGAATTTTTTTTTAATGAATCGGTTTGGGCACAATAAGAATCGTCCTCAGTTTAGTTATATATTTGTTGGTTGTTGTATCAGTGATCACGGTTTCTTCGTATGCATATCATTAATTTCCTCTTAGTTAAGCCCTCCGTCGATAAGGCTTACTGTATGTGGAATAAGGTCTAGAATTGTGAACCCAACAAAAGTATATAGCAATGGTTGATTTTGCAAGGAATTTATATAAAGTTTACCGATAACTCGTGCTCGACGACGTAATAATACAATAATGCCTACAATGAAAAGTTAAAAGTAAACTAAAACTTCATCTTCCTTCTTCAATAATCTGTTTCATTTTACAGATTTCATCAGCTGGAATAGTCAACACATGATTTCTTAAAAAACTAATGCCTTAAAGTGCACCGGTTTGAGTACAAGCAAATAACAAATCCTTCCGAGTGAGACTGTTTTTGTCACCCGAAATGGGAATGAAAATTTAATTACCCATTCTGGGGTCTAATGAACCGCAATCCGCCCATCCTCCCGTTCCGTTCAATCAAAAGGTCCTTTAATGTGTCACTCAACCGGGGCGCCGAATGGATTCCTCCGGCATTAGGCTGATGTAATTTGGATTCGCTCAAGCAAATTCTATCCTCTTACGAGCTTTCGCATCGTGTTCCTTCCAACTAGGTCGTGAAAATGCCAATGGATAAGGAGCAGGGCAAGAAAGAAAAAAAAAGTTGTTTCAACGTCTCAAACCGGTGTTCGTCAAGTTGGGCTGTCATTAAATGTCCGAAATCCTTCACGCATGCAACCATAACCGGTGGGCAACGGTATTTTGCCTTATCGTATTTTCCGGCAGCTTCCTCGAAGTTTCCCGAGCACTCACTCAGTCTGGTAAAAGCTTTCGTCTGTTTCGACTGAAATTGGGTTAATCCCATCCATAGCGCCAAAGTCGGCGGAGGAAGTGTTTCGCGTGTATTCAGTTGAAGGAGGCATAAAACCAACACGTGTTTGCACCTCGCACGCCGTCAGCACCTACATGTACGTCCTTTCCGCCCGTTGATAACACCGTACGCACACCATTATCGTAAAGCCGTCCTCCTTCACCTGCCAGCACAAGTGTTTCTAGACAGAATCGCTTAAAAAACGGGCGGGCCATTTCCACTCCTTTTCGATGTCGGATGGGAGCTCGTCATCATCCAGCCGTGTGCTACAGTTGAGTCGAGTGTTCCCTTCCACCGGCGCACTCCGAAAGAGGAAGTGAATTGTTTATCGCAAATACCGAGCCAGAGCCGAAGGACAACGCTTGGCCGGGCTTGTGAAAACCCCCGTTTAACCTAATTTATATTCGGCCCCTGCCGCCACGCTGTACCGGAAATCGAAAGGACCAGATCCGGGTGGGCTCGGGCGGTCCTTTCGCCGTTTTATTTACCGTCTTTCACGATAAAGGAATCGTTTTGCGATGAGAAATGATGCCGACCGGAGGCAGTTCGAAGGAGCACTGTGCACGATGGCTTGCGTTTTCCTTTAGGTCTTTCCCTCCCCACCCCCTCCGCTGCCCATGGGCTGAACCAATACGTTTGTTATTGATGTATTTTAGTAGGAAAAACATTGGCCATCCGCTCGGAACACGAAGGTGCTCGATAAATTTAGACCACCATTTCTCTTCTCTTCTCCCTCTGCAGCAACAGGAGGGATACCGGTGCGGGGTTGAAAAGGTGGAAAATTTAAGATGTTGTCACTCGCCAGGGGAATTGGGACGGACGGTTGCGTTTTGGGGAAAACAAAAGCGCAAGGACCCATAAAAACGGTTGGTTGAAGGCTGTTGCGTGCGTCCAACCGGCAAGATAGTAAAGTGAAGGTAATTTATTCCTCCTTCCCTCGATAGTCGCGGGGAAACCCGTTTTATCGTGAGGACAGGCAGTAACCGGTTACGATTTCCTTTTTTTTCTTTTCTAGCGGAAGTAAAAACCCAAACCTTTTTCCGAAGATTTGTGATTGAACGAATGATGGATTGAAGTGGCGGTGGATTTATCGTAACTCCGACCTGTCGACGAGTGCCACAACAGGTAAGGGCATGAAAAATGGTTTGACTGATTTTTGGTGGCGCTATCGGGGAAGACGTGCGAAGACGAAGAGTACGATGCTTATTTTAAATTGATGCCCTCTGGGAGGTCAATCAGTGGATAGATAGATTTCATCAATCGTAAATAATGCATGCCACTAGAGCTGATTGTGAATGGTGAAGCATAAAATTACCCGGTGAGATATTAACTGTCACGCCTTGAAATATGTATTTCCATAAGAATCTTATCATTCCCACACGTAGAACAGGTTGTAATGACACCTACCTCCAGGACTTGTCTTGAAATAAATGAAACAAATTAAAATTCTAATTGTTTCTGCATCGGGTGGGAAAACAGGTTACATCTGCAGAAGGCAACAAGAGATGTGAAAAGCTTACAACAAAATTTCTCTCTCAAAAAACGAATGAGGTAAAAACTTCATGACCACTTCAGACAAGCTTATCTCAGTTGCGAGCAGATTGCGTTCGTTCATCTCAGCTCCGCAGGGCAGAAGCTGATCAAAAACAGACGAACTACAGTGGTACAAGTACATTAAAAAAGCGGTACCTGGCGTCCCACTTGCAGTAGGAACTTTCGTCCGGGACGCCTGGATGCTCACTACTTACACTGCTCTTGGGGAAAACCATGGGTTTGTTGCATTCATGTGCGTGTGTGTGTGTGTATAACCTTACCACTTGCTGCAAACGACCTCCATCACACCAGCCAGAATGCACTTGGTGCACGCACCTGCTGCACCGGACTTTTCCGTGCCGCCGTAATTGAAAAGCACCACAAAGGAGGATGACCTGGGCGCACCATGCTTCAGGATCCCCTGCTGTCCGCTTGTGAGTGAAAATGAAGATCGCCGAGAGAACTTGGCGAGTGTTGCAATATGCGGGATCGTAGACCGAGGTGAGGGCAGGCTTAGGGTCGGTTATGCATTAAGGACTCACTGGTGCTGCAGTAATTAGCTTTTTGCCGAATGAACCGTGTCCACGAGCCGGCGCTCCTAGCGAGAAGAAAATCGTATTTTCCCAGCTGTTGCCCCACCTCGGTTGACATGGTGGAAGTTTGACGTGAACTAATCACCTCATGGTTTAACGCGAGAGCTCTTCACCCTGTTCGAACATCACATGTAAAAACTTTACTCTGTCATACTACTTTTCCTACTGGAATGAGGCAACTATTTAAAATATGTTTAGAAAGCTTTTATATAATATATCGAATCGAATATTATTGCTTCGAAGAGTAGAGGTGGTGTTGTGTACAGACATAGATCTTCCATTTATTTTTCGGCATCAATTTAATTGGAAACAAAGTTTTGAACATCGTTTAAAGAAATATTAATAATAGAAAAATATTAAAATTAATAATAGAAAAAGAAATAATTTTATTTTGGACTAACAAGGGACGAAAGGGCTGCATTCAATTCAAAGAAAAAAACTGAAAAAAGTTGTAGGTAAAGCTGGAATTCAATAAGTTTTTTTTATTTTTCAATCTTAGGACTGTGAAATTATTGTGATGGAAGTCATGACGAAAACGAGTACAGTCTAATAGAGAAAATGATGATAAATGTCAAACTGATAAAATGCTGATACATAACAAATCGCAGAAATTTCTTAAGTTAATCTATTCAATACATACAGAAATTCAAAACATCAGTTCCCAAATGTAAAAAAAACACTGTCACGATGTAATAAAGATAAATGAATGTGCAAATATATTACTATTGCTATTTTGAGTCAACATCTAATTAGCTTAAAATACACTTGAGAAACTGCGAAAGCTTGTTAAACACAATTTAAGTCAAGTAGAAAAATCTTCTCTAGATCAACAAATGTTAGCTGTTAAAATAAATTAGCGAAGCGACAATTTTTTACCCTATTCATACTTGCAGAGAATAGTTGCTTCCATTTTCAAAACAGTTTTGTTCAAAAAAACTCGTTAAACCTCTACACCAACCCTAGTCGGGAGGTTCGCTCTGCGCCCGTATCTTATGTTTCTGTTTTTCCCGAAACAAATGTTATTGTTCGTTCACCGTGCAGCATTGCATCGTTCGGTGAGATTAGTGCAACCCAACGCGCGCCGGGAATGTGCAACAGGATGCCACGGGACGGATGGCCGTAGTTGGTAGAAGGCGCGAAAGGACTGAAATGAAATAAAGCCCTTCCAGCCGCGAGAAGGTGTGCGCGTTCTTTTATGAGTAGTGTATAAAAAAAAGACGACGTTGGCTTCCTCGGAGCTCTCTCTTTCAATCCTGGCTGGCTTGGATTGCAATTGCAACATTCTTATTGTAGCGTTGCGTTGTTGGCGGTTTGTGCACCGTGCGAGAGTGAAGTGGTTATTTAGCCTCATAAAGCTACTGCAGCTGCATCTTGTGACCTCGCCATATGCTGCAACCCGTTGCAGAAGGAGCAGGAAGGAATGAGAAGATAAAAACCGTTTACCTCCCGAGAGACGATGATAAAGTTTTTCACAAGTCGACGATGTTTGGCGCCGGCTTTTGTGTCGTTCGTGCAGGTGCTAAACTGTGGTTTACGCGAGTGTCTGTTTTGAACCCGAAGGACGCATAAGATAACACCGGGCTTAATGTGATTTTATATGGGGTGGTGGTGATTTTGTGTTGGAGTTTTTCCTTCCTAGAAAAGTTGCATAAATAGCAATACGAAAGTACAAAGCATTCTGTATTACAAAACAGCACGTATTAAGCAAAATTGAATAGTTGAATGTAAAATTCTTTAAGCCATGATAAACTTGGTTAAGTATTATGAAGTATTTTTAAAGGCAAATAATAAAGTGTAAACCAACTGGTGTAAAGATGGATTTGTAAATACTTAACCTTTTAGCGTTAGTTTCAATCTCTTATTAGTAAATCATAGGTTAAAATATTCCGATGTAACGAAGTCAAGCAGACCATCATTGACAAAAAAAGAAGTTTCTGTTACATGTAGTTTCTTCAATAAGTAAAAGAAATTTATGAATATCAATCCAGATCACTGAAATAATAATGTGTCCACCAACCGAACAAATGAGATAGGCTTTTTTCCGGCAGGGTGAAATATGTAGCATTATTATGTGCAGAAGTTGACAAACGGTCATTAGGTAAACCCATCGCTGTCCTTAATCCTGGGCCATAATCTACATTCGGCTGATATTAATCATGGACGTGAGGAGCAGAATATATTATTTTTGGGCTTTCAGATAACGGAGCGGTTTGTTTTCATATAAGATGCGTGACAAATATCGTAGAAGAAAATTTACTTGTGTTTTTGGGGTAAAATAAAGCCCCATTGATAAGGAGATCAGTAATGCTAAAAAACCACGGGAATAGATGATGTTTGATTATATAAATACCATTTCCGGACCTATCAGAATCAAATGGTGTATTTATAACCGTCAGCGTACGACCATTGAGTACGAAAAATTTCTTTCAAGCTTGACATTTCTGGATGAGGCATATTATATTTTTTTGCGAGAAGAAGTTTAAAGAAGATATAATTTCAATGAGATTGAGCTTGAAAACATTCTTTTTGGAAGGTATTTTAGCCAACAGTGTTTTGCTAAAAAATCAAATTAAAAAATCCTAAAAGTTGAAAAAATTATTTTGTTATAATCGCGAGTAAGCCAAATGTACAGATACAAAATAAAACAACTAACCACTGTAGCTTACAGAGTTCCAAACGATAATGTAAGAAATTTTCCTTTCCAATTGCCACAAAATGCTTTAAAAGTTTCACCGAAGCGTTCGATCCTTTAAGATCCTTCCAAGTGTCGCCATGCTAGGACGATTCTGTCTATCCTCGCCGCACCTGTTATACCGCAGTGAATGTTTCCATGTACGTCTTTTCATTTCGGACTTTCAATGAACATGTTTAGCCCTTACTGACCTCCTTACCGTTTCTACAGAACAGAAAAAAAACATGTTCAACAAAAGTTCCCTACTGGAAAATGTAGCAGCGTTTTCGGCTTGTTTGGCAAAGTTCTCCCCTCCGAGCTGCCTTTCACTGACTTTTTGGTTGTGGGGAAAACTTTAATATGAATTCGTGTACTCGAGCATCGAGAAGAAAGAAGGTCAAGTAAAGCGAAATTCACTACAATCAAAAGCAATCAAGGGAAAGCGGTTTGATTAAAGACCAAAACCAAATTAAGAAAGAACTGTTCAGTGTAAACCCGTTTTCACGATTTGGAAATAGTCTTCCTAGGAAATTGTTTGCAATATAATTTTAAGTGTCGAAGAAGTTTGAAATAAAATTGCTGAAACACTTCTCAAGACACTTCATGTAGGGTAAAGACACTCCTTGTAGGAAGTAAAATGCTACAATTGCACCCTAAGTACTTAAAGTTACGCATGAAAACATTAAATTCACCAAAGAAAAGACGCCATAACATAATTTTCCTCAGTTTTCACTTTTGCCTATTCAAACGCCACTAGAACTCAGTAGACAAGAATCCTTGTTCTCCTTAACCCTCAGTGTCGATTGATCGATTTAAAGGCGCTTTCAGTTTGCCATTGTGCCGTGAAGCACTTTTCTGGTACAACTTCCACTTTGTAGTGCAAATCACCGAGGCAGTTACCACCATCCACTTGTTTTGCTTCTCTGACTTCCCGTTTTTCCTTTCTTCTTCCGAGCGAACAGGAAACAGATCCTGATGGTGCTTTTCCTGGTGCCCTCGGCAGGATTGTTTGCTGCCGGTTGGCGCGTACACGGCATCTTCTTAAAGTCGCTCCACGCCAACTCGCACACACACAAACAGGCGTATCGTTCGGAACTGACTTTGCTAAAGAACTCTCCGCCAGAAACATGTGGCGCCCTTTGACGCCCTCGAACCGGAACGGAAGTTGAAAGCGATCGTTGGCGCAATAACGTCGAGCTCTCTCGGGCGCTTCCCGGTGCCAAACCCGGAGAGATGGTGTGGCGCAGCGGGCAGCTTAACAATTATTGTCGCCAACAGGTTGCTGATGGTGATTTGGTCGACCGTTTCCTTCCGGCGAGTGCCTAACGAGGTCACGCTCGCGACGCCAGGGTGGAGGCCAGGGGAACGGTTGGGAAATGTTTTCCCGCGAACATGAACGGGCGCAATGGGTTTAGTTTTGGAAGGCACCGAAGTTGCCCGGAGTGAGATTGTATTTTCGCTGCAGGTGGTTTTCCCGAGGAAACGTTTATTCTCCCCAAAATCCACACCACACTTCGTTTTACGTTCCAACTATTTTCCGTTTTTCTTCTGTATGCGTTGGGAATGTTTGGTGGAAAATGTACTTCCGATCACGACACGACACACCATTCGAGGATGTTGTTAGCGTTCGACGGTACTCCAATAGCAATCCCGTCCCTACTCAACCCCTCATCTCCTTACTCACCACGTACAGATATTTCTTAATCGCGTTTCCTTTACCAACCGTCGATTGCAATTTTATCGAAAACAGTTTTCCGCTTCTGTTTCACCCTGTTCTTGTCATTTCCATTCCACGTGCCCCTTCAAAGGTACAGTTTCCAGGGAGTCTTTCGTTAGCGCACCGCCAAAAATACTGCCCCAAATGGCGCCTTCGAAGGGCCCTCCAGAAATCCACCCTCCAAACGAGCATAAGGAAATTATTTGCATTTTTAATACCACCCCCCACGGCCCGAGAGTTCCGTTTGTTTCCGTACCGGTGTGTTCTTCCCGGTGGAATGCGAAGGGAAATTCGTTGGAAAACCCAACCCAGGCTCGCTACGATCCCCGATAGGAGGATAGGTGCAGCCGATAGCTTCATCAACTAGGCGGCGCTAGATTTCCCGTTCAATTTGCAGAATCATTACTCTTCACCGGTAATGACCTCGGGGCTGGAGGAAGGACTCTATGCATGCTCCACTGCAAGCCTCGCGGCGTTCAGCCGATGGGTGAGAAACAGTTTTTGCTTCCGCGAGTTTCCCATTTGAACCGCCGCACATTCAATCTTTTCATTCGCCAACGGGAGCGATGCCTGAGATGCTTTCATGGGTTTCCGTTTGGTAAAGGAATGAAAAGGGAAAATCATTATGAGAAAACCCCCCTCCCGGACGCCCCGTCCCGAAGGCACGAAGTTCTCGGGATTTACGCAAGGCTTCTGCGCGAATGGCGCGGAATGGTAATTTGTTTAGACATTTGTTGCTGTCTTCATTTATTTCCGGCCCGACCCCGGCTCGCCGTTGACGTCAGAGCTGGGGGCCTGGGCGGTGCGCGCTCGTGTTTGACTAATTTTCCCGGGGAAACTAGCTGGTAGGAAATTCATTCGCACAAAGCCTCCGCTGCGGCGCCTTCGTCTGTTTGTGCGTCGGGCAATCGTTTCTGAAGAAGGGCATCCGGAAATGGCGTGCGCATTGGAGAATTGTGCTTGGTAAACAACGATTAGGAATGAATGGATTTCGCTGCTGGAGTTGACACTGCTGAAGAACGCGCCCGAGAAGTAGATCGGAAGGTGGGACACTTCCCAAATTGAAGGTGCATTTAACCAATTACTTACGGATGTCGTAAAGAAATCGATTGTTTATATCTTGAGGATAAATTTAAATATTTGCAAGATTGTTTTCAATGGTTGGAAAGATGGTCATGTTTACTAAACTTCTCAATATTGCAGCATGTGTTTATACCATCCTAAGCGACTTTTTCATCATTTGCAATATTATATTAAATAAGAGAATTTATTATCCAGCTGTAAAACTAAATTGAAATGGGTGGTTTGTATTTGGTTTTGAGCGAAAAATGAATCACTCCAAGATGTAGCCAATAAATCGAATCAATTCGCTACCAACTATTAAAACAAAAGTTTCAAATTGTTACCAATTGAATAACCGGTGCCTTGTAATTGGATATAATAGTAAATGAAATACATTGTTCTCTGTTGAAACAGAACAATTAATCACGAACACAATTTACCATGAAAACAATATTGTTGATACAGTGTGAAACCCACAAAAAACCAGGCGGGAAAGCAGAGCTAAAAGAAGATACAAGGCCACAACAAAGTAACGTCATGGCCCACGGAATCAGCAACTGGCAGTCAATTTTCCGGAACTACCTGATCGCTGGAATGCATCGTTCCATTGCAACGACGCGACCTGCATACAAACTAATTTCCCTCCGTGATTCCAACCGTACGGGGGAGGAGATTGCCGAGAGACGGATGGTACGGAAACGGATCGGATTGCGGTGAATATAAACAAAAACCAAGCCAACTCTACCGTACCTCCAGTGAGTGTTGGCACGTTCCGATAAATCGATTCGGGTGCGACGGCGATACGGCGGCTTTGCACCGGAAGCAGCCAGCATGGCAGCATAGAACATGCTCATCAATATTCAACACGTGTTCGTATCCGGTGGATGTGGCGTGTGGGTGGGCGTGCATAAGTTGTGTCCTCCTTGGGCCCCACCGCTTGGCGTATGGAAAATAACTCAATGAATGAGTAAATGATATCCGAGTTGGGCCGCAAACGTGGTCCCGCTTCCGGAAGCGATTCCGGGAAATGAGAAAAGCTAAACAAGATTCTCGTCGACTGAAAGTGCTTCAGGCAGTAGATGAAAAAATGGCTAAAACAAAACGAATATTCTCGATAAGAAATGAAAAGTAAGCTAGGCTTTGGTTGGTGACCCGAGGAAGCCTTATTTTGTTTGGTGTCTTTAAATTCTATTTTTCCCTCCTTGTTTCAGAGTGTTACAACATCAAATGACCTCGTTCGTGAGATGCAAACTGTGCTCGTCGGTTTGATCCGTTTGGCACGTGTTTCCTTTTTTCCTTCTACTCTAGAGCAGGTGTTTTCATCGAACAGCGGATATGGGACACCGGAACCCATGACAAGATGTCATTCACATGTGGTTCGATGCTAAGTTTTCCTTTCCAACCCAACGACGGTACGAAAAAACAAAACTCGCACGTTTGATCTTTCCTTTGTACGGTCGAAAGCGATCTCCGGTTCTTTCCCCCCACCAATCTCGCAAACGCCTCAAGTTCTTTGGTCTTTCGTTCAATTTCCTTTGCATGGGGGGGTGTTTTCCGTCCCGTACCGCTGCCCCACCACGCTGCCCTTGTCTGCTGTTTGACGCCAAAAAAGAATGACGAACGTTTGGCAGGAGTTGAAGAGAAATGTAAACAACGGCACGGACAATCAACAGTTTTCCGTTACGATCGGCGTTTGGACGCGCGCCACGCTGAAAACATGTGCTTTTTGACGTGCTACCCGAAGCCCGCCGGAAAAGTGAGCGCGAAAAAGTGGCGGTGAGAGCTGATGAAGCACAAAGTCCTTGCTCGCGAGAAAGGGGAAACGATGATTGACTTGTTGATGGTGGGAAAGGGTGAGCGAGCGCAATTCGGGTGAGAGATTTTCCGACGAGCAGGAAGGCAGATGGAAATGCTTTGCTAGCTTGGCTTGATGTTAAAGGAGGTCGACTAGATGGACGGAACGTGGTTGGGAACTGGAAATTGTGAGCGCTCTCGAAGGAAACCGTGCGATGGATGCTGGCCGGCTTCACTGCTCACCAAGATCCGACCACGATGCACCGATGTTCACGACCTAGGCCGAGAAACCGAGTCAGCCGCTTCAGGCAGTCGGTGTTGTGGTTTTCATCTGAGCGGATGTGCCTCTGAAGGGGTGCCCAGAAATTGGGCGCGCAATCGGAACTTAAGGAAACTGTCCTTTTGTAGGAGGTGAACGCCGAAAAATGTGAATTTCGAACATCGATACAAACAGAAACTTTTTTATTTTCTTTGTGCCAAACGGAGTGGGTTTCAAGAAAAGCTTAAAAAAAAAATACCAACTCTGTCAGCCATCAAAGTGGCCGTTGAGTGTTTTGTATGGCGTCGTGTGTAACGAAGTGCGGTAAATTATGAAATTTCGCCGTTGAAAACCGTGAACAAACATCTTTCGTTTTAATTTTGCCCACCCATTAACTGGGACCATTTGGCAAAGGTGTACCGAGCGGGCCGCAAACATTTTCCATAAAAAAGGACGCAACGCGAAACGAGGCTAATAATAATGAAGGGCGCTTTAAAGCCCACCCTCGGGTTGCTGCGTTTGACAGCGTCTGCTTTGAAAGCGTAACCGGTTACGAAGTAAATCAAAATTTATCCAATCGTGAAATTTACTCTTTTATCCCTGCCGGTGCGCGTTTCTTCGCATTTTCCGACATCCCCTCGGCGCGGGGGGTTTGGTGTATGTTTTTAGTGGAAAAGGCTACCCGCGTTCGTGTGCCCCGAACCGGTTCGTGCCGAGGTGAACGGGTTGGATCCATGAAAGGCTGTAAAACGGAAACCGGTTGAAGGTAATCCGAAACGTTTCATTTTCACTTCACCGCAAAGGGAAACTCGAAGAGTGGCTGAAAGCGGGGTGGTTGTGCCAAAGTATCGCACGTTGTTGTGGTTCGAACATCGTGCGTTTCCGTTTTTATTCTGTTTTTGTGCGATGAAAACCGTCGGAACCCGTTGGTGAAGAAAAATGGTGGAGAAATAATAAAAAATACCTACACAAAGGGTGACACGTACCGAAGTGCCGAAAGTGAAACGGGTTAAATAAAAACGAACACAACAAAAAAAAACCAACAACACGGAAAAAGGAAAACCAGAAAGCGTAGAAAACGCTCGGGTGGAAAATAGATTGCCATTTTTATTGACTTCGACAGAGGGTCAGTGTGTGCGTGCTGCGGCTAGAGGGTTTTTTCGTTGGGGAAAAGTTCTTCCGTGACACAGTGCTAGCCGGGAAAAAAGAAAACTCGAAAACGGCAGGGAAAGTACGAATGCGTTTTTCCGATCGCAACGGTGACCAAGCAGCGGTGCCTCGTAAAGGTAAGTACCTTGGCGAACATTTATCCTTTTCGGTGAAAATGATCAAATCACTCACTGACAGGCACGATTTATTACGCACACCCACACGCTTCCGTGTTCGATAAAAGTCGGCCGGCAACCAAAGACAGGGCCAATACATTCGGGGCTTTCGCGTGGACGACAGAGGGCTTATTATTTTTGGTCATGCTGGTAGTTTATGGATTTTACAAGCGGCTTACATTTAACCACCTGGAGTGTTGGGGATTGTTCTTCGAAAAAGTGAACCGGATTTTTATGCTGAATGCTTCAAATAAAAAAAACTTAAAAGTTTAAGCATGGAGCTTAAATCATTCAAGGAAAATGGAAAAAAAATGGTTTCTAAAAGATAGAGAATGTTCCCTAGGTACAAGGATTTATGTAATGATAAAATGAAATACCATCTTGTAAAATGAAATTAAGGATAAAACATCGTACTGTTCTAAAATATTTTTATAATCTGTTGATGATGATGATGATGATGGTATTTCCTATTAGTAGGATAACTTGTTTCATATGTTCATCATTGCTTTGTTTAATTATAATAATGAAAAGACTTGGAAAGGTTGAACTAAAAATGATTTCAAAAAGACCTATTCTATATTTTTGCATAGTTTTCATGAAAATGTTAAACCAAACAATTGCAATCCACCGAAAATTAACATCATGATAAACCCATTATCGACAATCAACATCTGTAATCGTACACATTTTTCATCTGAACTTTCATCAGCTCCACCGTAATAACTTCATCTCATCGGAGGCTCATTCCGATCCGAAGGCGTGAGAATACGATTTGTGCAATTTTTCGTCAAATCGTAAGATAAATTTCTTTATCAACTTTTTTTTTCCTCTAAATGAAATTTCTTCCCGCCACCCGACATTCCTAGCGACATGCGCTAGCGATTATTGACGTTTATTTCCATCCATACTGTGCTCAGCCACGAACCTGCATACCTTGGAGGCCCTCCCCCCACCGAACGGTACGGCATAAGAACGAATGAAGAATGGCAAACCTATGCATAATCTAATTTGACGAAAATAAACGATTACTCTTATGAGTTACCTAGGGCGAGCTGGCCTGCCAGCCGGACGAGCCCCTCGAGAGTTGTCCGATGCGATTCAATTACGCCCGTAGCCTTCGGAGCTTTCGCCTGCGAGGTACTTGCGCTTTCGTTTCCGTCGTTGCCGCATTTCCTGGTGCCCGAGCGAACGAACTTTTCTCCCGTACCAGCCCGAGAAGGGAATCGAGTGATAAGACGGATCAAGCAGTTACTGACGCTTTATGTAGCTGGTCTGCCATGATTCGTAGACGGTGGTAGAACATTCCGACGACTGAGGGCGTTGAAAACTTGGGCCCGAAGACGACGAAACGGTGCGCTGCAGGCAATCATGTTGATTTAATTTCACCCCACTTTCTTGCTGACAGACCGGCGTCGATTTTCACAACTCCCTGCGCGACGCCGTCATCGTCGTCGAGATTTGTGCCGGGAAGAAAACTGAAACTGAAAGTATTCATCCACTCTTTACCGTCGCGTGCCCTTGAAAAATTCCACAATCACGGCGTGGCAGGCGGAAATAATTTGCAGGGATTGGCAACCTTTCCACCAGCGAGGAAAGCGGCCATCCAGCCATCTGTGACCGGTCATTCCGCTCAGGACATCGCGTTGGCATTCCGACGGCGGGCGGAGAAAATCACATCCCAGCCGAGCTCGTGGCGTCGCCGGATATCGCTTTAATTGGTTACCGGTGGCCATTGTGATAATGCCGTCATAATTAATGGTGGAAAAGCTAATGAATACTAAGTGAATTTGAACGCGGGCACACTTTTGGCGGCTCGTTCTTTGCCGCGTTCGGCGCTGGTGTCTGTAAATCATTAATTAGATCTCGGCGCAGTTCTCCCGGTTTGTGAGCTGCGGGAGAGGTTATTTGGTTGAGTTACTTCGTTAAAGGCGCTAGGAGTCGGGTTGGTTTGTGGGGCGGTCTTAAGAATGTTAACGACCTATCTTTGTTCGAGTAGCTGGAACCTGTTGTTTGCGAGGAAATGAGATTTAAGCTCATTTGGTTGCCATTAAATTAGATTTTAAATAATCTTCGAAGTATTTTTCCACCACGGTAAATGCAAGTATTTTCCACTGATTTTGCTGTTCTGTTCCTTTCATGTATGTTACCCACCATACACTATTTCAGTTAGGCCACTGTGTTTTGTTTCAAAAACAATATGCATTACTTTAATGTACCTGCAGATAAAAACTTCTACGCGACCCATTTTGTATCGTTGCATTTTCCATCCCATATGCATCCCACAACAGCTCGGTAAAAAAACCATGCGACCAAGCAAATGTTATGTTTAGTTTTTCCATCATGCAGCTAGCAAAGTTTTGCTCTTTGCTGCAAACTGTGGCTTACGAGGCGAATAAACAGTTTGATATTTTTACACTGTGCAAGTCTTGCCTCCCGGGGAGAATATATCAAAGAATTTTCCACGGGAAAAACTAACACTTTCTATGAAGGATGCATAAATATTTGTTCAGCTTTGCACCATGCCTTGCTCCGCTGGCAATCGGTAAATCTGTAACTCGTCTACGTGAAGGTGATACGATTCATTTTGAACATCGGAGATGAAAAATTGTGCGAAAAAAAAAGGGAATGAAAATGCATGTATGAAATGCATAAAGCGATAAAATAAATTCAATTTTTCCCACCATCCACCACGTGTGCTATGATGTTTCATAATTTGAAAAAAAAAGAAGCGATGGTGTTGATGAGTGGTAGCATCTTGCAAGAAAACGCGACGAAAAGTGAACGGCACAGGGCGGGGAAAGGCCAAGCAATCATGCCGTGTAAACTCGATGGTGAAAAATGTGCTGCACCTGGGAACACGGCAGTCGCTGTTGAAAAATTTTCCAATCTTCAACAGCTACATGGAAAATGAAAAAGAAAAACAGTCCAACTTCAAAGACCATTTGGGAAATTGCTTATTTTGATTGCAGGGAATCGGTTCGGGGCGGTAGTGTATGGCGCACACGATGGCAATTGTGTTCACCGGGGGGGTGGGTTTTCCACCGGATGTAACTCATGTTTTCTCACCTCAAGAGTGTGTGCGTGTTTGTGGAAGGTGATTTAAGCGGTTAGCATCGTGTTCGAGCTCGGAAAAAAACTCTCGATCGTAGCTCGTGTTTCGTTTTGCCGATTGCTTCAGTATCGATTGTCTTAAGCTCACGGAAAGTCCAAAAGAATTTATTTATGACATTTTCTTCGCAGCAGCGGAAGCGTTTTCCAGTCCGGTTTGGCCAAAGGCAACCTACGGTTGATCGAACGTGGAAGGATATTTATCGGATACCATCCGGATCGGAACGCAGCAGACCACCGAAACGGTGGCCCGTCTGGTCGGGTCCTACTCCTTTTTTTGCCGATGTGTTCGCATTTTACTTCGGGGAATACATTCAGTTAGATGATTGGATCCGATGGCACTCGGTACTCGGATGATCATCCACCGGGAATGCTAGCTCTTGATTAAGCTCGAAACCGTAGACGACTACGATGATGATGATGATGATGATGATCGTCATGTGAATGATGGAGATGATATACAGCCAGATGAGATTTCATTCATTTTTCATAACTCAATCACTCCGATTTACCCACTTATCTCTCGGCTTTTAACGTTTGCACTTGCGGCACAGGATTGAAAAGTGTGCAGATGGGAAACGAGACGTTCAACACTGACTGAAAATTATTCGCTTTTCGGTTTCTACACCCGGAAGGATTTTTCGATCTCTCATTTCGAAGCCACAATTATGCAGATTTTGTTTTCCTAACGTCGTTCGAACTTGTTTGCCACTTCTTGAGTTCGTATTTACCATGCCTTTCCGAATACCGGTACGGGATCAAACGGTGAACAGTCTATATCGGTAGTTCGTTTACCTGTTTGTGATTCACCGAACCACAACTCGAAGAAAGGCTACGTTCCGAAAGAGAACGGTTGGCATCAGGATTATATGCTGTTGCTTGCCAAACAAACCGGTTGCTGTTGGTACTAATTGGATAGTGAATATAATTGGTGATTAGGAGAGTTTTGTCGTCAAGATGGAAGCTACGAAGACATTCCCGGACGAGGGAAAGTGTGCCCTTCGTAATCACGCAAACACATTACATCTAATGACATTGCACGGGACGTTTAACAAAATTATCAATGCATCGTCGAGTTTCGTCGAACATTCGTCCCATCCAGCGGAAAATGTGTTGCATCATTTCCGATAAGAGGGTTGGGTTGATGCGTAATTAGCATAATTGATAGTGACCCCACGCGAAAACGGTGCGTCTCGTCTGCCATCTGCCGGTCTGGTTTGGTTCCACGACACATGGGGAAGAACGTTCCGGTGGCAGCCGGAACCGGGTAGTTTATATTTATGACCCGTAATGAACTTTCTCTTCAAGGGAAACCGCCAGGTTCGCACGAGTTAATCGATGTACTGATGAGGATGATGATGATAATGAATAATGGAGTGTGCGGTGGTAAAATTTACGTTCGAATTAGGGAGATCAATGACACTGTGGGCGTTTGTGAAAAAGTGTATGTGTAAACAAACTAATTGAATAATTTTCCTGTTGAAAGAATAGTTCACAACAATAATAAGGCGGGGCGAGGTAGAATGTACTCCTTAAGCAAATAACATGAATTATCAATTTTTATTAAAGAAATAGAAACTAGAGTTGTGTAATTCAGATTAAGATTCATGAATCAAAACGATTCTTTGCATTTGCATGAACCTCTACATGAATCTGTTGATGAGAGATTCATGAATCCCAAAGATACATAAACTGATGAAAAGTTATGAGCAGAGAATGGGTTAAGATTTTTTTTGTCGCATGATCCACGCCATTGAAATAATCGTGGAGATTCGTAAAATATCCATGAAATATTTGTCCATTAAGATTTCGAAAGATTCATAAACGATTGAAGATACGAATCCCAAAAGATTCATCAATTCTTCTTAATTAATCTTAGGTGAAAGATTCATATTAATATTTAGGCACAACACTAAAAGAAACCCAAATTACTATCAATTTATTAACAAAAATATAGCAAAAAGCTATAAATATTGCAAAAAGTATATTACGCAATGATTTTTATCTCATTTTTAACTTAGAGCTATCAAAGGCAAATAGGATCTGTGAGTATACTAACCATGTACGAAATCTTGCCCCAATTTCTTCTGTATTGCCATATCAAATCCCTTTACGAAAGAATAGGAGGAGTAAAAATTTTTTCAACATAGCAAATGGATATTTGTCAGTGAGTTTTACATGTCCTTTCGAAAAATGCAAATGGATAAGTTCAATTAGAAGAAACTGAATTTCTTCACACTGCGTTTTAAATAACTTCTTCCAAAACCTATAAAAAATCTGGAACATACCGTTTGAAAGCAACCATCCTGAATGAAAATGTACTCCTTAATTATTATTTTAATTTCATTGTGAACAGTCGTTTAGCCACATAATGGATAACAAGAACTCGAAGAAGAACGACAGCCAACCCTCGGCAAATTACTTTATTAGTACCTTGGTGCCGTGATTAATCTATTTCCCTGATATCCCCGGGATCGCACAGTGACGCAATAAAAAAGCCGAAAGCACAATCTTCAACCACCACCGAGCGGTGGTCCAACGCCACGTCGTCCTTCCCCACGGAGCACAAGCAGAGTGCGGAAATAATGATCACGATCCCGGTATCGCTAACACAATTTAACTTTCACCCGGAAATGGAGTGCTCTCCCCCGTCCAACTGCCCGTGGTCTAGGAGTACACGGTGCCGAAATTAAGCTAGCGTCGGTTTTTCGTAGCTCCATTTCATGCGATACTGAAAACCAAACGGCATTTCACTCCCAGCTCACTGCGTCAGCCAGCCCCGAAGTCGAACTGATTTAACTGGAATCATTAATTTCGGTACCCAATTTGTATCTTACTCGTGCCGCACAAGGAGGAAGGGTTCCTTCGGGGAAAGCTTCCTAATTGACCTCCGGATGGGCTGCTCGCACGGAGCCGGAGGAATTCGGGGGAAAACTGGAAAAAGGGCACCCAGATGGCCGATGGGAACCGTTCGCTCACGAGTAGAACGATATTTTGTTCAATTTAACGTTTTGTTAAAACTTCCACAGTTCCGGAGTGACAAAGAAGCGAGGTAGGGGTGAAAGAAAGGGGTACAGCAGCAGTGAATTTACTCCTGCTGAAAGCAACGTGTATGTGTGTGTGAGTGTTTGTGTGTATTTTCCGAGCACTTTGCTTCTCTTCGCCTGCAGTAAATGTCAGTCTTCCCATCAGGGGTCGTAATTGATCGGTGGCTACCGATTTTCCACCAGAAAGGTTCGACTCCCAAGGGGGGAAAGAGATGGAGGAAAGTAGAACCGGACCACAGCAGAGCCGGGGCCAAAAAGGACCACATTCTGTTGGAGCTCGCTTTCGGCTGCTGGTCCAAGGGTAACGGTAAGTAAAGTTGTCCCAAATGGACCCCCGACTGGTGGGAAGTCGGTTTGTTTCCGAGTTTTCCGATACGAAACAAGTCCCACAAGCCGCCGGGGGGTTGGCCGGTGGAGGATTTGAAGTTCACTCTCACTAGCAGGCTAGATTTGCTGCCAGCGGCACTCGGTCTGGCCGTTTGTGAAGCGGGTGCAAATTTTCGGCATTGCCATTTAACACTTTAATTATCCAACGATTTGCATTCACAATTTGAGTAATTGGGTTTGTCTATTGAATTTAGGTGAATTTTTCCGGCACTCTCGAGCGTTGATAGCGATGCGGTTTTATTTCTGAATGCGAGTCAACATAGTACAAGGGGGGCGAATGGAAACCACTTAAAGTTGGCAAGCGCGGGTACATTTTCCATTCAATTTCCTCGCCATACAATCGTAGCTGAAAATGAACCCAACTTTAGTCCCGTTGGGAAAGCGCGCGGCCTAATGCAATTTTGTTGAAACAATATTTGGAATGATAATGAAAGCTTCCCAGCCGAAGGAAAGCTATGACCTCACGCGAACGCAGCCGCAGGTTTGTGCGTGTTATTTGTTTGCCGGTTTCGTGAAGGACATCCGCGCGGTGGAAGCGAGCCAGGCCGTCCCCGTCCTGAGGCTACACTTAGCCCGATGAGGTACACGATCGTGTTCGTGGAAGGATAACTGTTGACGCTGGTCGAGCCTTTTTGAGGTGACTTTTGGCTTTCTCGGCGTTGGAAATGGAAATGGAAAACCTTTATACACACACAGGTCAGTTCTTCGTAGTTGGCAAAGACCCCTTGGGCGAGCGTAAAATCGCATCATTGCTCGTGTCCGTCAGCGCGAGCCACGTTTTGTGCTTGATGATTTGATTCTTGCCCGACCTTGTCGACTTCAATTACGCTGGAGCTACGTTTGGCGCGAGCTTCAAGCACCATTGCTCATTTCATGGTACTTGTTTTGAGCCGTTCTTATAGGAGTCGGCTATACGTGTTTCTTAATAAACATTTTCATCGGAAGCAGTTGCAAACATAACACAGCTTCTCCTTGAAAGGAAACATACACCTTGACGGAAAACAAACGACGATCGACCAGAACCGGTATGGTTTGACATATTGAATAAAAAGTACTCGAATTAGGAGGACAGGAAACACACACAAACACAAAAAACGGATACAGACCCGCCCAACACCATCGATGCTGCTCGGTTGAGGCTTTCGCGTGTGTTTTGTTGACATTGACGTGGCGCTCGGGAGCCCTCCGCCGAGGCTGAGGCTGATTGATGGGTTTTTGAGCCAACGTTGGTGGTGAATTTTATTTCACCGTGGGTGGATGTTTTTCTCGCCTTGTGGTGGGGCTTTCTTTTCCCATTGCCGGAAAAACTGACTTCCTCTCCCATGGTCTGCGCACGGGGCGGATTTAGTTTCAGTGGTTGATTTGATTTTCCGGCGCCGCTCGAAGGCGTCAGCTTTCACCTCAACAGTGGAGGAAGGGGGAAGGGGAGGGGGGGGGATGCGGAAACACCAACCAAAGTGGGGCCAAAGAGTTCGTATTTCATGTATCGAATAATGTTAGTCCTCAGCAAAGAAAACATGTTTAGTTTAAGTTTATACAGAGAAATTAGATTGCATAAAATGTCAATTTCTTTTCAATCAAAAACCCGTGTACAAAAATGAAAATTTGTTGATTTGTCGAACATTAAACAACTTGACGAACAATAAAAACCATGCAATCGTCTTTGAAAAATATATAAACTTGTAACGCCAACGAAAAAATAAGAAAATCTTGCCAACATAAAACACGAGAAACATAAATTTTCTTATCATCCTCCGTTAACCGGTGGATTTCATTCGATTGCATCCTAATACTGCTGCTCTTATTACGGTTTAGAACAAAAAAACCCTCACCAACAGCATACGAGAGCAATCTCCGGCGAATTAATCGTTCGTTATCGGGCAAACATCTCGCGTCCGTGGCAACGAGGAAATGGGGCCAATCAATCGCAAACGCCCGCGCAAGCAAGCGAGCGTCGGATGCCGGAGCAATAATCTAATGTAATTTAATAGCACCACTCGCGCGCTGGGTGCTTCGGTCCATCGATTTATGGCCGTCGGAAGGAACCACCTGAGTGTAGGCAATCGGGCTCACGACAACGACCATCGTTGTGTAAAACCGTTAGATTTATGCTTGCATCGAAGCGAGTGGCGAGTGGAAAAAAAATAAGAAGTACATAAAGATGCTTAACGTTCTAAACGACGTGACGGGGGGAGAAATAAATAAAAAATAATACAAAAACGAACCCATTCGGGTGAATCGGAGAAAAACCTCATTCCGTCCGGCCAGCGTTGCGTTGATCCTGGCTAACAAGCAAAGGGTTTGCCAAGCGGTTCAGGGGCTTGGGTGGAGGAATTGGAAAAACGGAGGAGCTACTAAGTAGGTACCCGTAGGGCACAGGCATCCGTCTTTCGGAGATCTAATTTTTCGTATTTCCGCCGCACGTCCATCGCTTCCGAACTCTCCGTTCCATTTCTCTAAACTCTTCGCAAGCAATGACATGGACGACAAATTTACAGATGTAGAATTCTTGAATTTTCTCGCACTGTTCCCCGAGGCTCTAGGGAAGGCTCAAGCGGTTCCAAACTGCCGCCGGGGATTAAAGAAGGAGCAGAAGCGGATTATAAAATTTATGAAATCCCAATAAACCGTGCAAGTGATTTAGGACGTCGGCGAAGGCTCGAAGCTTTGCTCCTGCTCGTTGGTTGGCCTCGTTTTCAAGCTGGGGTTGTTTTTCCTGCCCCACCATACGTCTTCTGTCACAGTTCCGTTCCTCGTTATTGTTTTTGTTATAAGCGACACATTGTTCGTGAGCATCGCAACAACACCACGGCGGCTCAATTAAAGCCGTTCTTGAAGCCGTTCGTTAAGCGGCATCCTTCAACGGATGAACCGGAAGCGACTAAGAAACATAAGAAAAAGGCTCCCGCGAGGCTCCACTTCGCCCTGACGGATTTTCCTTCCACCCGGCCCCGGGTAACCCTTTTTCGGATTTATCGCATCCGGGTTCGCATTCGGGCGGTGCGTCGTCACGGTTTCTTTCAATTTCCTGTTCGAAGGGTTTGCGGATCACATAAAATTCGGTTGCAGTCCGCAGACGACAAAATCATAACGCCGGCCCCGGAACGCAAAGACGACAGTTTGTGTGGTGTGATGTTGTTTTTTTCCCTTCCCTTCCGTTCTTGGCACTCCGTCAACGCTGCTCCAGCTCGCTATCAACGGAACAGCAAATCTTCGGTCGTATTTTGATCCATTTAATAAGTCCCAGTGCTGCGAGATTCATTTCCGTGGAAGGAAGTACGCTGGTAATGAAGGACGGGAATGTTTATGAAACATTTGCAACGCACACCCTCTTGGGGATCTTGACAACATTTATTTTCAATAGGATGTAGTTTGTTGTTTTTGGTGGCAAACTTCAAATAAAGCGAGCGTGTCAGAGAATGGCAAATTGAAAATGGTAGACAAATTGAATAAGCGTCCATCCCGGAATGGAAGGATTGTCATTCACGAACGGAAAGTTCAAAAAAGTCATCGAAGAGCATTCAAAGCTACGAAACGATAAACAAAAATACACCGCTGAAACCTGTTTTTAAATGATCAATTCTTGTCCATGTCAGTAATGAATGAGAACTGTTTTTCGTTGATGGTATCCGTCAGTCTTGTTTATTTTTTCACAGTCAGTATAAACTTTTCGAATACTTTGAGCCACTGCATTCCATCACCATCCTTATTCATTTAATAAAAAAAAAATGAAAGGTCGTTGGGAACATTCTACTCCATTTCCCTACCGCTTCACTGCTCAGATCTTCTTTCCAAACGATTTCGTTTCTCTTTTCTTATGTCCCCCATAAAATAATTCTAATGGATATACAGGTTACCGTAAGGGCTTTGATGTCGATCAATGAATGGATCGAATTCGAATAATAAAGAGCCAAGGAATTTTACAATTTTCACCGGAATTCCGGACCACTCAGGTATTCGGGTGCGGCACAAAGGAGTCAATTGTGGGTCTCCTACGAAGGGGTTCGATGAAGTTCGGTTTTAGAAAGGGCGTTTAAGTGTATTTAAGTTATGCGCTGCCGTCTCAAAACCGTTTACCTGATCCGTTTCCTTCGATTTTGGAGGTGAGGAATCAAATGGTCTAAGGAACAAGTTAGGTACTAGGTCCTTGGTTAACGAACGTAACGAAAGTGGTATAAATTTGTATATTTGAATATTGTGTTTGTAATGGCACAGCATCCCTAACAACTAAGTTTTTCTGCGAAGAGAGTAACTATGATCGATGGACGGTGTATTATAGGCCGTCAGCCAGCCGTTCATTATAACGTTTTTCGTTTTGTGTACTTGTTTGGTTCGGAACTTTTCCTTCACTCAGCGCTGTATGCCACTTGATGATTATGGTAAATATTTTAATGTCTCATTCAATTAAATTAAATCATTCATTCTATGCTTATACAGTAGTTACGCAAAGTGTATCTAATTTTGAACGGTGCTAAAAAAATAAATGAGTAATAAAATTGAAAAAAAAACCCGGGCGCCTACTCGGCAGCAATGGAAAAAACATAGTTCCATCCCAAACAACAATTTTGCTAAAAACGTCCTTTAATCTGTACTCGATGCAATGGGGCTACTCTACTTTACATTATATTGTCTATTTTTGTGGTAGAATTTTTTCAGTGGTCTTTCATCTTTTTTTTCGGTAATCATAACAGCATATAATCAACAAATGCAGCATTTTCTGAATGCTGAGTGCTAGGAGCAAACATCACTGCCGAAATGTTAAGCGATAAGGTGAATTTCCATGAGTAATATTTTACTTTTTTGTTCATGCTATTTCAAACCGCTTTGAGAGTGTTTTAAATTTTGTCTATGATTGCCTTCTGCCTAAAACTATGCGGCAGTGCAATGCAAGTGTATTTTGTTGTCACGCTAAAGTATTGTTAGCAATCCTGATGCTCTGTGTTCGTGTTATTCAATATTGTGAGAGAATGTATGGTAATGCTGATGAAAAACTTAATTACTAGCACCAATTTTAGCTCCCAGTTTATTTTGTGCAAGAGGAAATTGCCTTGCTATCTCGTGCAGAGGTAACCGTGGTGAGGGTTTTTCTTAACGTGCATGAAACTTGATACCTTCGAGATTCAATTTCATTCATCCCCCTACCTGTAGATTTCTCTTATGATGTTTACAAGTTCTCCGTTTTTACTGATGTTTCAAAATACCGATATAAGGCAATGCATTACATCAACAAACCAAATTTCCCGACGATATGTGTAAAGTAGAATTTATTTATGAGGACAGGATGTGCAGTATGGGATGTCATTTTGATATTGATATCCTGTTAGTACTCCATACGAGGGGCATAGCTCGTGTGCCGTGGAACGGTGGCCGTATGATGATATAGATATGACCGTATCAGAATCAGGGAATGGAATCAATGATGAGTTGTCAAGAGAAGGCAAGTTTCAAGAGCCAATGGAGAGCTATTTCACAGCTCAACCGGAAGATCTTCTTCTTCTTCTTCTTGGCGTAACGACTTCTTGGTCATGCCTGCCCGTTAAGGGCTTACGAGACTTGTTTCCCTGTTGTACGTGGATAGTCAGTCCTCTCGCACAGGGGAGGGTCTGGTCTCGGTTGGGAAACCCACGCCGTCGAGGTGGTGAGCCCCGGCGCTCATGGGCCGATTTTCTAACCGGCGCTACCGCTCGGCTGTCGCGGACCCCCCAACCGGAAGATATAGAGTGTATTTAACCAATCAACAAACAAAAACGCACAATCTTCGAACTGAATCTTCGAATGAAAACTACTGAAGGCTCTGAATTTTTTCATTTGATCGATATTAATATATGAGTAAAACAATATTTACAACATGAAAAAACATCCAACCTGGTATATTTATGAATTACAATTCTTCTTTCGCAGACTAATTGTAGCTTCGAAATACGGTTTCAAGTTATCAATAAACTTTTTTTTAGAATACTGATTAAATTCTATCTTGTTTGTTACTTTTGCTCAAAAATTTGTTATTTTTATTCCAATTATCATCTTGAAAATATTCATTAAGTGATATGAAATATTCATTAAGTAATTTATTTTTAAGTTGCGTTCTATCGATTACTACACATGTGAGGTTGAACAACTGTCCAGAAAGGGATCAAGGTATCTGAACTTTTAATAGAATACATCAAGATTTTTTGAGATGTTGTGCACAATTTTTTTTAAGGGTTGTTCTTGCTATTTTTTCAAAAAATATTTTCAAATATTCATCGAACTGCATCCAATTATTTTAAGCAAACCGATGCTTCGTTAACAATCATACCACATCGCATTGCCCGAGTGGGTCAGTTTTCACCTCGTAAACAACATTTGATCCGTTCAGCCACAAAGTCTGCTTATGTAAATCTAACACTGACCCTTAGGTAATTGCGATTGGCGTGTGATCTAACTGAATTGCACAATCTACACTATGCTGGAGCATCTATAATGAACCATTCGCAACAGTGGGAAGGTTTCATTGGTTTGCGAGCCCTTCATCAGGTTTAATTTTGCATTTCGGTTTTACAGAGTGTGGGCCGACAAGTGCACCGGTAGGTCATATTTGATTAGCAATCGGGGCCAGTTTACCCTCCAACACCATGACGATTCGTTGTTAGCAACCAGCTGTAAATTAGATCGTTCGAGCGATCCGGATCATGTTACAACAGTTTTCTTCCCATTCCATCCCCATTCTCCCCATTCCACAGAGGGGATCTGATTTCGCCAACGCAATCGACCACAAACTCGGTTAACTGATCCGCACTCCGTTCCCAGATAAGTCCGATGAAATGTGACTGGCATAAAATGGAAATCATACAAAAGTGGGGTTTGTTCATCGTTCATCCCAGCCACGTTTTGTAGCCGAACTACGACTACAGGAGCTGGAGGATAAATTTAGTGAACTGGAATTTATGTGCTACCCCGGAATATTTCACAACTCACTTGACTGCTCACTAATGTGCGTCAGCACCAGACGGTGTCAATGGTCTTCCTCCTCTCTCTGGTGAAACATTCGAACGTGCACTGATGCAACACCAGGTCAGGTTTTCCCGTGACTGCTGATGGTTTATGGTTTTGTGGGAGACGAATGAGTGAACTGTTTGCAGAAGGCTTTTCGTTTCTAGGAGGTTTTTGTTGTAACATTCGCGGAATGGAATGGATCCGATTTATTACGTACTGGCCCAACGTAAGGACACGAATTGTTTAGGTACGAAAATTATTTTATGTGACAGCACATATTTCTGGTTTTTAGGGTGGAAAGTTTGCGCGCATTTTCCTAAGTCAGCATTTAACCAGAGTTTTCCAAAAAAACTTTCCAATTATGCCAGGCTCATTCCAATTATACCAATTATTTCCATTGTTGTTCTTCACTGTTTTGCATAAGTGTCCCATGGAAACAGCTCCATGGCCGGGATGGAAAAACATTCCACGCCAAGCAACACAGCGAGATAACAGAGAGCGAACATAAATTATGCAACGGTACCAGGCAAATGTATCAAGGCAGCTGAATAATGAAGCGATTGATCAAACTCACATCCATGCTCGTTTGCGCTCGACTCTCTGCTCCGCATCATCATCGTCGTCGTCATCATCGTTCCCATGTCATCTGGCCAATTTTCCACGGCTTTGCTGTTACAGTTAATATTATTTTACGTGTGAACGTTTGGCGGGACAGAAGTTTCCCGAATCATTATGTTATAGATTGCCCCGGTGCGTGTCACTCGTCTTGCCCGTTCAGCTAATGGGAGGCTCGAAACCGAAATAATTTACAAAGGAAAATGATTCAATGGACTCTTTTCGGTTTGTTTTTGATGCCAAGTTTGTTCCGCGTGGAGAGGGAAAGGAAACTTTACGGCAAAACCGATTTGCTCCGCTGACCAGTTTTCAAAGCAAAAGTTATACCACCTCCGGAGTCGGCAAAACGATACTCTTTAGCGCTCCGAGTTGTTTCCGGTCGCCAAGTTTAAGACAAAACAAATAAGCTGCCAGTAATCAGATTGCGGAAAACCGCAGGCGCAAACCGGTTTCGGTTTTGCGAAAGTCAATACGAGAAGCAGCTGCCAAAATGGAGGAATGAAAGACGAGAGACATTAGACCGAAGATAAATATTTGCAGGAATAATTTACGCCGCCAGTGGTTTTCGATGGTGTGTTTCCTTCCCGCCCTTCACGGTAAAAAAAGGGATCCTCCCATTCTCACCTCATTTTGGCGCCGGAAAAGGTGCCATTGAGTCCATAATACCCGGTTGTACGTAAGTGTGTGCGTGTGTTTTTGCCTGCTCCAAATTTTTTTTCTTTGCGAAAGTTCCTTCCCCGAAATGGGAAACAAGAAAGAAAAAGCACTTCCCGAAAGTACTGCGGCGAAAGGAAAGGATTGCAACATTTCACTGGAGGTTTGTTTGGCAGGCACTGGATCAGAGAAGATGTGTCGTGGATTGGGAGTGTGCCTGGGAAAATGGCGTTGCTTTTAACTGAAATTAAGCAGTGAGTTATTTGCTGAAACGTTTCTCTCTCGGTCTCGGGTACGGTTGGGTTTGCTCTGTAATCGGGACGAGCCGAGAGGATGGGTATTAATTGCATTTCGGTAACCACTTAGTCAAACGCTGGTAGAAACGTCGGCTTGCAAGCTGCCATATTATGACTGTATTTCTATTTGGGAAAAAAGGAAGGCTTGAAAAATGTTGCTGGAGAGAAATATGTTTGGAGAAACTTTATTCATAAAGGAAAAAACCGTGGGAAGATTGCTTAAAATCGTTGTTAAATGGATCCAATTATTTATTGACGGAGTTGGTCTTTTGTTTGCCTCTTTTACGAAAAGTTTCAATTAGCGAACGCTGGAAGAACACGAGCCGCCTACGGTTGGTGAGTACTATCTGAGGCAGAAAATATGAGCAGACAGATATGTTAAATTCTTCACCCGAACATCTCGCAGCATTCCATACACGATTAAGCCCTAAGATGCTTCGTAAATTAAGCCCCACCGGCATGATTTGCGCGACTGTACCGAGAATACCACCGAGTGCCTTACACTCTCGTTCGACTCCGCTTTTCCCAAGAAAAGCCTGTCTCCGAAATGATGATAGATCAGAGAAATGTTTTTCTTTGGATGGGTTTTTTCCACCTACAACTTTCATCTACACTTTCGGCTTCCCTTCAATCAGCAAAGTACCATTTTCACGGTGAATATGACAAATGAGGTGTTTGTTGGGAAAGTAATTTTCCTCCAAAGTTTTGCTGGCGCGGGAAGGCGGCTTTTATTTTTGCCCGGGCCCCTCAAATCTGTCTGACCGAGGAATAGGACCGAGCCGAGCATCAAAAGAAAAGATGAAAGGTTCGATCGACCTGGGTGGGGTGGGGCAGCTCTAAGTGGCACTTCTTCGGGTGTTTTCTGCAGCAGGGAGGATATTTTCTTCGGTTGCTTTCAGGCCCGAGATTTCAAGCGTTGGTTATGTATCCGATCGAGTTCATGGAAATCGCAAATTCTTTCGTGAGGTTAGGGAATGACTTCACCTAAAAGGAAGCAATACAGCTTTCGACTCACAGAGCTCGCTTTCTCGTTCTTTTAGCACTGGAAAAGGATTGCTTCTACAGAGGAGATAGACAACATCACCTCGAAAGGTACCGCTGGGAATGGGAGTGGAAGGAAAACCCGGAAAGCTTCTTCCATTCTGACAAATACGACATCGTTTGAAGCCTCTTGGCCTGGGGGATAGTTTGCAAGAGAGGTGAAAATAGTTTCCCCATTTCTATTACCTCATCCAGTGGTGGTCCTGCCTGTGGAGGCCCTTTTTCTATGATGGAAAGCTGATGGAAAACATGCGGCCTGCAAACAGACAGATAAACAAACTCCTGCTTTGACTGAAGTCGTCCGGAATTCATATCGTAGTTGTCATCCAGCGGGCGCATAACGCTGCCAACCCGTCGAGGGTTGTCCTTTCATAACGTGATGGTTGTGAAAGCACACTTCAAATATGGTGGAAGGGATAGAGCCTTCAAGAGTGGCTAAAAACTATCATCTTTTCGTCCGTTTGAGGCTAGAAAGGGAGTGGAAAGTGTGAAGGATTATGAAGCAGTTGAACGATTGAGCATGGTTGATTTGTTTTGGTGTTTGATATTTATTGACATCGTTACGATTCGATGAAAATAATTTATAAATATATCCCACATTGAAAAGATCACTTAAGCATGATTCATCGTAAAGAACGAAGTCGGATCAGATTCATTCAAATTTGATTTGTTTCTTTTTTAAACGCCTGAATGACCATGCATCCACTTCGAACTCATTTTAATAATGACGCAATAACGCTTTGAAGACTAAACTTTCATGAGGAAAACTTCCGAAAAGTGCGCTGACAGATGGCTCACACGTTTGTTACCGGTGACGCTCAGGTGGAAGACGGTATAGGAGTAGAAAAAGAAACATCAAATTCACACAATCAAACGCGGCGCGTACCAGCTTGGGTAGCTAAATAAAAGGACAATAAAAAGTGAAGAAACATTACCAACCCGGTGCGCACCTTTGGGGCAGGGAACAAATTGAATTTCACTGCAAACAGCCGAGCCACCATCACTTAGGAGGTGGAAAATTTGAAAAGTTTCCCTATAAACTGGTACGCTTTGTTTTTTTTCTTGCTTCGTGGAGTTTCATTTTTTCGAAAGAATGGTTTTTGGTAGGAACGTCAAAATGCGGGAGCAGTCTGTTAGTCGGTCAAAGTTTTGGACCTATTTTTTATCATTAAAAAGGACGCTTTTTTCCAATCCCTTCCCGCTTACGCCGTTATATCTTCATAACCAAATGGCAAAGAGATATTTAACGGAAAATCAATCATCGGACCGGTTGATGTTGTGAACTCTCTTCCGATTGCAAGGAACATTAACTTTCAATCCGACATTCGATCGAGCTGCTACATCATAATTGAATGTAACAAAGTATTCATGAAAAGCACCAACACCAACACTCCGCTGTTGGCCGTGTCCGATTATTGATTACAGCAGCCGAGGGACGGTTTTTCATTTTTGATTATAATGATGACGGAAGCGGCTGACCCAGCCTCTCGCATAAGTTAACATTATTTATTCCGCTCGATGGTGGAAATTCGGTGGACCCGGTGGGGGAAACTAAGCACGGGATCAGGCAGAAGAATGGACCGGCTAAACTTTCCCGGCTCGGCTGTCAAAAGAATTGATTACATGGCCGGTTTTAGAAAGTGGAGCTGCCGAAGCCTGAGGTTTTATTTTACGGGTTTTCCATGGGCCTCCCCACTGTTTGACCGATTGTTAGCGACGGGCAGCGGAGAATTGAATTGATTGGTGCCGCGCTAGGTTTTTTGTTTTCGTCGAGTTGTTTTCTTTTTTTGTGGGTGTTGTTTCGTTGGTTTTGTTTAGTACTAGAGCACGACATTGATTTTCTTAATGAGATTCGGTATCAGGAGATTTCGGAAGCAAAAATAGGGAAAAATGAATAAAAAGACTCGTTTAAATTGCTATTTGTCGTAAACAGCCTCCAAGAAAGAGCTCGCTTTCGAAAAGATGTAAATATATTGTTTAAAAACGTCACGAAAAGTATTTAAGTGAAAAGTGGAAAACTGATTGACGTGAGCTGATTGAAATACTTATTTTATTGTATTATAAAAAGAATTGATTTGTTTGTAATGGAATGTGACTTAAAAGTTGTTTAAGAAAACTAAAACAAGGTAGCTAATGACAACTTATTTAAAATCTCTTGTCTTACGTATAAACATGTACTGTTCAACAACCAGACACATAATTTTCTAACCAAATTTGCATACTGGATAACGAACTTCATCATTTGTCGATTGAATTATAGTTTTTCACGCGCAATAAACCATTTCCATCGTTTACCGGGAACATTTTCTGCATCAATAGAGGCCACTAGAAACACATGTCTCCGCCAAGCAGCTTTCATGTAAGTTTGCGAAACAGGTTTTTTGTTTTCATTTTCTTTCGTCCCCAGTAAGTGTAGTGGCGACCACTTGTTCGCTCCGTCGTTCCGGCTCGGAAAAGCAAGTGTCCACGGGCAAGGGCAAACAAAAGTTATTCTTGCGCTTCGCACGAGAGCCGTGCGCAATCATGTCTGAAATTGGTTCTGTTAAATCTTTTTCTTTCCACCGAGTCATCACTCGGCATCAACTTTGGCAATCACTTGCTCGGACAATGTTCGCACTTACTTTTCGAACCCTGTGGAGCGCAGTGCAGGCAACCCGGACCGGGGTCCTGCAAAGACACACATAACTTAATATTGAATGAATCAGATTATGCGAGCTTCATTGAACAAATGGATTCGCACGGCCGCACTCGGGGGACACCGAGGGACACCGTCGCGAACCGTGTGCGATGACGGAAAGTGGAGGAAAACGGTCATAATTTGGACACGGTTTTATCCCGGTCGTAACAGATAAGTACAGAGGCGGACGCGACGAGGCGTTTTGTTTTCTTTCCAGTCCTTCGGGAAAGAAAAGGGTCGGATGTGTGTGGACGGAAAAAAGGACGGGGAGTAAAGTAAGGCGCATAAAAGCGGCCAACTGGATGGACGCGCAAACGAATGGGAAAAGTAATTCCATTGTTTCTCAATCGTTGAATTTGGTCTTAAATCTTTGTCGCGCTAGGAACGAGGAGTGCGTGCGAGAGACGAGCGTGATTTAATTTGATACTTTCGTTTTGAGGACCAACGGTAAGGCTATCATTGCCGAGTGTCGGTTTAAGTGAATTGCATTTGGTCATCCGAAACTTTCCATAAACATGATTTACAATCTGATTTATAGAAAGTATAAGTGGTTACCTAGAAGTGCCTTGTTTCCTTAGACAAAGGCCATAAACTAGGTCATAAAATCTTTGACAAATGCTTTTTTTTTCAATCACGGCTATATACAGGTTTCCAAAGGATAAAACAAAGCGATATTCCTGCCATAAACCATTCAAACTATGAAATGTGAGATACCATAGTCCTTAAAATGCATTTGCTCGACCACGGTCATCGGGGTCAAAGATTGCTCGAATGAAAAGAAAACACCAAAACAATAGACCGAGCTAGTAAAAATAAAAATCCTGGCAAACGTTACGAAAGGAGCAAGGTCTACGCCTTTTAGAGCTTTTTTGCTTTTTCGGCTCTGCGCTAACCTTTGCCGTCCGTGGACGTGGATGCAAATGAAAAATTGGCTTCGATTTCAAGTTGTTCGTGCCAATCTTTGCCGGATGATGCGGAAAGAAAAAGCGAGAAGGACGAGGATAGTGAGACAGCGAACGACCACTAGAACGAGTTTTTCCAATCGTTCACACCACTCCTCGTTTGTTTCGCGCCGCTTTTCATCAGCGCATTGGCACACTCAAGTTGCCGTTTTTCATTTTCACTTGAACACTGCACACTGCGCCTCCCCTTTTTCCGATGCGATCCGGGGAACTTTTGGACGACGAGGTTGAGAGCTGCAGGCTTAACTTTTCGAACAGTATCAGCAGTATTCTGCTGGCGTGCAAATGAGAAACTTTTTTAGCCACCGGCCCAACTCTTCCCACCCCGCTAGTGCAGCACGCTGTGAATCGGGTGGAAAATTAGTTGAACGACTTCGGGAGGACAAACTTTCGGGACGAAGATTCATCGGATGGTCGCAGTTAATGAGTTTATCGATTTAAGTGATTTGTGGTGGTGAAGACAATGAACGGGATCGCGATTTAAAAGGAAGTATAGCTGATGAAGTGAATGCGGTAAGGCAGCATGCTGGATTTTGACCGCAGATAAATGAATGGTTTACATTGGGTTTTTAGATGGCTTCATGCTGTGGCAATGGTGTGGTATTTTTTTTAAATTTGGGTTCAGCTGGAAGAAAAATGGTTCTTAATCAATTATGTAGATTTAACATTGACAACGGTTATATGAGACAAATCAAATTCAGTTTCAGCTTGGCAAAAATTCTTAAACCCAATTAATATGCACAACATCCTTTCTAGAGTTTCGACCTCTTTCTGAAATTCTGCAATTATAATTTCGCCTATGGTGGTACATTCTACCATTCCTGATACAAATTCATTCGATTCCTGGTGGTTGTGCGTCCATAAATGTACCCGTCGTTTAGAATGTTATTCAAAGACGTTCCTCACCTCGTGGGGGGAAAATGCCTTTCACCTCGATTTATGAACCATTTTGATGCCTTTATGCAAATCCTCTGGACGAGACATACATTGTGCACGGGTTGGCATGGTTCGAGTTCGTTCTTCTTGTCCATTCAATTTTCTCTTTCTTTCGTGCGTGTTTTTCCTACTGCTTTCCCACCGTGCCGAGTCGGGGGGTTGTTGGAATTTTTGGACAATGCAGACCGGATGCACATAAAATCCATCAACGGGGGCCGTTTTTGTGCCAGTGCAGGAATTCGGAAAATTCCCAAGCGGAAGTGTTCGATCGTGGTTCGAATCGTTGAAGCGGAAGGAACAACGAACAACGGCATCCCCCGCTGCGAGCGCTGGCTCCTGCCGCCCTGCCATTTAAGCCGGATATGGAAGCATCGTGTCGGGCCCGATCCGTGCAGGTTTGCCAGTGTGTGTGTACGCGCGAGTGTGTTAATTCTCCGGAAAGCAATAAACTTGTTGATAGCGATTGGATTGAGTTCACATTCGATGCACTCGTATCGTTCGCGCGTCCGTTCGTCCGGCGGCGTTCTTTACGAGCCACGGAAGGGCTTCGGGCGTGCACCGGAAGGCTGGCATGCGCTGGCACACGGTCAAATGGTACCGTGTCCGTGCGCTCGGCGGTACCGATCATTTCGTTATCTTTATCGATTTGTTAAATTTAGCATCACCGCTTTCAGCAAGCCTTTCAACGAATTCAGTTCTTTCTTTTAACGTACCCCTCCCATCAACCCGTACTTGAATCGGACGGTGGAAATTGGCCGGGCTGCGTTACATTTTGCAACTGGTGATGGCTGATGGTGTGATGCAAAAATAACGAGAATAATTGATTAATTATTGCGACCCACTTTATCGCGCGCGTCCGATGGAGACGCCCGGTACTTTTATCCTATGGAGGCGCCTGGTGTTTCATTCGGCCGCGGGTGGAAAACGCTGATTGCTTCCTATTAACACTGGAAGTGCCGGCCTCCCATCCACCGATGTTGGATTGATGAGACATGGGCACAAGTTCGCAGATCAAACCGTGGCTCCCGGCGTAATCTATCATCATCAGGCAGTCTAAGCTCCATTAACCCAACCCATCTACACACAAAATGGACTGTATAATGAGCACCGACGGGCTGGAAAAAGACAAACACACACACACCGTTGACAGACGGCTCGGTTTGCCACACGTAAGACACGTGCAAATTTATGATAGGCTGTTTTTCTTCGCATGTCGATTCGTGGAAGCTTCGAGTCGGTCGGTTAGTTGGCGTGTTGGTTTTGGGATTTATCAAATTAATCCACGACACCCCCCGGCGGGGGGGTTGTGATAAAATTAAACAAATTTAGACACCGTTCCATGGCTGCGATGAAGCACATGGTATGCCGCTTCACGTTACACAGCATTTGAGTTGACGTTGATCTTTGCGAACAAAACAAAAAAAAAAGACATCCACAATTCCTAGGGTTTTCTGTGTACGAGAGAATCCTGCTACCTGCTATGTGTGATATGAAAATCCATGCATACATTTTCCTCCCCATCAACCTTGTATCGATTTCCATCAGCTTCGGTGGAAAATTTGTCCGCATCCGTGACATTGGCTGGCGCGCGGAAGAAGATGGATGCCTCCGAGCGCAAAAGAAAACCCCCTTGGCGTAAATTAACCTACACACAAGGCAGGATGTTACAAAATCTGTCAATCTTCGGGATAGGCAAAACAGAAGCGCTTCCCGCCTTGTAAAACCCGTGCATCAAAACCGTGCCGTGATGGAATGACAAATATAATAAAATATTTGCCTTGAGTGGGGGGCGATGTAAGTGAAACGTTTATTCATCTTGTCGCGAGCAAACATGATACGATGATAGAGCAACCGCCAGCAAAGGCAAACCTATTTTTGGCAACGCGGGAAAAAGCTGGTCCCGTCGTTCTGGGTTGGTGGTGTTTTTCCGCCAACCGAACCGACGAATTCCCATGAGAAATCTTTCATACGTGACGGCTAAAGTGTGCCTGCTCGAGTGATCATCGTTGCAAGCGCCACCGATAAGAAGGTTTTATTTTCGTCTGCCTGAACGCGCTTTAACATGGCCCGGACCGGGGGGAGGGTTACAGTTTCGGTTGGCTGGTGGGAAACACCGGGAAATCGGGGGTACCGATATAAATTAAATTATGCGCACATGAGTCCGCGGGAAAGGTTGCCCAAACCCGACGCCATTTTCAACCACACAGAAATACATCTCACCTTCACTTTCAGTTCCGCCTCCGGTGGTACGCACTTTAAAGCGCCGCTGCAAAGTACGCCCGAAGAACGAGAACAAATGGTGTGGGGCCGTCAAAAAGGTCTTAACCTTTGGCCGTCGACGCCGAGGTGCGCCCACGAGTGGAGGCACGTTCGTGGGCTCCGTAATTGATATTTTATGAATGTGCGGGTATGAATTTCGTTCGCATTAACATTCAACGCCCGTGGGTCGGTCGTTAGGAGCGAGGGAGGTGGGGGGAGGGGGGAGGGAGTCTGGAGCAGCCGTCACAATTCCCAACACCCTCGGTCGCTCCGTTTTCTTTGTCCCTTTGCTCGGGGGCTGTGGGAATGATGTTGCGATATATTGTAGCACCCAATTGTAATAATTTGGGACCGGTTTGATAAGCAGCATCGTCCTCGCAGAAGGTCCTTCCTACGGGTTGTTGCCAAGTGGTCGGGGTCGCTAGCATTACCCGAACAAAACGAGCCAATGAAGCTTTCCTTAATCATCTTCCAAAGGGAAAATGGGGAGATTCCATTGGGAGGGATGTACGGTTGAAGATAAATTTATTAAAGTCGTTCGGGGTCACAAATTGTAGAGAACTGCAAGAATCGTTTGTTAGCTTGATCGCCTTTTCCTCTATTTACCTTCACAGCAATCACGTCATAATGCACCGAAACCGATTGCGTCGGGTCGGCCATGGTTTGGTGAAATCTGTTTCGTGGTCGAAAATAAAGAATCATACCCGCACTCAATCTGGTTACCAACAGACGATGTTGACGATTAAATATTCCGCAAACGTCTTCTCGTCTTGGCACGTGTTCAAGGTTTTTAGAGTTCAGCATTTTTGCCGCCTTGTTTCTTGCTGCCCTTTTCCAAACCACCGTCAATTTCCACGCCAGTTGGAAAACCGGTCGGTTCGAAACTCGCCCCGAAGAATCGGGATCGATCGATGTTTTGCTTTGCTTCGGAGCTGCCTTTCGTCGAATCAAAAACGATCCGCCATTCCGCCGAAGGGGGTAATTCGTTCCCGTGTACCCCGTGCCCGGCGTTCGGCACTCTCATAAATGTTTAAATATGTCAAAATTCGCCGAAGGTCTCCGGGAACGTAGCGGAGGGGTCGCGGGGGGTGGGGTTTGTTGGTTGGTGACCGTCCCGACTTCGGATGTCTCCGGGGCCAAACGGAATGTCAAGAATGTTTGTAGCGTATCAATATGTAGCAAATTGCTGGGAATCCAATCAGAAGGATGGCTAGCCGTGGAGCGCGTGTCGAAGGCCTGAAGGAAGTTAAATTTGATTGAAAATTGAATTTTAAACGAAAGCTCGATGAAGGTTAGTGAACCAAAGCGGTCCTTATGAAAGTAAAAAAAAACTTCGGTATCTAAAACATCGCCGCTTTTTCTCCATTTTACGGTCATTTTTCATATAAGCTAATTCCACTTTGTATGATACTTTTCTACAGCGTTTTTGTTTTCTGTTGTCCCATTTCGCCTCGGAACCCCATCGGCGGGACACATTGTTCCAAAACGCCTGCGAATGATTTACGAGTGTCTTAATCCAGCGCGGAGGCTGATGCAAAAAGTTTTCCACCAGTCATTGCCACCAGTGCCTAATCCATTTTAATGTGCCCGCCTACGTGTGCGTGTGTGTGTGTGGGCATTTCCTGTGGTGACGCAAAGCAAGAGGAATAGTACAGAACCGTTTGTCCACTTGTGTGCTGCCACCAGGACCGGGAAGGAATTTGTCTCCATCGTACATTCTCTTTGTTCACCGGAGCGACAAGCAAACGATGGGCGGGAAAACAAATTTAAATTATTATTCAAATTTTTCACCCACCCACCCGCCACGGTCTCTCCACCCCCACGGGATGGTTTATTGCGGTGTTTGCTACTTTAAAATCTGCTCGTAAAAGTCGTTTCAGAACTGGAAGACGGCTCACCGGGAATCATCCAGATTCCCCGAAACCTCCACAACTTCTGACCCTAGCTACGAGATGCTGATGGAAAAACTGGGTCGCTTTGCCCAGGAATACGTGCACAATGTAGCGGTGAACAAATAGAACCGTCAAACCGGGGTGGGACGAACCATTCCCTTTATGCTCACGAACTCAGGCACACGAGAACCGGGAGTCATAGGGAATGATACTAGTTTTTCACTTACCGTTTGCTAAATTTGAACAACATTCCATACGGTTTGTTTTGGTCCCGCTTCCACGACATGGTGGGCTGGGAAAAGCGGCACGCTCGGCATAGTCTGGAAAAGGAGCAACTCCGGAGGGACGTTTGTTACTGTTTGCTCAATGGGAAGCCCCGGTGTTGTACGTTTGGGTAAAATGATACTCACGAACTATGAGCTTCACGTGCGATTCCTGCTTTAATGGAGCCGGTGTGCCTGTGCCTGGGGTTTTGTTCCCATTTGCTTCCACCCGAACGGAATAAAGCTGCTTAGAAAAGAACTGCGGACCAGCGTTTCTTTGTCTGTGGCATTCGCTCGGGAGCCGAATGGGACGACGTGCCGTAACCGAAAGAGGGTGTGTTTATGGGGAGTGATTATTTCCGGCTTGACTTCGGCGTGTGACTATCGCACCCGCATCGGAAAAGCGATCTGGCCCGGGTGGCATGCGGGCACCGGGTTTCACACAACACTCGAAACAAGGGGATGATTTCTCACCTGAACGCGAAGGGAAAGCGTCCCCGGGTGTGTCACCGGAATGCTCCATGAATGTGACCGTATTTTGCTTTTCCTCAATTCAACATTCATGCGATTCATTCCGACCGGTCCAATCACGCTGAAGGCAATCTCTCTCTCTCTCTCCCCGGCGTGCTTTGTGACGGCCATGCGGGACATCTAGAAAGGAAGCCAAGGGAGACCGGGGAGAAACGGGGGGCGAGGTGTTCCGGTGGTCGCAGAGATCCGGTGAGATTTACGGTGAGTTGTGGCAAATTGCCACAATGTGAAATACCTCTTGTCTGCTCGACCTTTGGCGCGAATCGGGGCGAGATTTTATTTCACTACAACTCCGGTGGTTTTGTTTTTTCCCAGCTTTCGCAAGGAGCAAAAAAAGAAAGGTCGGGCACGAGCATTTGGCTATACGCTGGCGCTGGCATTGATGAGGATCGGAGCAGTGGATGTGGAGAATGTTAGGACACAAATGCCGTCAAATTTGACACTCGGAAGAGCAGGGATGTGGTTTTTTGCTGGTTTTGTTGTTTTATATTTGTGCAGTTATTTTTTTATCTCCAAGTTGACGTAGGGTAGCTGAGCAAAAGAGGTTCCTGCTGGGGCTTCTGCCGTTGATCGGCACTCGTTATTGCTTTTCTTGGCTAGGGATGATTTTCGCGCTGGCAGCTGTAGACAAGAGTTTGTCAATCATTCTTTTATCTATGCAAATTCCAATCGGAGGGAATATTTTGGGGATCAAACAGTCAAATCATGGAAGCTAACAGTCAAATCTACCATATTTTAGAGTTGTAGGCATGCTTTTTTTTATAAATTTGTATTATGAAATCCTTTTAAATTTAATAATCGATTTAAACTGTTACAAAACGAGAGTAATAATAATTTTTATTTTTTTAACAATTCGTTAGTATAATTAAAACAAACATATTTAGAAGTAAATTACAAATATTTGTTCAATATTATATTGAACAATAATCGATGCATAGTTACATTTCAACCAGTTTAAGCAAAATTATGTGTCTCTATGTGGGAAATATGCTTAAGCGATTTCTATAAAAGTATAAACATAAAGAAAGGAAAATAAGAAAACCGTTTGAAAGTTTATGCAAAATTTTCGCTTCTTTTGGAAGAATATTTTATTTCGCAACGAGAAAGGAAGTATTAAAATATTTCTTATATAATGATTCCGGGTTTTATCAGTATTGTGCGTCCATATCAGAGAGCTTACCAAAATGTTTTTAAAACAGAGCCACAATAAAGATGCAGCACCCGACTTCACACCACATTAACCACATGATGTCTTCACAGCGATAGACAAAGAAACGTGAGCAGAACATGACTCACAAATGCGCTTTTCTTGTCGAGGGCAATTTAAAAAAAAAACAAAGGAAGGGTTAATAGAAGAAACGATTTGTCTTACATACTGACGCAAAACGAGAATACAAAACAAAAAGCATCCGGGAATAGGATTGATTTTTTTAAAGTGCGATAAGAAGTAAAATCTCAACATTTGATCCGAAACTTGGAAATGAATTTCTTTATTAACTCGTTTGTGTAACTGTTGCAGTGGATCTAATTTTGAGAAACTAGTTTCAAGAACTGATTTTCAAAATATTTCCAATTATGACTTTTCGGTTGAGATTGGTATTCAAGAATGAAACGGAGTTGGAATACATTGTTCATCAATATCAAATCTGAGCGATGAGTATTGCGTTCCGAACGAAATGACTTTCGGGACGAAGAAAAAGTTGCTTTTTCTCGTCCACAGCAACCACAACCAAGTGGCAAATGAAAGTATTTTCCACTCGACCCGTGCATCTGGTGCGCCCGCAGCCATTCAACCCGGGCTGCTCATCCGCTACCGCGCGGCTGCTCAATCACAAAGTCAGCCGCCAATTTTCCGCATTTCCATCTCGCGCCACGGCACACGTGTGCATAAGAATCTAATAAATAAATGAATAAATAAACAATAGCTTGCAAATGTCTCCATTTTCCGCTACCGCTGCTTCGGGCACACTTTGTTTTTATTGTATTTCGTTATCCTCTCTCCTAACATCGAGCGCCACTCGTTCTTGGTCCCCTGTTTGCGGCGGACGGAAGCACACGGCCGTGCCGGATGGCACCAAGGCTTACGGTCGCCGGCCAACGTTGTAACGGGTTTTTCCTCTTCGTTCTCCGAAACCAAACCAAACCGACCGGACCGGTTATGCTGCGCTTCTTCATTCCAGGACGGGTTGGTTGCGTTACTTTTTTGCTCTGTCTTAACCGTGGCTTCTTTACCACTTCGCCTTGTCCGCCGTTCGCTCGGTGCGGCATTTTACGAAATTCTAACCAAAGCCAGGCCGCGCATCGCTGACTTCCTTCCTCCGCACACCGCACGGCCCTGGCCAAACAAACCCGTTTACAAATTTTCCTTCCAGCCTTCGGAAAACCCGGAGAGGCCAACGGAAGGATGTTTGCTGGTGCTGCTGCTGCTGCCTTCTGCCGGGAACGATGGCGGTTTTGTGCCGAGTGTGCACAACTTTGCGGTTTGCAGTGAACCGAGTGAACTTCGCCCTCGTAACACGCTTCGGGAGGGAGCAAACTTTCACGCTGGCTGGCAGGCCCGTTAATACCGTTGTCGTTGATTGCCCTCGTCTGTCCTCGATTGCCTGTATGTGTGTGTGTGTGGTTGTAGGAACAACTTTCATTGGCGTTGCGTCCGGCTGAAGACGATGCCGTGGTTTTCGTCACGCTTGCTGCTGCTTGGTGAATACATTTGCCTGGGAAAATCGAAAGCCTCAGGACATCCCAAACACGGACGGTGGTCACACCGAAATTAGGCACCGGAAAATAGCACCATCTTGTGCCATCTTTAAACGTCTTCGAAAGGGAAGGTAACGATGTTCTAAACGAGAGAACGCAAAACAAACTTCTCGATGGGACAAGTTCTTTTCTGTTTAAGTAAGGACTTCAACTCTGTCCTGCTTATTCCTGTAAGAGGTGATGTTTCTTCATTAGGCCCCTTGGGTATCAATAACTGCACAATCGGAAACTCTCGTTCGCCAATGGTTTAACGTTAAAAACACTTTCATTCACCGTTTCACCAGGACCTTGCTTAATCCTGTCATAAACGTGGACACAGATGCGAATCGGGATGAAAATAATTAAGCGAGTAAAAATGGCACACCGAGACCATTAACGTTGGCTTTCGGCGGTGTGAAATGAATCGGCTGCGAGGTGTTGATCGTGCGGAAAGCTTTTCCATCCTGAAGGTTTTTATTTTTCCTTCGACCGTTTTAATTCCGTTTCAATCCACGACCGGGGCGGGCGTTTAACGGTGCTTCGATATCCATCGGGGTCGTGCTTTCGTCACAAACGTTGCCATAAACACACCCACCCTGCGCCACCGGGTTTTAACGCGAACCGTGTCGTAATTAATCCTTTTATCGTGATCTCGCCGCACGTCCGGGGATGATCGTTAAAAAAAAAAAACAAAAGGAAAAAATGCTCACCCCCCGCCACCGGCACATTTCCTTATCGACGCTCAATCTCGGACCGTTCGGTAAATCACTGCGGGTCAACCCGGGGTGCTGTTTGATGTGCGTTTGGTTATCTGCCGGGTCGGGCCCGGTGGATTATGCCGTCGGTTTACCACAATGATATTAGTTTGGTTTGCCACTACACTGGCTAACCCATCATCATCATCATCATCATCGCCGCCGCTTGGCGTTCCGGGTTTGACGGAGGTTGTCGCGGTTGTTCCGCACAACGGATGGGCGTCACGGTGTTGCCATAAATCCGCTGCGACAAGCTCATAACAACGGGGTTGGGAGGTTTTCAGTTTCGGTTGATAGGCGTTTTGTTTTTGCTTCCCATTAGTGGGTTGTAATGAAAGGCAATCGATGTTAGCGAACGCGTTGCCAAATACCGCGAATCAATATTGATTGTGCCTATGAGCTACGATACAAGCAAGTTAGATATGTTGTTTGGGCTTTTTGTCATTAGAAAAGGACAGAGTGTTGCGCTGGGAATTAATATTTTCTAGGTACGAATGGCATTAAAATCAATTTGCAAACATAAATTATTAATCTAAACTGCAGAACAAATGTTTACAGCACATTGAATAAAAGAGGACCGCTCCTATCTCCCTGCATTTAATATTAACAAGTTGCTCAAAATTTATTTCCCATCATTACGAAACACACCGAATCGATTTTTCGTTGGTCAAAAAATTGTACTTACACGTTTTTCCACTCTCACATCCCCGTTTTCGTTCGCAGATTCGCCGCGCGCTCGAGAATAATGGTGTCCACGGTTCCGGTTCCCGTTGGCTGCGAAAGTGCCGTCGTCCATCATGTCCCGGAGTAGTCCAGGAGGCTGGTCGGGAGCGACAGGTTGGCAACGGGAACGGTTGCCACACGGCAACGACAGCAAGCCCACTCCCTGGCCACAACCGTGACCGTCCGGTCGCTTCGGAGTGGAAAGAAAACGACCCCAAAACGCCGCCGTAAAAGTTCACGAATAAATAATAATCCGTAAATCATTGCTGGCTGCGCTGGCGCTCGGTGGGTTGACAACCCCACCGGATGTGACTGCAATTGCACTTGTGTAGGAATTGAAAATTTATGCACTTTCTCCCCGCCCAAGAGTGGAGGTGTTGAGGTGCAAAAACGTACGTACGGTTGGTGAAACAAAGTGAAAACATTATTCTCGAAGAACTCACCCGCGGTAGGTCGGGAATTGAGTCACCAAACGTTGGTTTGAAGGTGAGCTGACAAAGGAACGAAAACGAGGGAAAACCACAAAATCAAACAACACGAAAAACTGCTAACGAGCGTTTCGTCGCCGCGAATGAATTGTTGCTTCGCCGGAGTGATTAGGGAAGTTGATATCCTTTACCTCGCCGTACCACAAACGAACAGACTGTCATGAGTGATGAAAGTGATTTAGTCGTACCGCCCGAAGTCGCAATCACTGGACAAGCAACAACAACAGCAAGAACAACAACAACAACAATAACAACTACACCGACAACATGGACGGAGAAAACCGAATCATACTCAACGTCGGAGGCATAAGGTAGATACCCGCTTTGTCCGATCGCTCCGAACCGTAAGGGGAAGATTTATTGCGGACATACTTTCACCGGAGTTTCGCCTAAGTGAATCAACTATTTCTGCCAGCTTCACGGGAAGTGATCTTCTGCACCGCAATGGCACAATGGGCGTTGGGTCCTTTGCTTCACTCTTTGTTGAAAGTTTCCCTCCGACAACTTCCTCACCGCGATGGCCGCACATAATTTACAAGACAAATTTAACCTTCGGACAGGTATAATAGTGACTATGGTGGCGAAGTTCAACAACTTCTTCTGGCAATGTGACAATTTGTCTGTGAAGAAGAGAGCAGTTCGTTCAACTCGAGGGCTCGAGGTAGGCAGGTTACAGAAGATGGAAGAAAATGGGTATCATCTGGTCGGCATGATGTGACATTTTCGTCCCGGGAGTCTCCACTCCGTGACTAATGGCAGTAATGACTAACTACATTAACAGGTCTGCGTACCGCATCCAACTCTTGCCCGCACTCGTCCATCGGTGACCGTTTTCCCAGCCAAACCCGAGCGCCCCATTTTCTGCCACGCAATGTTTCGTGTTTTGTACGATGCAGGTAATGGAAGGGTGTTTCAATGAACTAATTTTCTTTCCCACCTCGGCCGGTGGTCTTCCGCCCGAAGGGGGTGGATAATTTAAACCAATAAACTTGGCAAGTTTACGCAGAACGAACTATTTTAATTGGCCTCGCAGAGCCTCACCGGTGGTGCCAGGTTTTCCTTTTCCGTTTTCGGCCCCGGAAAGAGCGCAAAGGTGCCAGGCCGGGTTGTTGTCCCGCGGGAAAACTTTCCGCTTGCACCTAGCGATTTGTGCAGTTGTGTCTGTGCGTGTGTGTGCTTTTCCCGAATAAAGTGCCATCGACGACAGGCAGCAGATTCACGAAAGACGACGTCCTGTTGTCTTTGCTGGAAGCTTGTTGTTGCTTGAGCGAAAAACAAAAGGGCAGGGAAAAAAAGGAAAGTCACTGTTGACGTTAGGTGGAAGATTGGGGCAAATGTCAGACAGCGATGACGATAATGGGTTTACGATGGTGAGCAAAAAAACTTTCAGATGGCTAGGTCGTTAGGAGGAACATCAACGACAAAGAGGCAAAGAAAGTGAGATTAATAGCAAACAATAATGATAAAGTACAAGGATTGTTGGCAATGCTGGAGTAGATAGTAGTCAGGAGTTGGTTTGTTTGCTATTAGCAATAGATTTCCTTAAATCACTCCGTTGGGTTGAGCCAGTCAACAACTAAGTGATGTTGTTGTTTCATAATGAACTACTTTTATTGGTACATTTTACGCATTATCTGCTTTTGTACTTATTTGATCAATTGTGTTTACTGACTTTTTGCAATTAATTGTTGTTTTATAACATTTCTTAATAAAGTTTCGAAGTTTCCTACGCTTCAGTGCTTCTAAACTGCTTGGTAGCCAAGTTTTCCCACCAAGCTCTTCATTAAGTGCACCGACGATGTTCTGCAACTGACTCGAGCTCGAGCGAGAGTGTCCCAGACAGCTTTCTTTGTCGCCAACTTTGCTGCGTCGTGACGACACGAAGTTCGTCGCTCATTGTTGACTATTTGAGTAGCGAACGAATCATTTTCCGTCCCAGCTGGTTGACATACCCATCCGCCGCCATTAGCAAAACCCGAGCCAACACGGGAGCGTGCTCTCGGTAGCGGCAGAAGCCATCGTGCCGTGCGTTGAGGCAGCAATGGTACGACGGGAGAAGTCAACACTTGCGACGAGAATGTGTTTATTTAACAGCCCGAAATGTGCCTTCTAACGAGCGGGGAGGAAACTAGTTGAGCGGAGCGAGAGGTGAAAACTTTTACTTCACGCTCATGGTAGAACGTCCTAGTTCCAAAAGGGTGTTCCTCGTACACACGTGAAGCAAGTTCCAAGAATATTTAGCATGCATGCATGAGAGCAGGGGAAATGGGAGGGAATGGGGGCGAGTAATTTGAACTATGAATATGTAATGATGTTTACACTGCGCCCGATTACAGACGTGCCCGACAGTAGGTATGATATTTCAGGCACCTCCCTCTCCTCGAGCTAAAATGAGATAAAAGAAAAGCTACATTTTACGGTCCATAAGCTAATACAACATTTGTCTAGCACTCGTTCCCATCTCTCCCGTCATATATCGACTGCATGAAATAGTAGACATTTCGCCTAAACCGACTCCGTTTGTCCGCCGCTCACAGGTATGAGACGTACAAGGCGACGCTGAAGAAGATCCCGGCCACGAGACTGTCCCGGCTGACGGAGGCGCTAGCGAACTACGATCCCGTGCTGAACGAGTACTTCTTCGATCGCCACCCGGGGGTGTTTGCGCAAGTGCTCAACTACTACAGGTAAGGTTATGATTGGCGCAATTCGTCGAAAAACGCATCTGAACGCACCCGAAGCATTTTCCGTTCCACATCCATGTACAATCCTTTCCATTTCGGGGAGAAGAAAACATCCGCCCTAAACCGTTGTGGCTGGGGCATGTTAAAAATGGCGCTCGAGGCACCAAAACAACCCACACCCGAACTGCTGAAACCTTCCATAATAGGCAAAGTTTGTCGAGCGCAGTTTTTATTACTACGTTCAAAGTGTGCGGCCCAACTTTTCCGCCCTCCAATAGCACGGCCAATAAATGGCAACCAGGCAGCCACGCCAATCCAGCGGAGGGTGGCGAGATAAAGCACCCTTGAGCAATAAAAACATAAGCCGTAGCGAAGACTAAGACGCCCGCAATTCGCATCGCATCGCGATGAAAACCCACTCTTTTGCAGATTCTTCGGCCTATAGCCATCGATAGGTAAACGACCCCATGCGGAGGGGTCTGGTTTTCCTCGAAGGGAAAATTTCCTACCATTAGCGAAAACTAGTTTGATCGTAAGCGACGCACTTAGTGCCTTTGTTTGCATAGATGCCAGATCCTTTCGCGCGAACCAGGGAAATGTTACTCCATTACGAGGTAAAGTTTGCCTTTTATCTAAGGGATTTGTAAAATAATAGTAAGTGTTGTTATGCGGTATTTCTTTGTACTTTGTGGAACACCACACATCCTTATCTTCGACATCTTCGTTTCACGACTTCATGGACCCGCTTTAAGTTTTCGCCATATTTTTTGGGGGATGATTTCACTGTTTTGTTCCCTTTTCTTTCCAGAACCGGCAAACTGCACTATCCGACCGATGTTTGCGGCCCACTGTTCGAGGAGGAGCTGGAATTTTGGGGCCTCGACTCGAACCAGGTCGAACCGTGCTGCTGGTCAACGTACAGCGTGCACCGGGACACGCAGGTAAGGCTCGTCGGTCCGGGAATGCAGAGGCTCGCAGCTGCTTTCATCTTCTCATGGATCGTTGACCAGATCCGCATCGCCATAACGGCGAGTGCTTAACGAAATTGAGCCTGCCTGAACTGAGAGTTCGCTTATGGTGATTGTGTTTTGATGGATAAACAGGAAATGTGCCATGTAATGTGAGATGTAAGAGGGCCTTTTGCTGACGGGCTTTCATGTCAACGGAAAGCATATGTTCTCATTGAGTTGAGTGCAGTTCTGGCACTTTCCTACACAAAACAGGATACGCAAAGTGGACAGCTTTAATTTGGAACCACGTTGGAGATAGTTTTGTCTCTCTTCGCCATGCAGATGAGGTTCGTTGTGGTACAAAATTAAATTGATCGGGGTTAGTTTATACAAGCTCTTCTATTCGTTAAATTTTCGTTTGGTGATTTTCTAAAGCAAATTGGATTAAAAGAGGAAACCACATCCAAAACGGCTTCCTGACAAGCCATCCTAGAGGCTTGCCACGCGGAGATTGTGTTTTCGTTATCTTACGATTATCTTTGCCAATCAATAGTCAATTTAACTACACATTGGACTAGCCAAACCGATGTTGATGAAGAAGATGGAGCAGAGGATAAATTTGCATATTTCTACGACGAGCAGCTCATTCGAATTCATGCTCGGTGGTAAGATTGTGAAACGGCTCGATGCGGGTTGACGTGCTTTTTCCTTCTGCTGCTTTTTCCTCTTTGATTCCGGTCCGGCCAAAAACTCACGATAGAGCACGCTCGCGATACTGGACAAGCTGGAGCTGGACGACGAGCAGCCCTCGGAGGAGGCGATAGCGCGCCTGTTCGGCTTCGAGGAGGCCCTGCTGAACGGCGAGCTTACCTGCTGGCAGCGGACGAAGCCGAAAATCTGGGCCCTCTTCGACGAACCGTCGAGCTCGACCGGAGCGAAGGTAGGTGGAGGGAAGGGAAAAATGAATTTTTATAAATTTTACCCAAAAACCAAAGAAAATAATCACCAAAGAGGGAGGAAAAGCGTTGTGGATTCTCGCCCCCCTTCGTTGGTGTATGCATTTAATATCACGCGCGGGCAGGGAATATCATCATCCTTATCGTCGGGATTTTCCCCGCTGGGGTCAACCAACGGAGACCGCCGTTCGCCGAAGGGTCCTTAATTTATGCATGAAATAATTGAGGAACGCTTTGGAGCTGTCGGAGCGCTTTCTGACACGTTCGCGCCGTCGATCGGTGGTAAATAGGTTGGAAAAACGACGCCATTGCAAAGCGAAGCTACAGCCGTTTCGAACTCTATCAGTTTAGATTTCTCCCCACCTAATGTCTGCCCCTCGGTGGTGGAAATTAGTTCAACGAGAAGTTTCCGTCGTCGTTTCGGGCAACCCTAAGTATGCCAACACCAGCCGAGACGGGGTTTGCTATAACGGTCTAAGAAATGATGAATTCATAAGACGACTGCGCTCGCCATAAGGTGGAGGAAGGGAGACAGGATAGAGGAAGAGAGAGAAACGGAGTGAGATGTCGATCTAGAATCAGTCGGAATAGCGGTGGCAGCTACATAATTGATTGCCCTGACTAATTCATGCCTTCATCGTGCGGGATCTCGAACGCCCAGACGGAACCGTACAAAGTCTTCCGACTTCCCACTGCTGTCTGTCCGGTGGGAAAATATTCAATCTACGCGAACAAGAGTGATGATGGCACATTAAATGAACATTTGCAGCTGGGGAAGATTTGTCATAATAGAGGTAAAGATCAAAGGCGGAAATTGAAATGAGTACAGCTCGATCGGGCAAATTCATTAAAGAGGTGAAGGGAGAAAAGATGGACAGTGAAGGAGAAAAAGATAAGAGGAATATACATTAATATGACGAATTGATTGCAAGAGAAAATATTCCATCAAACCATGATAAAGATGTAGTACATGGTAACTCATGGAATATTGGAGTATTTAAGATCATGAGGACATCAAAACAATAAGTTTTATTGATCAAATATGCACGTCACAAACATGGGAACGTGTATGTATTTAGGTTACAGAGGTTCTTTATGCTTTTGCGTAATTATACAGAATTCTTAATATTTCAAATTCGACTCAACACACATTTATTGCAATATTGTTAATATTTGCTTGACGACAAAGCGATGCTCGGTGAAGAAGGAATTGCGTAAAGAGTTATGGTTTTTAATCTTAACTTGAAAGTTATGTTTTACAACAACAACGGCATATTAAAATGGTTAAATATCATTTCAGTTCAATTCAACTCTGTTTGTTTAGAACCAAGTATGAGTTTGAGTTTGAATAAATGTTAATGAATATTGTTTGCATCTTTGGTTTGTACAGCACAAATAAAGACTTTGTACATTATTATAATGTGTTGTTTTTTGTAAAAAAAAAAAGCGTGCATGCTTATTTTGTTTGTGTTTGTAAAACTGAGTTTCAAATGAGAAATTTGGATTATTTTATTTAAAAACAGGTTAATGATCAGAAAGTTTCAGTACCAACGGGTCAGTATTGGTCTAGTTTTTTAATGTACTGTGATAATGTAGTGGAAGTAGCAGTCTAAATTTGAGTTTTCACTACTTTAGCCACAGGGAAGGTAAAAAGAATAAGAAACGGTCCGACATCGGAGCTGACCAAGGACTTTAGGATTTATTTTCATAACATGTTATTTGACTCTGAAATAATTGCTACCTCTTCCACTCTTTCCCAACGTAATTGGACTGAACAGGACACTCACCGAACCACAGGACTAATGTGTTGCCATTTTTCTCCGTCCACACCCATCCCAGATTGTGGCCGGCATATCGGTGTTCTTCATCTGCATTTCTGTGATATCCTTCTGCCTAAAGACACACCCGGGCCTGCGGGTGGAGATTCCGGCCATCCTCAACATCACCACCAACGGCACCGCCGGTATCTCACCCTCGATGGATGATCTGCTCGACGCTGGGCCGAACCGGTTCCTGGGCGCGTCCATGCCACCGACACCGGCCCCTCCACCCACACCGCCGCTGCATCCGACCATCACCACCCCGAGTGCCACCAGCCCGAGCCTTGCGCCTTCCCCTCCGGCCACACCCGAGACGACCACCCAGCGAACCGGGCGCATCGTGTCGAGCGCCTACCGGATGAACTCGGGCAAGGGGGCAAGCATCGTCGAGAACTGGCAGGAAACGTACGGCCAACCGCACGAAGCTTTCTTCTACGTCGAGCTCGTCTGCAACGTGTGGTTCATCATCGAACTGACCGTCCGGCTTGTGGTGAGTACTCCAGGCACCGAGAATGGGAGCAGCTTCTCTCACGCAACGGTGTGATCAATCGCAGGATATAGCACCTGCTCCAGGAAGTCCGTTCGAGTCCACTGGTTAAGAATTGTGGGATCCAAAAATCGATCCAATTACCTCTCCAACGCAGGAAACGTTTAGTGATAAAAAAGACTCTTCGGAAACATTTGCCATGAAACAATCCAATTTTCCTCATCGTTAACTGCCATCGTACGCCATCCATTTGCCCCGGTGACGTTTCCGAATCGAACGTTGGCTCATGCCAACTTTCCTCGACTCACTTCAAAGAAATGTCCTTCATCTTTCCGAGGGAAAAACTGGCCGACAACGGGAAGCTGCACAAATGATTCGAATCCATATCGGGTGTCTGGGAGCCTTTGTTCCGAAAGGCCCCGTTCCATCGGGGAGGGATGGTAAGATTAATGATATGCTCCTTCACCGTCACCTCCAGATAGTTGACAGTACAACTGCCAACGTGACGTGTTTCGTCTTTGCTGATGTAAGGCTTCTCGTTTTGTGATAAGATAAACATTGACATTCGTCATGAAGACCTCCACCGGCTTGACCCGGTTTCCCGTGTCAGTTTCCGGCTTCAGCTTCAGCTACCATCACCACTCGTCGACCGAGATGAGGTTTCGTAGAGCCAAACCTCTCAAAATGGAAACTCTGAAACCATGTTTTGCTTTCATTACTACACTTATTACACTACTCGTGGCGTAAGTGAAGGGGGAAAACTAGAAACCACAGGGCCTCAGACTTAGATTCACTCTCATCTGTCGATTGTTCAGCTGAAGTCCTTAGGCTGGATTGAAAATGTTTAACCAAAGCTATTGGTGTTGAAAGCGATGCTGTTTTCGAACATCGTTTTGTTGTTCGTTAGGAAATAGTTTACGTTTTATTTGTGCTATCATTTTCGCTCGAAACCCAATCCCTGTTTGTTTATCGTTTGTTCGCAGGATGCAAAATGAATCCTTCCGATTGTACCACACAATAAAGGGTCAATGAAAGAACCCGTTTTCAGCGAACGATCATTGAACTGCGCACTAATAAAGCGGCAAACTTGACGAAGCACTCCCGTCGAGTGCAAGCTGTACAAACGGTTTCGATAAGACCTCCATTATTTGTGGCTATAATCATCCATCAAATGCTTGGAAGGATGTGAATTTTGGTTTTCCTCTTAATTTTGAACGCCAAAACTCTTCCCTCCGAGCACGATGGAAACCAATAAATTGAGGTCCGGAGCGATTGTTAACCTTCCCGGCCGCAAATGAGAGTTTGGCTGAGTCAGCGGAAGCTCCCTTTTGAGGCTCGGGAGTGATTAATGAGATACATGATTTTAAAGCACCGTACAAAGCGGGGCGTGATGAGCTGAGATTCGATGTTCGGCGTCCACCAACGTGGCTTTTGAAATGATTTTGTTGTTCCCTTTTTCCTGAAACGGAGGATGAAGCGTGCAAGATGAAACTATTTCATCCCTCTTTGCGGCAAACACCATCTCGTGTTATTTGAGCTCACGTTAGCGTGCAGCTAATCCTTCCGATAGTAACACATTACCCTCTGCCACCATTAACGCCGGCAAAGAAGCGTTCACTCAGCACCATTTGTCGCCATTATGTCGGTGTGTGTCTGTGTGCTTGAGAGGCAGGAAAATGACTCCAAATGACACCGCCACCACTACAAGGTAGGATGGAAATGGGCAATAGGATCCAACTGGGTCATCTCTCTTGTGCTCGAGCACGGGGTGGCTTTCCCAGCTAATCCTAGCGGGAGACCAGCTGGGCTCGGGCGGTGTCGTCCGTGTCGGAAGGTTTAATAATCCTCGCCTATGGCCTTCGAAAGGGCAGGGTACGGGGAAGGAGCAAATTAAATACACGTAATCGCCGTAACCCTCGTAATCGTGACCGTGGATCGGACAGACATTAACATCTGCTAGCGGATATGGGATCACTGTACGGTGTGCGATGAGAGTCGGCGTGTGGAACACTTCCTCCGAACATCCGGAGAGCATTAGGAGTGGACGACCTTAGTCCTTTTTTTGCCTTTAAAAACGTTAACTGTAAGTACCTTGGAAGTCGTCCAGCTTCATAAGGGAAAGTTCATTCAATTTGCATCGGTCCGTTCCTAGGAATGGCTAATATTTCTTTTTATTGTGGAAAAACAACCTCCAACCAACGGGCGGGGGGAAAGCACCAGCCAAGTCTCTTAGTGAACATTAATTTCCCCATATCACCCCCCGGTGGGGTGGTCGTAGCTGGAGCGGAATAAAATAAAGCTTCCCGGAGGGCGGGCAGGCATGCATCCATGGCGAAAAGCCATCCAGCCATGGAACCACCGCCCGGAACGGTGAACGAAAATGTAATAAATTTAAATAAATATCATTTACGCTTTCGCCTCCAGCTTAAAGCCGCCGTAAAGGTTTTGCCGCTCCGACCTCCGGAGTCAACGAATGTTTTCCGCAAACGCTCCCGGGCATGCTGGAATGTAGCGGGCCACGCGCGAGTAGTGGCACGGGGAACGGAGGACAGACGTGATGGTGTTTATGTCAGCATATGAAATATTGACCGTCCCGCGCCATCGAAAAGCACAAGGCGGCGGGTACACATATTGCCGATGTACCAAAAACCCCAGCGAGCCCGGAGCGTGTAACGTATGCTGGACGTTTGTCATGTGTTTATTTGGTTTGAATTTGGACATTTCTGGTTTCCGTTCCCGTAAGTTGTTTGGCTTCTTCCTGTCATCGATCTTCCGATGTGACTTAGTGAAAAAAAAACAAATGGCTGAATTCAACCGAGGGATTAATAAGTGGGACGTGTTACAAAATTCATCATATGGGCCTTTTGACTCTTTTCTGTGGCTTCCATGGGCTTTTGCTTGGTTAACATGGTTGATACGGAATAAAGTCTGCTTTATAAATTTTTGAGAAAGCCCTCTATTGTGCCGTGATTGTATTACGGTCTTAAATCAATCAACACCCCCAAAAACGGACTGGACCGTGCGAAGGATGGTCGAGTGGATTTATGGCCCCATGGCCCCAGTTTTTAGAGCCATAAAATAGATCAAACATTCACGAGGCGAAAAACCAACACGCCTGGTTTAAAGCCACCTGCAGACTGGGTGGATTCGTAGGAGGGGGTTCCAAATTGAAACCAAAATGATGGCAATTAAATTCGTATTAATTTAAACGTCCCGTGGCTTTCGGGTGACCGATTATGGGCCATTTAAATATTTAGTGATCGAAGGCTAGGAACCGTTCCAACTGCTGGTGGTTTGGTGTGGTGCGACTAATGCAAAATTAATTTAATGTTCGTACGTTGGGCGCTAGCAAGAGGAACGGATGCAAAATTGATGGACATTAATATCGAAAATTGAATGTGTTTTGTGGCAATAGGGGTTTTCCGTTTCTTCGTAATCGAAACAACGAACGTTTGCGTAAACGATGATTTATTATGATAAATTTTAAATTACTTCCATTTATTTGAATGACCAGATGTAAACATTTGGTTGAAAGCAATGGAAGCATTCACTTTAAACCCTCAATTACGGTATTATTTCCAACGCCTACTATTAATGTATACCTCAACTCAATAAGGCGTCAATAAATGTGTGTGACATCCAAGACACCCGAGCCACATCCTCAAAATGTACCTCAAAATAAAACCACAACTGCTTACGTTCTCCTTTCCCTTCCGGCGTCTTCCTTCCGAAAACCCAACGAACAGGTTAGCCCAAATATTGTCGAGTTCATCAAATCGCCCGTCAACATCATCGACCTGGCGGCCACGCTCAGCTTCTACACCGACGTCTGCCAGCGGATGGGCGAGCAGACGGGCCTGCTGGAGGCGTTCTCGATCGTGCGTATCCTGCGGCTGTTCAAGTTGACGCGCCACTCGCCCGGCCTGCGCATCCTGATCCACACCTTCAAGGCGTCCGCCCGCGAGCTGACGCTGCTCGTGTTCTTCCTCGTGCTCGGAATCGTCGTCTTCGCCAGCCTCGTGTACTACGCGGAAAAGCTTCAGGTGAGTTCACGCGGGGGAGGGAGTGGTTGGGCGTTCGATGGTTCGAATTTCACCAATAAACCCGCCCCTCGTTACGCCACGTGACGCAGCGCGACTGAAATGAAGTCCCATGTTCTGCGTCATGTCGCAGGATGTTAGACGTGGCGGTTCCCATGAGCCGTGCGGTTGAACGGCATCACGACTTCGGTGGAAGAATGCCGGCGAGCTTCGATGGCACTCGAGCAGATACTCGTCGCCATTATACGCCTCCAGCGTGGTGTTTTGTTTGCGATTATGACCTGTTGTTATGGTTAACCAGATGGAGCTGTACGAGTATTAGTTCATGTACCACCAACTTGTGCGACCGTCAATCCGCTATCCGGGAACTGGATATGGCGGAAAACATTGAGTGAAACGTAACACGACCAAAAGGAAACGAAAAAAAAAATCGTTTATCGCAATGCGGGAACTTTATCCTTTGCTGCGAAAGCACATCGTTTCGCCCTTCCTACTTCATCGGAACGAACTCGTTTATTTTTGGCAGACCATTTTTGAAAATAAGCTCCAAGCAATCGACAACCATATTACTAGGATTGGAAAATCCTTGACAGTTTATCGGTGAACCAGCAACACGCGTAGAGAAAAAAATAATAAACGAAGTAATTAGTAGCAATGGTTTAGTTCTTCACGATAAGTTCAACGACCCAGGGTTTGACAGTTTTATTAAGTAAACTCGTTCACCGAAAGCGATGTAAATGCTGAAAGGTGAATGTGCGATAAACAGCGATGAAGTGCTTCGTGTTATCGCGTTTGAGAAAATGCGATGGGTCGTTCAAGCCTTAAGATAAGAACGCCCGGAAGACCTATTGTCACCCGCCATTGTTTTAATGGAAAGGTATTTCAATTTGGTCGCTAGGCAAACTGTCAGCTAATTAGGGAAACGCGATGAGGAAAGTCGTTAAACCCGTTGTAAGAAAATTGCCTACGATATTTTCGTACATTGTTTTCGATGCAGTTGTCGTTCTCAATGCTTTAATAAAGAAATCACCGGAAGGCGATGTCATTACAGATTAAGTGTTTATGTATCTCGTTATGTTAACGGTTTTTGTCCGTAACGAATATTAGTTGCACTTCCATCTTTTTCAACTGCTTTTTGGTGAACGAACTTCTTAACTAGTTAACTCTATCAACATACAAGCAGTGATGGTATAAAGGTTCTTAAATATGCTTTCGAACAGTATGCTTGTTCTCGGTTATTTCTTTTATATTCAATTTATAATTTATTCTCTTCAGTCAAAATATTATTATATTTTTTGGAAAGAATTCTCGAGCTAGAGGAAAGAGAATACCCGGTTTTATTTGATATGGAGAACGTCGCATGTTCTGTGTTGTAATTCCTTTCTCCACCTGAATATGACATAATGCAGTAGTTTGTCATATGGTACAAAGAAACAAGAAAAAAACGTAGAATTCATTTATCCATTCCCATTATTTTCTGATGCTGTAACCATGCTTATACTAATCCTTTCTAGGTTGTTTCGTACTGAGTCCTACTGCATACGCTTTAGCGGCATATGAATGTTCTTTAACCGGAATTGGATCCAAAGAACAGATAAAATATCCTAACGATGTTAAGGATTGTTCTGCTTAAGCGCTTCGCCGACAGTTGGAAAATGGTTGCGATGTGACATAAATTTTGGTTCCCGCCCGCTTCATGCGAACGTCCATGTCCACGTCCGTGTAGCGTTGGAAACGGAATCGTATGCCGATGGAGGGTGGACGAAAAACTATTCCATGATCCGCGCGTCAATCACGTCACGTTGTCATGGCGCTAGGTATCATAGTTGAGAATGTGTTCACTCAGAACAATTCACCGATGTTTACGATGGTTCCGGCATATTAAAACAATGGCTCACCTAAAAGGGAACGAGCCTTAACGCTAACCTCTCGGTCGACTGCCTCCGCATAATGTCACGATTGAGATTACGTTGATTATAGTAAATTAATTTGAATTCTGTGTCAGTCGACCACCCCTCGTTTTGCGCAAAAGTATCGCTGACTCACCTTGGTCGGTTGGGATTTTTCACTACACAATTTTGTTCCATTTCTACGATTACCAAACGTGGGATGCGTGCCCGACCGCGGGTCCCAACCAACCTTCACATCCATTTGCAACATTAATATTTCCCTTTTACAACCCACCAAACGATGGGCCATTTTTGGGGGCCATGACGAAAAATGTCTGAAGTCCAAAATATCCCCAGAAAAGGAAACGGCGGCACATGATACGGCATAAAATAGTCGGCATCAGCTGGCCGTGGGACGCATAATTAAAGCTAAAATCCCAAGGTCCGGCAAACGGTACGGTTGGATAAAAATCATTTCACGTCCATTACGGACGGCAAAGGTTTTTCCGGGTGCTGGATGAAAAAAAAACACCTTCCAACCCCCGACCGTTTGAGTGATTTGTTGTTTTATCAGTAAACTTTTTTCACGCCAAGTCGGTTCGCATCGAAAAAAGGGATTTGAGGGAGTATTTTAATGGCCCGTTAACAAGGTGTAATCCGTTGTGTAAAGCTTGGGGAGCAGAGTTCCCGAGCGCTTCTGTGACTGTGTGTGTGTGTGTTTTTTTTCGTCTGTTTGTTTGAGTGTGTTAATCCATTTAGCGTCGCTCATGTGTGAAAATGAGTTTCCCTTTTCTCGAATGTGATAGGGAAAAGTTTCTTTTTTAACACCAGGTGTTATCTCATTCATGCTTGCACCGGTTTCGTACATGATTTACAGCACGTCCCAATCCAAGTCTAAATTATTGTTATTTCAATCATTAAAACAAGCTTTATCATTCCACTGGAAGCCTTCGTAAACTACAACTTTTATTTAAAATCATTTTCCACCATCCGCATCATAATTGCATCCTTTCGCTTCCACTTTATTGCAGGACAACCCAGACAACCAGTTCAAAAGCATACCGTTGGGGCTGTGGTGGGCGATCGTTACGATGACCACGGTCGGATACGGTGATATGGCGCCGAAAACGTACGTCGGCATGTTCGTCGGGGCGCTCTGTGCGTTGGCGGGCGTGCTAACGATCGCTCTGCCGGTGCCGGTCATTGTCAGCAACTTCTCCATGTTCTACTCGCACACGCAGGTGAATATGATTTCTCAGATTTCTACGCAATATTCCTTATTTTTCCCATGACTTTTAACCGAAGGTTTATGCCCGGCAGGTTTACGCTGTTTTACATCAAGTTTATTGAACACTAGCTGATTTACCCGATTTCATCCGGGTAGAAGCAACATTTCAGACGAAGAATGTTGTCTTTTAGTATCTTGCGTTTTACACTCTTGAATTTTACTATTTTTTTAATTAAGAGTAAAGAGCAATTTTTTAGTATTATCTTAATTCGACAGCAAATCACTTTTACACACAATTTGCATTCATTATCTAACTAGGTTCCCCCCTTAGTGCTTCCAAATTAACTGGTTGGTTATCTTATTTTGTTATTGTGCTAGTTTTTGCAACAAATTATTTTTGTGGAATGTAACCTGACTTTGTAAATGAATGTAACCTTTGTTAAAATTAAAATTTTATCCTACTCTATTAAATGATCCGAACCTCATCTCGGACGGTGTGCCAGTGTCGCATTTCGGTGTCACATTTCGGACGTGTTTATGACCGACACTCTCTAGCGTCATCCTCTTACGGAGTGAAGTGGATCCCCAACGAAAGTGCACGATTGATTGACTCCTTCACACGTTTTGCGCGCTTCAGATTTACGAGCCACCCAAAACGTCCATTTTCCGAGCAAACGTTCTCGATGGCTCAATCATTCGGCGCGTTACCCGCGCGATCGAATAACGAATACACTAAACACGCGTGCGGACACGTTCGTCCGATCCACTCCACCATCCGGCTTTGGGATGTTCTTGGTACGCACCGTTGCATGTCATTTTCTCCCACCCAAAAACAAGACAAAAACATCCCCCCTCCCCCCTAGAATGAAGCCATCAGAGATGATTTCCTCTCCATTTCCTTGTCTCCCCCTCCCCTCCTCCTTAACTCGCGTGCCGCCTTTATCGGCACGGGGAAATCTAAACATGTTCGCCCATCAATCACCCATAACGAACAACTTTTGACTTCGTCTCGGGTTAAGCAACTTTCCCTCGAGCGAGGGAAGGTGCTATTTCGTTATGGTCCCTGTCCTCTCGCTTCACTTTCATGAACCGCACTTACCATACGGGGTTTCCCCAAACCGTGCAGGACCCCCCTAAAACTCATCAAATAAACGGAAAGTCGCTCCTCCGCTGCTTCGGGACCCGGCAGGACGACACGAAGCATGCTTGTTAGCCACAATTTATGACCTCGTGCATACAGCTCTGGCTGAACTTTCTATCGACGAAATCGTTCTCCGACCACAAGCATGCTTTCCAGATCGCTCCCATCTTCCCGCCCGTTTCCGGCTCTCCCCTCGCTTAAGCGACTTCAATACTTTTTTCCGGTGTCTTTAACATTCGCCCGGATTATGAGCAACGCACCCGAAAGTTATCCGAAGAGAGTGTCCCTCCTGTTGCGCACTTTGCCGGCAAAGACAGAAGCACAGCAAACACACACACACAAAAAGCTCCTCGAACGGTCCGATCCCGATGGATGTTCGATAAAGATGGTCCTTTCTCATTGGGAATGTACAGGTTGTGTTTTTTTTGCGACCCCTCAGCTTGGTGTCGATGTTCGGAAAAAGTTGACACACCGTTTCCTGCTGACTCGCCGATGACCACCGATGCAATGATTAACGACTTTAATCTCCTTCCAGGCGCCTCCCAGGTCGTACCGAAGCAAGCAAATTTGTCAAACTATTCATGTTCCGTTCGAATCGTTCCCCCAGAATGTTTTTCCCTGAGAGTTCTGTTTTAGTAGGAGATCACAACTTCCCGGGGGGTGAAAGTTTTACAAGTAGTGCAAAGAATTCTGCATAGTGATAAGTTTCGTTCCAGCCACAAGGTGGGGAGGTGTCAGGGAACACCCGGCAAAGAAGAGATTGTTCGAATTCCGGTCTTTGCTAGTTTGAAGCACTTCATGATGGCCCCTCTGTCTCTCTCTTTTCTACCATCCTATCGATCGCGTTGTGCGCCGAACCAAGGGTGGAAAAGTACTCGAAGTGAACTTTCATTCAACCGGAAATATCGCCCTTTTGTGGGTTCGAGAGGATCACTCCCTTCGCCGGGTTGGGAGATACCGGCTGGGAGTCCTGAGGGCAAACAGAAATCTCTTTGCAACAAACTTAGTCCTTAGACCTAGACCGCCTTCCTTCCCCATTCCGGTTTTTCCAATGAGAACCAGATGCTCCGCTGTTGGGAAATTGCTGATAGATTGAACGTGCCGTACCGGAAGCGGACCACGGCGTTGAATTATTGGAGCCGGTGCCGATCGGTGAGCATCAACACTGGAATTTATGAGCGCAACCCTTGGTATCTATTCAGCGTGCGTCAATATTGCTTCGGGGGAAGTTTTTCCTTCCTTGCTGCCTTGCAATCAGGAGGAATGTTGTTTTTACTCCTCTTCCCAATTAAAAGCGATCCTGAAGGAGCAGAAACGACTTGAAAAACCTTGCTCCTTTTTTTTCATTTCCGTCTCCAACAAAAAGGTAGGTCGAAAAGTTCGAGCACCTCCCGAGCGGAGTCAGCGTTCCCATTTCATTTGGACTAATTTATCCGCCCGTTGATCAACCCTGCCATAAATCGACTGTCCTCTACCTTCCCACCTTTTTTTGCCGGAGGAGGAGGATTGGTTTGGTCTAAATCTTGACCCTAATTTGTAGATTTATGTTTGCCCACTTCTTGCCATCTGGAGGTACTATGATTTATGTACCGGAGCGCCCGAGGCGGCAAAACGAAGAGGGAGGGGGAAGTCTGTGTGGTTCCAAATTTTATCCCATCATCTGTGGATCGGTGCTCGAACTCGGAGGTTCCCATCGTCTGGTTGAGCTACGCGCGCCGGCGAATCCTACGGGATTTTGATTAATGATCGCACTGGCCTTATGTTATCTTTACTGCGGCGTGTGCTGTTATTATAAGGGCACTCACTTGGGCGGGAAGTTAAGACTTTGATCGCAAAACAATCTGCCGGAAAAGTTTTCGGCTGGCGGCGGAAGGAGCTTTGCATGCACATCGAGTTTGAAGCTGTTGGATGTTTTCTCCAGTTGAACACATTAACGTCCGCGTCCCGGAGTGATTAACGAGCTTCCGAGGACACAAAGATGTTATTTTTAGGTAACTAAAATCAAGTGGTTTCAAGTACCTCTACTCTGTAAGAACATTTGTTTACATGTTTGAGAAGGAAGGAACCAATCGTTTGCTGTTCCACAAATTTGGTTTGCAAATTATTCGAACAAACTCTTCCAGCTAATTAACTGCATTTGACAGGTCGTTCGACCGCTCCAATTTCCGGGTCCGATTTCCATTTTCGATATAAAAAGGGTTCAGCGGATGACAGGGGGAAAAAGGCGGTACATGCTTCCAGATAGATAGCGGTAAAATCTTATCTGTCCCTTTTTTGTCACGAGAACCACTTTAATGCGGGAAAACCTTGGTCGGACAGGGGTCGACCGTCGTTCAGGATAGCTGCAGGTCGACGGTGTGATAATGAGAGAGGTCCGAAAAGGCGGGGCGAGGGTTGGCTGGCAGTTCAAGTGTGAGCGGTACTGGATAGTTCCCGACCCATGGGCAGCGCTCCAAGGTCATTAGCATAAAATCATCACCAAACGACGGGTCCGACCATCGGACGGAGCGCATCAGGCGCCCGTTCGCCTTCGCCTTCGCCATCGTCGAGCGGAAATCCTTTGATGAAATGACCCGGGTCCCGGGTGTCCTTTCAGCGTTCAGCCCACTCCACCCAGCAAACTGTTGACTATTGACTGCTAATGCCCTGGAGAGGCGACCTCGGGCATCCTTTCGCTTCATTCGTTTCGTTCGACTCTCATCAGGCTGCCCTCAAGCCTAATGCACGCTCATTTACCTGTTGGAACGGATCGGCTCGCTTAAGCTCGAGTCAACAGTGTCCCCTTTCGGTCGTAGAACATCCTTGACGTCCCCCGCCATTCTCTTTTCCCCCACTGTCGCCATATTTGAGATGGAAAAAGGAGGAAAACGTGCGTCAACGAACGAGACTCTCTTCTCGGGATCAGAAAAAAAGGCACAAAGGATGCACGCTGTAATGGAGGCGCGTCTTCTCGTCTGAAGAATTTCTATGGTTCTATTTTAGGGTTTTCACCTGCAAAAAAGAAAATGCTGTACCCCTCGCCGGAACATACCCCTTTGCCCCATCAACTCAAACATGATGTAACGCTCGTTGGTTCCGTTCGCGACCGACCCGATACTGGCACGTTCGAAAGGATAAACGATCCTGTATGTGTTGTTTTTCGTTATGTGTTTCTTTTCTGTTTGTTTGCGAAAAAAAAGATTACTAAACTGCAGCAAATATTCTCCCCCTCGTCCACCCATTTTCAACACCTACATTTCGCCACGAAAGAGCATCCCCGGACCCGGACTCCGGTCCGGTTGGTGGATGGTTCAGGTCGCGGATGCGGTACTGTGTGTTGTTCGATTTACATAATTTTCTCATTTAAATTTTTATCGACTCTGGCAGTTTCTCAAATTGGCCCCATTTCCGCCAAGCATTGCCGCGCGGTAAAATATGCGATGGAGCTTTGGTGGAGAGGATGACAGAGTAAGGGGGAGTTTTGCAGGTTGTGGCACGGGAAAAAAAGGATTCGCTCCGTAAATGTGCCCGCCGGATGCTTCTTAGATAAACATTGCACAACGTCGGTACGCCGGGGTTTTGGATGGAGTTTTATTGGGGTTTTTCCACGATTTGTACTGTTTCCCGCTTTTTTCTTCGCACCCCCGATGGTTTTCCCACTTGCACTCATGCCTCCGAAGTATTTTATTAAGTGTGTATTAGATGATAAAGCGTTTCCATACACACATGCACACACACCCCTCTTGCCACTCCGGGGAAGAGTTATGGTTGACAGTTTTTTATTGTCGATTTTCATCATTAATTTAGCATAATGTGTTGTTGATAGCTTTTTTACTGATAATCTTTCTGTGCTGTTATGTGTCTCGGACCGCTGGATACGTAACCGAGTGTCGGGGAAAAACGAATCGTTTAAATGCAAAACATTGCACCGTGTCTTGTTGACAAACAAACCAATCGCATGATCTAAGCCTCTGTGATATTTCAACATGTTAAGAAAAAGGAAATATGTTTTATTAAATTGAAAAATATTTGGTATTACTTGAAATTTGTTTTATTTCGTGGGAAAACCCCCTTATTTGTGGCTTAAAATATAATAAATTAGATGAATGGTCCTTCCTCAGTCTCCTCTATGTTCATCACCTTCCACTTTCTTACCAAATGTGACAGAATTAATCATAGAAAATGGTAGGGCGTGAGCGTTTACTAAAAGAATGAAACAATTTGTGTACCACCGTATCCACCTACATTCCAGCTTGAGACAGCCTTCGCGCCCTTCATCAAGACAAAAGGTGTTTTCCAAGATCGGATAATTCACCGTCCCAACGGCAACGCGAGCAAATTTACACATCGTAGGCTGTTGCTTATCATCGTCGCGCTACCCATACTCACCGTCTCTCTCTCTCGCGTGTCCTTCACCTTTCAAGACGTACCGACCAAATGGAAAGAATAATACCTACACCCACAATATGCAGCCGCTTTTGTCATAAATAAATTCCCGTAGAATGGCACAAACAACACAAAAGCCTACCGGTTCGGGGTTTGGCCCGCCCCGCTCGGTGGAGGAAAAAAATGCAATGTAAACAAAGACATTGTTGTACGTTGATTTTTTTTTCCCTTTTGTTTCAAACCACCACCACCACTACCACGTTCCGGGGGAATTTTCCCATACCCACGGCAATGCTACCCCACTTGGAGACACTTCTGGGCCGGGAGTGTTTACCGCTTGTTTTCCCCGTTGCAATCGTTACCGCTGTGCGTTTCTTGTTTGCTCATGTCTTTCCCATTTTTGTTTTCTTCGTTTCGTCCTCCGTAGGCTCGCTCGAAACTGCCGAAAAAACGACGCCGAGTGCTGCCGGTGGAGCAGCCGCGCCGGAAGCGGGACATGGGTGCGGCCAACCGGCGGGTGAACGCACTCAAACACCAACACACGCAACCGACCCATCCCGCCATCTTTAAGGACGCTTTCGGTGGGGCGAAAATAGGTAAGCTTTCGTTTTTCCTCGGGCGAGCTTTGGGTGCGAGCGGGTTTTCCCGGGACATCATCCAAATTCGCAAGGGAAAAGCTTTCATGGTGAAAAGCTTTAGCTTTATCTCATCGCAGAATGATAGCTTTCGTTGAGAGCTTTTGAAGTAATTTAGTAAAATGGATAGAATTTGTAGTGTATTTAAAAAAAAAATTATAGCATGTTCAAATTTATTAATATTTTCAAAACCACTTTTTCCGCAGGACATGTTAATGGAGTGAATGTGATAGGACTCACACTGCAAGGACCGTCCGTTCCAGGTCTGGCCGTACTAAAGCCTCCTTCCGTGATGCAGCCAGGTAAAACTTTAAACCGGTTTTCATTTTAAACACTTAACATTACACATTTAAACGACCGGTTTACCACATCGATTGTCAACTCCCTTGCGCTAATAACTCCCATAATAATTCATCCATCACGATGTCGACGACAAATTCACCCGATTCCCGGACAGGTTTTCCGTTTATCGGTTACACCGTTTAATGGTTTATTTTACTTTTTTTTGTAACTTTCTCTCTTTGCTTCCGTTTTCCCCGCACTTCCGCTAGGTGATTTCATCAACGTTCCTCAGCTGAGCTCCCTGCAGCCGCGCCAGCCGACGACCGGGAATGTAGATTTATTGCTCCCATTACAGCCGAAATTGCTCGTTCCACTGGGTAAGGGAAGCTTTCACTTTCACGCTTGCGTACCCCGCGGTGGTGTAGAGCTTTGTCTTCCGCACACAGCGACTCGTTGTCCTGACCATTGATCGAATGTTTGTTTTATTTTCTTTTGTGGTATTTTTCTTTTTCGATTCTATGTCGATTCCCGAATGGCGAATTTGAATGTGTCATTTGCTGCTGGGGAACGGCATTCGTGAAACAGTGGAGCGGAGAGAGTCCAAACCGGAGGAGATGATCCCGATGGAACCGAAGGTTACCCTCCAGAGTGATCCGAATGGCGCATCCGGTAACAACACACCCGGGGACGAATCGTGAGCCTTTTTTCTACCGTGGATGGTGCTTCTCGCGCCGATGGTGATGTTGACGCAGAATATGTTTAATGTTGACCGATGATAAAGCAACATCGAGTGGAAGAAAATAGAAGAAAACGCCAAAGTACTCTCTCTCTTTCTCTCGTGAAGTACGTGTTACAGTTTCGTAGGGAAATAAAATGGAATTTAAAGACGATTTAGAAACTCAAAAGAAACCAGTAAAAACACGAAGGAAAGGGAACTCCCGATAGGAAAGGAAATGTAATTAAAAAGAAACTCCAAAGTGGATAATACGAAAGGCGCCAATTGGGGCGACTTGAGAAATTGGGAAAAGCAGCAGCAGATGGTGTGCAAAAGTTTTGCATACACGCGGGAATTGTCTCAAAATCGGTTTGCCAAAAGAAAAGGGTCAAGAGGACGTGCTAGGGGCGTGCGAGACATTAGCCAAAAATATTACTCGGATGCCAACGGCTCGTGGTCGAAGTGTTGTGAAATGGAAAGTTGGAGCAACTTATGCTTCGTAAGGAAAAACGATCCCATAGGGTGTGTGAGTTGTGAGATGTGTGTTTGTTTGCGAGCGTTTGAAAGTGCTAAATACGACAGAATGGATGGAATGCTCGGTAAAACGACACAAAAGGGCTTAGCTAGTATAAATAGTTGTTTAATTGGAAGGAAATTGTTGTGCTCAACTTTTATACGTCACCGACGGACGGTGTATGCAGAAGCATGCGAATAGAAAGGGAAAGAAGGACGCGGGGGAAATAAAATAAAATTAAATCAAAACGAGATAGATTTCAACGAAGTTGATAGAGACCAACTTGTAGCGATGCTTGTCTTTCGAGGGTTAGATAGAGGCCGGGGAAAAATCATGCACTGGAACAGGAACCAGAGTGATCTAGCGATCATTAAGTGTGTTTGTGTGTGAGTATGTGTTGAATGTTTGCCAAACGTTTCTATGTATGCATTGTCACCCGACGATGAGCAAAATAAAGTAACCCAGTAAACGAAGAAATACACTGTACGCCGTCTATGTCCAATGTCCACCATCAGTACCGTAGCCAAGCAACATGTTGTAGTGAGGCCAAATGAGTAGATATTTACCAAATAAATAAAATGAAAGCAGAAATTCAAAACGCAAAGTGACAGCAGCGCGTCAGCTATGGCAACCGATTGGAAACACCGAGTTCACACAGGAAATAAATAAACCAAGCTTTAAGGAATGGTGTGACGCGAAAGGGGAAGGCGTGCGGGGTGCGATCACAAGCTGTAGAGGTAATTGTAAGGTGTAACCAATACACGACCGATTCGGTTTAGGAAGGGGATAAATCGTTACGGAAAGAAAAATGATTAGAAAAAAATATGTTACAATTAAATATCCAACCATACGTCAATGTAGCTAAGCAGGATATCTTCAGGATCAATTTAGGATCGGTTTCACATTGAGGATTGAATGAAACATTACGCGCGGAGTACCGGTAACCCTTTGTTGGTTGTCCGTAAGGGGTTTTTAGTTTGGGTATGAAGAATAATGTTGAAAGCAGAAAAGGTTACTCAGAATGATTTAATCGTTTGTTGAGACGGTTGATGCTTTGAACTTATTCGTGACGATAAACAGGTTCTAACTTTTGGTTGAACACTTTTTTGAAGTGTTATTGAAAGAAAAAAAAACAAGTGTCGTTTAGTTTAAACATAAAACAACAGTAATGAGTGAAACTCTGACAAAATATGAATGTCAAATACACTAAAATTGTTACCTGTGGCGAAAACGAAAACAGAAATATACTATAGCATTTTTAAACGAACTGACATTCGTCATACATTTTGTTTTCTTCCTCATTTGCCGAAATCATTCCGTCTCCCCGATTGCGTTGCGTGCCATTTGCGGTACCTGGATGCTGAATCTCTTAGGAGACGCGTTAATTAGACATGAGTGTTTTCGGGAAAATAAAATTAAAAGGACCTGCGGGAGCCATAAACCCGGGGACTCGGGAAGCAAGGTACAACCGTCCGCCAAGCTCGGGAAGTCGTTCCTTCAGGAAGTTGACAAAATAAAGAAATGATGCTCGAAAGTAGCAGCACCGGCAGGCTTCCGCGAGCGGACTGTCATGACAATTTGAGCCTGGCGTAGACAATTTTACTGCCCGCTCGTAAATTCGGAAATGAGAATGAATGAAGCCCGGTTGCAGGGAAATTAATGGCGGCTGTTTAGTGCGAAAGCGTGGTAAAACAAAGGGGACGTGGGCAGGGGAGGGAGAGGGGAGAGAGGGGATCGTGTTCTATTTTCCGCGTCCAACATTGCATCGCTGGCATGAAGCCGGGTGGAAAATTGCCTTGCTGGCTTGGTTGATGGGGAAAAAAACGATTGGTCCACTTTTGGGAATGGCCTCCGAAGTATCCGGTAAACTACGGCGAACCTCTCCCGGGGGTGGCGATTTCATTTTCTGTTTTCCTCTAGCTGTTGCCATCTTGCTCTCGAAATGGGTTCTTCGCAGGAATTTCATCTCGAAAATGGCACACAAACTGTGAAGGCTGAGCTGATCGTAAGTCAAAAGTGTGGTTCTTCATTAACGCAGGACGTGTTGCGTTCCGGTTCTAATAAAAAGGCATTTTTGGATTCTCGTCAGGGAATGGAGGGTACGGATGGAAGGTTGCTTTATAGCCATCTTCATGTTGGCGGCCGACATCGGGAAGCGAGATTGTTTGCAGCTGAAAGCGACCGAGCGTATTGTAAATCTTGCATCTTTCCTGGCGTCTCACCCGACGGGGAAAGAAATCAAATAAGGATCCACTTAAATGATTCCTCGCCGTAAGCCTCCAAGGTGCTTTTGAACAAGCCAATCAACACCCGCGCGCAAACATTAAAAGAATGTGGGTGGATTGAAATATTGTTCCGGTTTTCCATTCCGTGCTCGTTTTTATTTTGCGCGACGATCCTGTCCCGGCAGGACGGGCCGGTTTCCGGTCGTTTTAATTTTCAAGAAACCGCAAACCAAATCGCGAGCGAAAAAGTGGCACCCGGGAAAAGCAAACACCCACCGGCAGTTGATTTCGTGGCGTATTTATGCTCTTTCTTCCCAGGCTTGCAACACAACCCGGTAACTATTCCGTGCGCGATGGAGGCCCGTGCCGGGGTTTTTCGATTTTAATCTTCCACGTCTTTGCACTGTTTACTTTGTAAGTTTGTTTTCACATTTTATTTCCTATTTAAGATCCCTTTAAATGGCGGATCTTTCGAGCCGTCTCGACGTCCCCCTCACCAGCGCACCTTAAGGATCCTCATTTTATGCCCAGAAAAGGAACAACTTATGCCTCTACACTGTTTGCTGTGAATGTTTATTCTGTACTTTACAACCCACTTTTAGATGGCGAAGTACGACCTCGGGCGGCAATGAAGAGCTAAGGATAGTGTTCGAATAAATCTGAGACACCGGCACGGGTCGGACAGCATAAAGTTCAGATTGAAAGTGTGGAAAATTATAACACTTTCCACAGCGAACGGCAACTTGTAATGGGGCAACCATTATTTTCCTAATAAAATTGTATCTCTCCAGTTCGTGATGAACTTGCACTCGATCGTATCCTCGACTGGACCGGAGAGGATATACGAGCAAAAGGGAAGAGTGGTTTCGAGACTCGAAGACGAAGCGATGGAAAAAGTCATTTGTCGGGCGTAAATGGTTGGGAAAATGTGTACGTTTATTCGGTGCAAGGGAAAGCGATCGGGGGACACACGGTCGGCCGGGGGGAAGGGAAGGATCATCATAAACAATCATGGCAAGTTTGGTTGAGCGAAAAAAACATATCAAGCGTGGAGAAAGGTAGGAAGAAAAACGAGTAGCGCGACATTTGGAAAACTCATCCAAAACGTGCCTTCCGTGTTGATGAGAACCTTAACCTTCACCGAAATGGTGCTTTGTCGTCTACCGGTTCCGGTCTTCCGGTCCGCGCCATGCAGCCAGAAGCGTGAGGCGGTCCATTCCGTTATGTTACTTTGTTGTGTGCTTTATACGGTGGACAACGAGAGACGAAGCTGAAGGTCGGAAAATCGGCCAACGCGACATTCAAAGGTCCGACACTACAATGGTCGGGAAGTCCTCCAGTCTCAGTCAAAATTGCATCTGCTGCAACAACATGTTAACTGTCCTTTCTTTGCTTGAAACTTGGAACCTATTTCCCAATCCAACACAACAAAGAAAGATATTGAAAAAGTTTTTTTCTTATTAACTTACCATATATTCCTTTTTGTCAGAACGACTGAACGAAATGTTACCAGAAATATATTATTGAAGAGACGGCCAAACACTCTAAGGGTCTATGTAAGAGAAGTCGTAAGCCAAATTAACAACCGAGCCCCATGTTCATTATTTTAAAGATGGAAAAATTCCTCTTTGGTTATCTTTTGAGCCCTATCAAAATTGATTGTAGTTCCATTGAAGTTTATTTAAATTATTCGTAAACAATCGGTAAAAAGAGGTTTGGATAAGATTTTTTAAGGATTCATACTAAAACATACATTTATTTAAAGTACTTTCAAGTATTACTTCCCTGTTTACTTTTCCGAAACTTTATGTCAAGTGAATCTTTTTAGGATGATAGATTTTTTTAAAATAAACCTCTCCATAGATAATTGTCTGTTGCTTGTTACGCTCAGTTTACAAAAGATTAATTTCATTGTTTTTGGAAAGCTCTATTGCCTCAAAATGTAGATGAAGTAAACTGAAACTTTATTGAACTGCTAATATTATAATTGAAGAGATAAATAATTAATTTGTTTCGCACTCTAAAGAATTCAACACATCCCTCTTAAGCGCAAACTAAAATTATCGTAGAAACAGTTTGTAATTTGTAATTTTTGTAATTTTTATTGAAATTCAACGGACCATATTTGGCCCCCTTGAAGCGTTTAAGTTAGTACAATACATAGCTTAATACTATTTACATCTAACGGGTGACCGGTTGCACCCCACGAATAGAAAACAAAAACGCGGATCTAGACATGTCAGGTTCAAAACGATCACAGACAGCATTAAATTCACGGCACATGACAAGAAACGGGTCTGAGGATCCAAAGCGGGTACGACGAACCTCAACGTCAAGTAGCGTTCTAGCACGGAGTGTTCTCGCAGAGACGTATAAACAGAGCCCCGAGAGAAGTTCCGGCGCGTCAATATGGTGGTCAAGTAGGCCTGCAACAAACAATCTCGTCGCGGTACCAGTTACGTTGTCTGAGCGAGTCGAGGCCAAGTAACGCACATCGTCCATTATAGTCGACCGGGACACTCCAGGAGCGTAAGGCCAGCCGCGTAGCCTTTCGCTGGATCGACTCGAGGCGCGCCTGTGGACGTTTAAAGTTCAAAATTAAAATGTAATTTGATTAAAAACCTCACTTTTGAAAGAAACGTTATGCATGATTAGAAAACAATAATTTATCTATTGAATAAATATTATAGAGTACATTGTCAATTGCTTTCAAACAAAACAGCTTTAATTTATCGAGCTGCTGTAAGATATATAAAAAAATAGATAATAAATCTAAGTTGCGTTAAAGTTAAATATGTATCGTCTCTCATTCAATTGTTGGCTTGAAACCAGTCAATGCTTGGTTTGGTTGATATTTTCACGGGAAACATTAGAATAATTGCAGCATCCACAAAGGCAAGGAAACATATTTCCCGCCAGGCCGCTTTAATATTTGATGTGCCTTCAATCTTATCGCAACAGCGCGCACTGTTTACCGCCCACCTGTGCTCAATCGATCCATTGATGCCATCTGATCTTGATTCCGCGGCATTCAGAGCAGCCCATGCCCGTGCTGCCGCGGACGAACCGACGTCCTCTAATCCGACCCGCGTGATCCGAGTACGGCTTCTTGTTATTGAACGCCCGTAAGCTCTCCGGAACGAAGGCGCATTGCGACAGTTACATCGCCGTGAGGCGTACGAGAGTGCGACGGAACTCGCCGGGTAGCCGGAGCACTTTCTTGTGCCGGGGGCGAAGGCGCCCGTCCTCGTGTAGCGGTGCCCGGTGGGGTGGTAATGAATCTTTTATGGTTCTGATGGCAAATTAATCGACAAGGAAGGAAGCATCCGTCGGGTCAGTGCGTGTGACCGAAAGCAGTGCCGAACAAACGACAGTCGAGTGCCACCGAAACTGGTGCCTGGTATCGACAGTGAATGGATGGATACGCCCGGGGGAAAAAGAAAGGAAATCCCATTCGCCATTCGCCATTCGCTTTCGGTCGTCGGAAGAAGTTCGATAAAGAGAAATACTTCACCGGTATCAGCGGCAACGTCCTTGCATGCTTCTGCCACTTTCTTATCGGAGCAGGCAAAGCCAAAGAAAGCAAAGAAATGCGACAAAAACATAAATCGTCCATTCGATGCTGGGATCTGAGCGCCGGAATCGGAAAATATCGCTTGTACTGTCGTTTTGCTTCTGCCCTGCCCGAAGGACATCGATGTTGCGAGGGTGGAATCGCTCGTGCCAATTCCAAAGCTTCTTCCAGCTGCCTTTGACTCATTCTCGGTTCGGTTGTTGCGCATGTGATCGATTTGACGGTTTGAGCAGTAACTTTTTACGCATGCATTCCACTCGAGTCGCCCGCTACCGAACGGCAAGCGGGAAAAAAGTATCAACAAGGCAAAGGCAAGATGGAGGAGCATTTTCCCGTCGGACATTGAAAGTGCCCGGTCAAACGTGCGTCTGTGTGTGTGTGCGCGCGCGCGTATGTGTGACTGTTTATGGGCCACCGTAATGAATGCCATAAAATATCACACCACGGCCAAATGAGTTGTCCGATGGGAGAAAAATCGATCCATCGGCAACTTTTGCGGGCTTCCCGCATCCCCATCGCCTTCCTTGGGGTGATTTGTAGCGCCATAAACGCTAATCTCAGAGTGGCATAATTTGTTTAACCATTACATGTCAATACAATCCCTCCGGTCGTTTCGTGTGATTAGCCTGCTCGGGTAAAATCTCGGTCACCGTTGAACCAACGCTGAAGCAAATGGAGACGCCTGGTGGTTTTCAGATGAACGCGTGTGCCATCGCCAGTTGTCATGGTTTTTTTTTCTCTCCACTTGCTCTTCATTGTTTAAAGCTTTGTCTCCTTACAGCAGTCCAACTGGGCACAGCAGCAATTCATATTTCAGTAATTTGCGTTACAAATGAACTTCATATTTCCGAATAATCAGCCTTGCCGATTAAATTAGCATTCGGATGAGCACGGAATCGAATTGAATTTGGCGCGAAAAGATCACAAAAGGTGTGTTGTCTTGCTGTGTTTTTTTTTATCTTTGTCAGCCTCCTATCCCCCTACCCTTCCCCTACTATTCTTCCACTCCCCTCAACGTATCGCATTGCTCCTTTTGTAAACACAAAAAAGGTGGAAGCTGCTCGGAAGTTATTTACATAAAATTGACTCGGGTCGGTTCACGGGAAAAGCGAGCGAATGCGATTCGATTTGTAAATGTTTGCAGATCAACCCAGCTTTTTAATGGGCAGTGGAATTGTTTCACTAGTAATGGTTTTTTCCAATTTAAATTTTTAAATTGAAACTACCATGTAATCAATTATTTCACAGAACATATTACTTATTGTGTCCACATTTTCCACTGCAAAACCGAGGGAACTAGCAACAATTATTTTTCGTTTGTTTATGTTAGGTTACCATTGTCTACCATACTTTCAAGGTATTTCTTATTATTAATTCAAAAATTATCTCTATCCTTCTGTTACATGTTTGATTATTCTCTTAGTTAGTTGGTTTGATTAAGTTTTTCTGCTTTTTTGTATGGTCGTTAGTCTCTAAGGCAGAATGTTAATTGTATATCTTATCTGACTATAAACAGGTCAACTCAGCTTCTTTATCATTTTAACACAGCGAGTGTAGTTCTCTGTTGATTGCGTACATGGTCACAATAAAATTGATTCAAATTCTCATGAACTTGCCACTAGACTACAATTGATTTATTTTTATTTATTTTATTTAATGAGGATCAACGCACTCGAAGCGCAACTACCTATTGGATTAATTTAATAAAATAATTTTTTGAACTAAACATAAACTTTGGTGTATCGTTTGTAACTTTGCCTTGGCTTCTTTTAAATCAATATAACGACTGAACAGTTGACGGTTACTGTAGAAAATGATAAAATAACATTTTATGAATTATATTGACAGGATCTTTATATTGCTCCATTTTGCGAATATATTTTTGATACAATTTGACACTCTTACAGTCTGCAGACGTCGATGATGAAGACAATCAAGATAAAAGCTTCTTAACATTTTATTAAATGTTCCCTTCAAACTTTAGTTCTTCGAGAAAGGTTGGATAGTACTTAGCCTTTCTTTGAACAACGGAACAATTGAAGCTACTCATTTCCGTCATTCGAATGGGCTTCCAATCAAATGTCTATTCAAACCTTTCTTCCGACGGACTTGGTGATACAACAGTAATTGTTTGATGTCTACTACCATCGATACTCCCACTGCAATTTGTGCCCCCTTTCTCCCCCTGTTAATCTCGTTTGCATCCACCGTAGCCTTCTGCCAAACGCACGCACTCATGCCCCACAGTGGCCAATTTAATCCTGGCGTGCGTGACAATGTCATTCGATGACGGTGCGTTACCATTTTCCTTCCCCTCGGGTACATTCCGCTTAAGACAACGTACAACCGATAAGCAGGTTGCATAAGGCTCCGCACATTGCGATGCTCCCCGAGGGTAAGGATGGGAACATAGGAGGCGCGCATGGAATTGCGCTCACCGAAGCAGACGGTCGATCGGAGCGGAATGATGTAGAATATTGGAAAGGTGGCAGATATCGCTTTTTCGTTCGGAGCGCGTAATCGAGTTGCTAAATCAGCTCCCGTTCTCGTGGCGCCCCTTTACGCTTCCGCCTTCCGGAAGCATTAACGAGATCGGCTTCGACTGCTCGGGTGTCTCATTTGGCCGTTCAGCTCGTTCCGCCTCCACGCGCAACATTCAAGGTCCCCGTGAGGCATGTAAAGTATCTGAAATATCTTACAGCAAAATGTTGGCCCCGTTTTGCCACGATGTTTCAGTTGCTGCTCCCTGGTTTTCGGTTTTTTTCCCCTCTAGTCCTGACAAGATAAAAGTTTGCGCCCGTACGGGTTGCTTCTTTTGCAATTTCTTTTTTTCATTTTCGACCAAGAAACACGTTCGAATCTTCGCGAAGATGAAACAATTTTTCTTTTCCCCTGCCAAGGATACAAATACGCCCGCAATGCGAGTGAACGTTTGAGGGTTGGGCTGTAAATCTCTCATGAGAAAAAGAAGCAATGAGGAAAGAGAAATGGTACATAAAAAATAAAAAAACATCCTCCTATACACAGGACGATGCCATGGAAATGCGTATTCATAGCGGCGGACAATGTAGAGGAAGTGCGTGGTTGCTGCTGGCAACAAAACCCGTTTCCTAATCCGTTCAAAATTGAATAATATTGATTTCGAAACAGGAGCTTAGAGAGCAAAGCGGTGGAAACAGCCGGCTGAAAAATTACGAAACTGCGCCGAGCCGAGGGTGGTCAAACGAAGCGAATGAAAATCAGTTTGAAAATCGTTTCATTTGATTTCAGTCGTACGGACGATGCGTTTCGAGACGATTCTTTTCCTCGCCTCCCGTAACGCTTTCTTCATTTATCTTTATATTCTGCCATGCACATGCCATACAACATAATAACACTTGAGACCGGGGAAGGAGAAAACTGTGGAAGGAAATACCAACTCTTGAGCGCGCGAAAATCACGTCTAAGTGGAGTCACTCAACCGAGGAAGCCAATTGCACGATTCGGGCATTGAATTTGCCCAGAAAAACATCGGAGACAACAAAGAGTGAACCCTGGTGCGCTTATCCGGCGGACTAGTAGTTAATCGTGTGTTGGAGAAAATTTTAAACCCGTCTGGGGAACGATAAAGTTTTCCACCGGCAGGAAGCGATGGTTCTGTCTTACGTTGCGACCGAAAGGGTTCGAGTGAATGCTGAATGGACCGGGGCATGGGAAAAACTTTTGTCATGTAGTTGGCCCGTGTTAGGAGATTTTATGACCATGCGTGTCTTGTAGCGTCTTGAGGTGAAAAGTGGAAGCACGTGTTTTTCCAGCATTATAACGTAAAACACAAGGATTTGGAAGGTGGAGAAGACAAGCAAAGGGAAACGTTTTCGTCATGCGTAACATGTTTTTTCTTGTAGTTTTAATAATGGTATGTCGTTTTTGTTTTTAAAATTACAATTTTTTTTTAATATAAAAGAAGTTCTTTTTTGAAACGAAATGCAAATGCTGTCTTTTTCTTTTTCTAACACAACATTTCTTCTTAATTCGTAAATTAAAACACTAATTAAAGCACTGAGCGGCTACGGTTTTAATATCATTCCGCGATACGATGTATCATTCCGCCAGTTTGTCAATTTTCGCGAACTTTATTCTGTGGGATACACACCAGACCTTAAAATACAGATTGTGTTGTTTTTCTGTGAAACATCGAGAAATATATTCGCTTGAAAAGCGTTGATGCGTAGGAGCGGAGTGAGACCTTTCGACTAGCTTACTCCATTTTGTACTTTTTTACTTTGCGAAAAATGTTAATGGGTTATGTTTCATTATGGAATTTGTTATAATACGGTAACATGTTACAAAATTTAAAATAACACTTGAATAACCGAAGCGTAAATATAGAAAGAATTGTTTCACTTCATGTCTGCGAAAATGTTCCACCATCTTTTACGCTGGGGAATATTTAGCGGAACGTTGTCAGCGACCCCACCAATGCAACAATGATGTTTCTCGCCCTCACACAAACACACGTACGCACTTATCGATGAGGGCACATCAATACTTGAACTCGGTGTTCCTAGCCCGGTGCCAAGCTGTAGGGAAATAAATAATTCACTGACCGCCAAGGCTTCAGCCTTTCATTCCCAAACCAATGCCAAACGTTTGTTAAGACGTCTTCCCGTCGCTACCAGCACAAAAGCAGCTGGAAATGTCTCGAAGGCCGCACAAAGCACTGCGCTCTTCCCCCCCCCCCGACCCGCAGCGGTTGGTCAATAAATAGACCATTTTCTTGACCATACTTTTGGGCCACATTTGGCGAAACCCTCCCTGAGGGCCCACGTTCAGTCGGATGGGAAGAATTAATTTCTAATGCCTGTTTGCGCTCACCGTCCTTTCGATTGGAAAGGAAAGAGAAAATTTGAAATCAAACGAAAAACTCGGGCAGAAGGTTGTCCCTACATCCTTTTCCCGATGACGATTCGTTTCGTTGAATTTAAATTAAACCTCGCTCCCGGCCGTCTGCCCAAAGGTACTGGTCCTAGCCAATTGGGTTGGTATTTTTCTTTTCCATGTGCCTATCTTTGTGACAAGAAAATGTTCCGCCTTCCGGGCGAACGAAACGAGAAAAAGATAATGGAACCACCTCATGGCTCTCAATCGTGGGAGCAGAGAAATTTTCTCGCCAAGCGATCCTAAATTGCTTAATAGTTTTATTCGTTGCCTCGAGGCCAGATGATGGTTGAAAAAAATCCGTGGAAATCGTTTCAGCACGTTCGAGGATATCGCGTTGCGTTACGTCTAGCAGCGGGTTTACACTTATGCGGGCCCTAGGCAGTAAAATGAACGGGGCCCTTGTGCAATACCGTCAAATATGTTAAAGTTACGGCTATGTTGTATACTTTTCCACAAACCAATGTTACCTAATACTTTTTTTTCCTACAAACAGCAAATTTTCTGCGAAGTTCTGACGTTTTATAAAAAACTGATCAACAATTCTTATTCAATAAATATAATTTTGAATGGTATGCAGTGTTTTTATATGTATGGTAACATCTATCAGGATATGTCAATACCACATTGCTCGATAAGAAGCTCGACAATTTAAGTTTTTCAACGCATTTTTTTAGTCTGATATTTGTTATATTCCAAAACCTTGTTGTTTTGAAACAAAATCAGACCTGTTTCCAATTATAAAATATAAAACTCTTTTTTTTCGTTATTCTTCAACTCTGATTATACACTGGACTATCCTACGCTCTCTACATTAACGCGCGACGTACGTAACACGATCGTGACGCGAACTCGGCTCATAATTTTTTTTCAATTTTGACATAGTGATGCATTAAATTTTGGAGGTGCCCATGGCGCATCCGTTGTGCGAGAAAACATCACGTCACAGGTATGGAATCGAATCTCGAGACTGTCCCATTTAAAAATATGCATAAAATTAGTTTAGTTACATATTTTATGCACTCTGTGTCAGTTTGACGCTTCTACATTTGAAACTCACTGTTGAAACAAGCTAAAACAGACAACGACGAAATTTTGCCGCACTATATGAGGTGTATATTTTCCCGCCATCTCATTCTTGTTGAAATTTAGTAACATTTCGGCAATGGCCATGAAAAATCAAATGTTTTGAGGTGAATATTATTTTGTTGACGTTTGTGTTTCGGTTTGCTTTCGTCTAGTCTAACTGCCGTTTTGTTCACGTTTCGAATATGACATTGACAAGAGCTAAAACGAGATCGCGCATGGCGCCAGTTTTAGTGTTTTTAGATCCTAAAACCCACCTATGTCAACACATACGCAGCAGTAACGCTCGTGGTTTCAGGGCTTAAAAACGGCTAGCACCCAACAGCTCCCTTAGTACGCATTTCCAGTCACAGAATGAAGCTTACGTTTGGGATCGTGTCTTTCGTATTACTTTTCGGTGGTGTTCTTGCAGAGAATAAGACCGAATCGGATCCAAGAGGAGCGCCATCTGGAAGGGTTGTCAATGGAACCACAGTGTCTAATGAGAAATATCCGTTTATTGTAAGCATGCACCACTTTGGTAGTTTCTTCTGTGCTGCTAGTATCATTACTGCCAAACATGCTTTGACTGCAGGACATTGTTTGGAAGGAGAGAAACCTGAAGATGTGAGTTCAGAAAACGTATCGTAACAGGCCCTCAATAATCAACATAATCTTTTTGCCTGTTTCAGTTAACATTGCTTGGAGGAAGCACGAACGTCAACAGGGGTATAATATTTTTCGTGAGCAAATGTGCTATACATCCAAAGTATAAAACTGACAATGATACAGCAGATTACGATGCGGGTATTGTTACCATTAATGGTACGTTTAAAAATCACGCTAATATTGCTCCCATCAGCCTATCGAAAACACCGATAAACTATTCACGTAATAATCCAACCCGTTGCTATATCATCGGATGGGGAAGTACTGATGGCAAGCACGCAACTTATCCTGAAATACTCCAGCATGCATGGTTGCTGGTTGTATCGCAGTACAAATGCCAACAAATATATGCTAACAAGACAGCAATAACATCGCGGTAAGTAAATCATATTCTTATTTTGACGGTTAAGATTCAGCCGCAGCGGATTGTACTATATCTAACTTTCTCTCTTACTTGTTTAGGATGATTTGCGCCGATCTTCCCAATACATCCACCTGCTACGGCGACAGTGGTGGACCACTCGTATGTAATGGAGAGCTGACCGGAATCGTATCTTGGGGTAATGATTATTGTTCGGGACAGCCATCCGTTTTTGCGAAAGTGGAGTCATCTGGTATTCGTGCATTCATAAAACAAAGCACTGGCATCTAGGCATCGATAATTATTTTACCTTTCCTTTTGTACCTTACCCTATCAATAAAGATGTTTAATGCATATGATGCACCACGTAACATTTAAGAAGTTGACCATATCGTTGAAGAATATTACCCCCGCGTGCAAAATTGTCATGCTTTTTGGTTCTGTTCGTGCTGCCACTGCTACCCCTTGTAACTCTCTATCTTAATCTTTCCCTCGAAGTGCTATTATGTTTTTACAATCGGATTGTTACAAACAAAAGTAAAAAATTAACAAATTTAAACGCCATAGTCATAGAGATCGAAAAACTAACCGAATGTCGTATGTTTGGGCATTTCAAAGGACGTTAACCTTAACAAAACAAAAAAAGAGTGAAGGGTAACAACAACATCTCGTAGAGGAAAAAAAAATGTCGTCAATCCTTCTTGCCGGTGACAAAATATCGTAAGCATAGAATCAGGTGAATAAACAGTGGGTCTGTTTATACGACAGAAGAACATTTCAACGTTCAAGTACGTTGCAGTAAAAAAATTAAACGAAAAGCAATACAAATGAAAAGGAGTCCATCGCAAACGAAACGAACTCTTTATTTGTACATCTTGCAATAGGTTTAAAAATCGTTTTATTGGGACAATTCACATCGTCATTTTTTTATGGCTGTATGTTTAACCGAATCTTACGTGCTGACGTTTTGTTTCCAATTGATGGTTATATACTTATTCAATCCAATGTTTAATCCTTCTTCGTTTAGAAACAGACCAACATATTAATTCTACACCTTCCTTTTATACTTAAATCGCAGTCTTCTGGATTACTGCATACTACTATGTTTGATGGTTTAATACAGGGGTCTCCAAACCCTCTCCTCCCTGGGTAAATGTGGCCGTTAAAAAAAGTTTGGAGACCGCTGGTTTAATAGATAACTCAACACCTATATACTTTTTTCAAGTGAATTCAAAATGATTAGGATTGATATCAACAAGAAAACCTGCATCAAGCAGTATACTGCTAACAGAGATGGGTCTAGAGACTGTGGGGGCCCTGAGATTAAGCGAGAGCTGAAAACCTAACACGATCTCTAAATTGATGCACGTTATTTAAAATAATGTTATAGTTTGAAGTTGCTTTGATGATATCCGATCGGTTTAGATTCAGATTCGATTTTCAATTTTTTCTATAAATGACGAACTATATGATGTGATAGGTTATTCATATTTCCTCATCCGTCATTTGAATGTTGTTTTAGTAGTAAATTTAAAAATTAATCATATTCACAAAAGCAATCTAAACAAGTAAACGAATACCGGCTGACATAGTGCTCGGTGGTTTCTTATATTTTCAGTCCGGTGCCTCTGTCTACGTCCGAGAACACTTGTTCCGTCACCATTTATCTCGTTTTATTAAAATCCAAACGGTTGGACAGGATAAAACAAGGAAATAGCTAAAAAATGGAAAGTAAGACACAAACGGCCATCCATTTTCTGCCTGAAGGACTGCCGGAAGTGGCGGTAGGGACATTGTTGCGCGGTTTCTTTTTCTTCAGTATTTGTGTGTGTGTGAAATTTCGATTTTCCCATTACTTTTTGTTCCATTTCACCGGATAAACGCTTCCGTCGGGAGGAAATCTGGCTTCCTTACGGAGCCCCATAAGGTTGGGGCGACGCCTTGCCGCCACTTGTGGCCGTCGCCGGAAATATTACCCGGCTTCCGGGAGCCGCCGGAGATATGTGTACATTGTAACCGTGCCGCTATGTCAACATGTGACTTTTTGTCGCGATCCTAGGGCCACACCGGGCTTCGGGACCTGTCCCAATAAATCTTTCCCCGAGCAGGTTCCGTAATAAATCTCGCCCAAAGCCCGATCGTTCCGGGGTTCCGTGACCCACCGATTCCGCCCCGTACAGCGGGGCCACCTTCGCCCGCGAACTTCAACGCCGGAAAGGGATTGGGATGGCTGTTCAAAATGAACCACTTCCGTTCGTTTTCTTTACTGAAGGGCGTTTGCTGTTTCGCGGTCCACAAGCTATAGGCTTTTTCTTGGGTTGGAGATTGGGGGTGGGCTTGTTAAGGGTTGTTTGGAGTCCGGAAAAATACTCGCGCTCTCGCGAAACGCTCCCGGCGCAATGGGCACGTGAAGCAGATGAACCAAAAATAAATCATTTCCTATTTGGTTTGGTTACTTAACTAGTGTGCTCGTTATAAAGGTCACTCGATGTTTTCCTCATTTGTGCGCTTTTTCTTTTTGGCACGTTAATCTTCCACACATTGAAAAGAGTGCGCTCTAGAACTGCTCATTCATCTTGAGAACTCAAATTATCATAATTGATACTTTGTACGAAGAAAAACAATGTTTCTTTGAAATATTTGGGTTTTATAAATGTTTTACCAGTTTTAGAAGACTTCCATGATTGCAGTTTTTCTTCCTAAAAAAGTTTTAAAAAGTTTAAAAAAATGTTTTAGTAAAAAATGCAAAAAACAAACGACAACCAAACGGAAAATTCCCAAACTTACACGCCCGTTACAAGGCAGTCTTTTGTTTCGCGTCGGCATAGTGGAAAAGAATAACAAATCGAACTTATCAATCGATGCTCTCACACTGTTTCTTTTTTCGTCCTTTTAAAATCCTTTTTCTCACATCATGTGCTCTCCAAGCTCTCTCTCTCTTTTCTTACGTTAATTTTCCTCTTAGTTTTTACAACTCGTGGCCATCTCATGTAACAAAACATCCCCACGCAATGCGAGAAGCGTTTGCAAGCCCGTTCTTTATCGACGCGTGTTGCGGGTGTTTCCACTGATGGCGTTTCGTTATTACTACGGCCGTTCTCCCATGTACCAGTAAGGCGGTCTCTCGCGCTCTTCTTGTGTCGGCTTTTGGATTTTTCTTTTCAATTTTCCAAATCGTTGTCTGTTTAGTGTTTCTTCGCACGAGGAAAAAGAGGCTTGTTTGGAAATAGATCCCTGTACCATTGGAAATAACATTCAACCAAGCGGCAGTGCATCGAGAGAGAGAGAGAGAGAGAGGTAGAGAGTTAGGTGGAATTTCTCTTCATCGAGCATCTTGTAAATGGTATGGAAAGTTTCGTCGATTTTCACCCCCAACAGAGGGTGTGAGAACCGTCACGCTCTCGCACACTCTTGGTATCGCTCGATCGTTTCAAAAAACATACACAATTCGTCCTGCTGAACGTTTCTCTCTCACTGCCAACGATGAATCTCAGTTAAAAATTACTACCGTTCGGAGCAGGCCATGTTTTGAGATCGAGCCACGGTCCAAATAAAATTCAGTAGTAATCGAGACGTCGTTCGATTTCGTACTCTGGTTCGCCCGAAGTAACACCTCGCACGGAAGGATTTTTTTTAACTGCCGAGGAGTTCCGGCTACTAAGGAGTACGTGTGTGTGTGTGGGTGTGTAGGTGTGTAGCACTCGTGGACACAAGGCACGAGTGCACACGTGCTTGAGTGTGCCAGTGGTGGCGGTGTAACTGTGTTCGGATGGTGCTGTAAGTGTGATCCTTTCTGTGTTTCTTGGTGGAGTTTTTCGTTAAAGCAAGTGTGCATTGGTAGTGGTAGCATTCCTAGCAAAGGTCCTACCGGGGGGCGAAAAGATGATGATTATGATGATGATGATGATGATGGTGATGTTTCTTCTGGTGGTAGTGATGGTGGGAACGGTAGTGCATTACGTTTGGTTATAACCAAAGTGAACCGGAGAGTAGCAACAGTCGCTTTCTTGGAACAGGAGGATGAAATTCAAGCAACATAATGGTTGAGATCTTTATTTTAAGCTCAACCCGGATTAGGTGAAACAGAGAAGAAATGCTTTTTCTTCCAATAAGACCTACATTAAAATAGATGATGGATTAATTTTGGTAACACCCTTCCTGTAACTAATGTTAACTTTGAAAAATAATACTAACTTGAGCTTCAATAAAAAGTTCAAAAATTAATGTGACTAGCCCAGGTCCTATAAACAAAGAAATTTTCATGTCGAATTATCATAAAAAATAAAACGTATTTTATTTCACTTATCTTAATGGCACAACATTCGTTTGCTCGGAACAAACGAATTGTAATTACTTTACTCTCCCCTACATGGAATAGAATTAATCCATTTAAATAATGCAGTAACACCCCTAGAGAATCCTCCTTCTTAGGGGGTGGAAAGGAAAGAAAAATTTCACTCCAAACTGGCGTAGGTGTAGACCCTTTCCTGCCTGTTTGGGGAGAGATGGGGAGGGAAATGGTTTGCGAGAGGGAATCAGAAGTAAGTGAAAAATAAAACGACAGATAAAAGAAAAGCACACTCGCAAAAACCTGTGGCTGTTTGCTCCGTCGACCTACACACGAAAAACGCGCCCCAAACCGGTCTGAGCCACTGAACCAAATTTTGCCGAAAATATGTGGGTCCGCTCGAAAGATAACACGTGTGCAAGTGATCTCCGAGCTACGCTTTTTTCTTTCCCTTTTGCTTTGGGAGAAAATTGTGCAAACGGTCGTGAAATTGGTGGAAAGTTTACCCTAACCTTCAAAACCGGTTGATGCCGGGAGCCCGGGAGTGTGTGTGTGTGTGAAGTGGTTCAAAATGGGAGTTGTTCTTGCAAGGAGCACTGTGAAGAAAATTGCGAAGAATTTATTGCTCGTGCAATCCTGGCAATGGGACTTGTGTAGATGGGAAAATATTTTTAAGTTTGTGATAATTTTTTTCAGTTTAATATTAATAGGAAATAAAACCTCCCGCCGATCCTGGGCAACAGTGCGGTTTGTAACAGAAGGATTAAAGGAGTGTTGTTGGCAACATTAGTGATACCAATTCCCCCGCGGAAGCGTGTGCTAGTGCACGGTTGTATGTGTGCGCACAAACTAAGCGTCACAGGACGTAGAGTAGGCAAATCTCTTGGCAGCCCGTCCGAACGAAAAGTCACACCAACGGAAGGAAACCGGGACGAAGCTTCCTCATTTCAACGAGCCGGAAATCCCGTCTCCGAAAGGCTTGAAGAAACCAACGCCGGTGTCCCGGCTCAAGGTCGCGCTGAAATCATTCCCGGCTAAGAATAGCAAACCCGTGCCATGAGGGGCCGAAGAAAGGTAGGTCCGCTCGGGAGCTTTAAATAATTTATGTCGAAATTATCAACACACAGCAGCGGCCACACGTAATAAAGTGTCGAACGGGGCGAATCGGTGGTGGGCGAAGAAATATAGTGAGTCCGACGATGGCCCGAAACTCATAAAAACAACACCAAGGTGAACCGCGCGGCGCTGACCGCAGAAGAAGGTACCGACACTACTACCACGAAACCGACGGGTTCACGGCAGGCGGGCCGTGTGTGTAAGGACGACCCCACGCAAGGACCTTTCGGTGGATCGATAAAATCGATTTTACGATTGGTCGCTGAGAAGTCGCTCCGTGCGCCACGTCGAGGTCTTCAGCGTTCGGCATCGGCAATGTCTGTTGGATACAGTTAAGGCCTACTATTTAGTACCGAGTTTGAACGCCTGCTGGCATACACTTTACCCACGTTCGTTGTTTGTTTGATCCCAGAGCTCTGGTATCACAATGTCAAAAACCCAGCCGAAGGAGGGAAAAACCCCTTGAAGAAAGCATCCGTTCCACGTTCCTTTCCAAACCACCCTGGTAGCCTGTGTGGTAGTGAGAGGACATCTTTGTGCTGGTTTTCTTTCCTGCCAACGGCATGAAAAGCGCTTGAACTTTCCTCCTCGATGGTTCGAGACAGCATCGATCGGAACCGAAAGGGATGGAAAGTAAAACAAACGGAAGCGTCGCGAAAAGGTGAACGGTGAATCAACAAGTATCAGAGAATCACTTTCATCCAGGCGATACCATTTATAGATCGTTTTCATTTGCTGGAAAACAAACTCTAGCCGATGGAAGGAAAAATGGTCAGTGGACGAGAGGTGAATACGTCAGGGTTTTTCCTTCCCATCGGATCATGTTTTCAGAGTGGATGGAGATGAATATTCTGTTTCGATGGCAAAGGGTACTTTGATATCCATTAAAGTGATTGATGGTTAATGCATGACCAACCGGTTACCGGGAATCATGTCCCCGAGTCAAGAAAATCTCATTGCAAATGAGAAATTTGCAGCTTCCGATAGATAATTAATTAATTCCCCAAGAGTTTTCAAACAAAGCGAGGAAGTGTTTTCTTGTGAGTTCTCAAAATTTCATTCGATGTTCATTGAAGCTTTAGAAATTCAATTTAGATGATTGATGCTACTGATTCCAATCAATACACAGATGGTAAATGATGGTGAACCCAACCGTCCGATGGAGTCATCCATGAGGTAGCATCATTTGACGATTGTGGGTCTTCACAAAAACCTTCCTTTTTTCCAATCTCGCAATGGGATTCTTCCGTGTATGCAAGGATTTACAACAAAGACTCGGCTCGAAAAGAAAGGGATAGTTCAAACCTCAAACCATCTGGAGAGTTGGTGAAGGAAACGGGAATGAATCTGGGAAATCAATTTATAAACTAATTCAAAATCCGTCCCGAAACCCTTGTGATAGCTTTTCCTTTGCCAAGCCTTCTGACGATAAAACTACTCTCCCTACTGGGAGGTTCCCTGCGTCTTGATGAGATTCCAAAGCGGGGTTTCTCGTTTATGGCAAGGTCTTGCTCCGAAACGTGTCGGGAACAATGGAAATGGGAGTTTTCCGCCTTTCGGATCACGATGGGCCCGGGCATCGAGCCTCGTAGCACTTGAAGAAGTGAACAAATTGCATTTTAATTTGCTCGGCAAAAGTGAATTATTGCATCCGGCATTCAAAAAAGGGGTTGCCTAGGAGGGAAAGGAAAACCCGTTGGCTTCATCCCGAATGGTTGTTCCATTGATTCCACTCTGTTGCTTGAAGAAGTTCTCACTTTTTCCTTTTAAATAAATCTTCATTTTTAACAGCTTGAATCGAACCGCACACGAAGGTAATGTTTCTTAACGTTTCACCAGTGGAAAAGTCAATCCCCTCCGGTGGGTTGTCGGGACCACTTGATGGGGTCTCAAGCGAACCACACACACACACACACAGGACAGCGTCCATTGGTGTGCGTTCCCCCGTTGCTCGTGTACGTAAACCGAATGAACGCAGCCATCCGTGTTGTAATTGTGTGTCGAATGGAACAAATCAACGACTCCAGCGTCGTCCGAACAAGCGAAAGGAAACGAACGTCCCTTGCGAACCAACCCTGGACCACATGTTACATGCTCCCGAAAGTCCCTCGCGATGGAGAAAATCATCGTACCCGACGCACCCGAAGCGTGGCGACGGCGTTGGAGGCGGAATGGAAAGGGAAACCCGCTGGCAGGCTCGGTAGGTTTCGGGAAACGCGAAAAACGCGCCCTGAAATGGGGGGGGGGTGGTTGGCGTGTGGAAAAAGCTTTTCTGTGTTTCTGTGCCTGTGACCGGTCGCTTCGACCTCAAGGGAAGGTTGGGGAAAGCTCGAACAGGGCGGAGGGGAGACGGAAAATGTAATGCTGCTGCTGCTGCCAAGCCTCGAGGGTTCTCGTAACGCAATGAAAGAGCGAAGCTGAGCGGAAGGATCTGCCTTTTTCAAAACATACCAACCTCGCGCACTTCGGTCGTTGGGAGCGGGACGGGGAAAAAAAGGATCCGGCAACAGGACGAACGCAAAGACGTGGCATGGAAAGCGAGTCTGACCTCCACAGGCTCCCGCACACTACGTCGAAGCTCGGAAGCCTCCTTTCTACTCTCCCGAATCGCCACCAAGTCAGTCCGAGTGCGGGAAAATTATTGATTTTACAACCTCGCGGGAGCATGGGACGAGGCTGATGGACGTGGGAGAGTGGTGGGAAAAGAAACAGCCCGGTATCGTTAGCCGCAGGCACGAACGAGGGAATCGAAGAGCCAAAGGGAATAAATTGGAAGTTATATTATACGTCACGTGAAGGCGAAAACGGACCGACCGAGCGTACTGGCGTTCCGGCAGAACGCGACTTCAGGCGGGGTTTGATTTGGTGGAAGTTAACTTCAACCCAAGGATGTTGACAGGATGATGAAGAGGGGGGGCTATAATTAGCAGTGTATGTGGATGTGTGGAAGGAGGAGCTGCCGTTCGTTTAGAGATGGACTACCATGTGCTATAGGGCAAACTTCAACCACAATCGAACTGTCAAAATATCCTTCAGGAAGCAAACGCCTCCATTATTAACCGTCACGTAACGCGGCGACTTTCCGGAACGGTAGAAAAAGGAAACTACGAGCGGGTGATGAAAAATTGAAGCTTTCAAACCAAACCATACCATCTCCCTCCACCTGGGGTAACACACCCCCCGAAGGTCAGGAATCGTCTATGGCTTTTTCATGCACCGTGAGAACGCCTGCCAGACGACCGTCCTCTGTTTGTTCATCCCGTTTTTCCTTCACTTCCACCCTTTACCGGGATGAAAAATTGTACGCTTTTACTTTGCCGAAAATGGAAAACCGAACTCACAGATTGGATAGAGAAGTAACGAATACTTGCCGGGGGGAGGGAAAAAGGAAAAACACATTCCTGCTCGTTGCTGCTGATGGCTCAACTCCGGAAGCCTCGACCTGTCAGCTGAGGAGGCAGCTTCGTATGTTTACTTTCTTTTTGTCTATATCTCCCCCTTGGGAATATCTATGTGTGTGTATGAGGTAGCATTTTTCCAGTTCTAAAAAGCTTCTGTCCTCTTCTTCCCCACCTTCAACAATGCAAAGTAACACCCGAAAAGGAATCTTGATGATTACATAGTGCCTCGAGCAAAAGGATTTTTCGGAGCGTGTAAAAACGGGAGACAACTGAAAAGGGACTAAAGTATAAGAAAAACCAACACACATACAAACAGAGACGTACGGGGCACTTCACCAAAGAAAAGTGAAGTCGTGTGACGCCGTCCGAATGCCGCCAACTTTCTAATACCCATTAATCAAAGGGAGAGCTGTTGAATGCAACGCAACAGCGATAGGACAGATGTGGCTCGGGCCCAACCCACCACCAATGGTGCATCGCCGGATGGCTGGGAAAGGGGGTGATTGAGGGGGGAGGAGGAATTGGAAAAAGAAGCGCACATGACACCCGGGACAATGGCGTAACAGTCGCTCGCTTGACGGCACTGCAGATGCAGATAGTTTGCGGACTACGGAATGTGGTGGCAATGTGTGGCGTATCGTAACCATCCGGGAAAATGGAATGCTAGCAATGCGAATGGTCGAAAGTGTTGGAAAATTATGCCGACCTGCCGGGGAATTCTAGGATAAAGGCACAGGAATTTATAAATAAGCGAGCAAAAAATCACGCGCCGCTAAGAGGGAGGTAACTTTTAAGTTGGATGTTTAAGTTCTCGACGGAAAATTCCAGAACGAACGACCTTATGGAATAATTTAAAAAGATAATTCACTTACCTGGCGCGTTTTCCCAAACAAGGTGCATTACGTTTTACGAGAATGAACACAGCTCTCGCCCGGTGCAGCAAGTAATTCCTAAGTGGTTTCTGCAAATGCATCATGTGCACTCGGCTGCACCCATGTGCATACATACGGGACGTTACGTAAGGCTCAGATGTCTTTGTGCGCCGGCTGTGTTGCCGCATTTTTCCGCTGCACACTCGCTGTGACGAATGTAATGGCAAACTTTTTCTCGTCCTCCTTTCCCTGCGCTTGGTTCCGGTGTGCGTCTCGTGTGCAATTCTGGATTCCTCCCCCGAAGCGTAAAGCGAACTGAGCCAAAAAGTGCGCTGGAAAAGCTTGTGCAAAGTAAAACCACCCCCCGAAAAACAAGTGGGTTGCAGTGATTTTAATGAAATTTCCCTTTTTCCTTCCGGGCAAACGTGGGCCATGCCGATCCACATTTCGTCAACCGGCAAATGGAAACGTAATGGAAAGTGGGGGGGATGGAGAAAATGCAAACGAGAAAACATTTCCATCTCGGACTCCGGAGCATATGTGTTTCGGGGTGCGGTTTGGTTGAGTTATGCACTCACGATGTACAGGATTGTGGTTTCCATTTGGCGTGGAATTCAATTTACCTTTTTCCTGGGGATCGAAGCGCGATGGGAAAGTTTGCAACGATAATTAAGCAGGCATGAGCGGAGGAAAAATGGTTCGTGTGGAACAGCGTTCCCGACCACAAGAGGAGCATTCAAATATTGGGTATTATAAATGGTTCTTGCACGAAGAAATGCCCAAAAACAAACCAAACTTCTAGCGGCCTAGCTTTAAATCCTAGGTGTTTTTTGTTCCTTTTTTTGGCTCTAGCTTCATCCCGTTTTTATGTAACAGTCTCTGACCCAGGGGCAAAACTGTTTCACTGCTTTTTCCGTTTCTCCGGACCTTGGAATGAGGAAATGAGCTGCCCGGTGGGATCAAATGAAATCCAAACCATCAGCTCCACCCGGTGGAGGAGAACTATGACTACGTGTCTGGAAGTTGGTTGTCCGTATTTGGCGAGGTGTCCCAAACGACGTACGCTTAAGACCGGACCGCTCCTGGTCGGAAGGTGTGTCCTTCTTGTGCAAACAGACAGGAAATCTCACGAACAGACACAGCGAGAGAAAGAGAGTGGGAATGTTGACTGATAAAAACCACCAAATCAGGCTCGGCCCGACGACCCAAGCCCGACCGGAAGTTACTACGTGGGGGGAAGGGGGAGAAGGGACGCCCAAATTGACGCAACCAGCGCGGGAGATTTGTCTTCCTGAATGTTTAATAACGCTGCGGCAGAGGCCTGCAGGGCGTTGGGCGTTGAATTAAAAGCTCAGCATAAAAAGCGGAATAATTTCAAGCCAGACCAGACTTGTCCGGAACGTGGTGGTCCGCAAGGTGGACCGAGCTAGAACCACACGGAGAGGCGGCTGCCTGGTGTCAGTTGGTGTGTGTGTGTTTGTGTGTGCATGTCTCACAGGGTGATTCAAAAACCCAATGGTGCGGGCACGTCGTTCGTGTTCATCATCAGCCCGTGGGACGTGTTGTGCACAGCGTGTGCTCTCTCGCAGGGTTTTTCCTCCATTTTCACCTCGTTCGTCCCGGGTGGAGGAAACTCTGGCCCCGAGGGAAGTAGAGAAATGAAAAAAAAGAGAAAAGCGCTCACCGGACATGCCCCGGATTGGGTGGAAACATGTGAGGGAAAAGAAGTAAAATAGCTAAAGCTGTCGGAGGAAAAAACAGGATCCAAGCAAGCAGTGCTGCTTTAACCATTCTCACGTGCAGGCAACATATTATCCAACGGTAGCGCCCGGTTGTGTGCATTCGTGAAATGGAGTAACATATCGTCCACTCGCAGCTATGGTGTGCTACAGCTATATCCAATGCGGGCAGCATAAGGCGTCGTTATCGTTCGCTTGATCAAGGCAACACATTCCACCGCTTGATTGTATCTTAATGAAAATGTTGGCATCAGAAAATGCTTTAAAATAATTTTCTTTAAAGACGAATATTGTAAGAAAATATTAAAACCCTCCCCAGGCACGTCCGTTGTGAGATTCAAACTTCACTCCAAGCGTTCGGAAACACGATCCTCGCTCTGCAAAGGGGAATAAAAATAATTAAATTATACGAACACCTGTTGGTTTCGAAGAGAAAAAAACACAATAAACGAAAGGAACCTTGAAACTGTGTATGGAAAAACTCCTGTCATGCACACCGGGCCATAGGAAAAGATATGAAAAAACCGCGGGAAGCTTCATTTTCCAGCGGAAAGTCAAAAGCCCTCGCCCACCCCTCACCACGTGCGTCTGCGAAGCGGATTGCGTGTCAATGTTTCATAAACAATTAGGCGCCCGACCCGCCACCTCCTGTGTGTGTGTGTATGTCGTTTGGCAAAGCACTCTCGAATTTCCCAAGGTGAACGGTTCCGGTTGTTCGTCCGTCACGCTAGCACGCAGCAACAATACCGTTCGATGGAAAACGCGAAGACAACGTCAACGAGGTTGAAAAAGGAAAATGGAAAACTAGAACAACCTGACACAATAACAGCTTGCGAGTGTTTCCTAGTAATAAAAAGGCGCAGGTGTTATTCATCGATGGATATGTTGGTTCGATTGTCTCGGCTGCGTTTTCCTATTGACGCATCCATTTAAGTGGGTCCTATCGAACTTCATGGCGAGTGAACACATAACGGTGTTTGTGAAGTGTCAAACTTTTTCAACTTCACAAGTCATACTCAGTTAAATATCTTCAAGTAGTGGGCTTTCGAAAAACTTTCAATGCCTCACGCCAATGTTGAGTTTTTTACGCTAACATATTATTCCTTCTACAACGTTCTCGATCCAATCCTCGTGTGCACCTCCCGCGGCGTAATTACGGCATATTTTGTGGTGGTGGAATTTTATGTCATCATGTTGCTTTACGCTTCCGGCGAAATGAGATTCACTGTCGGTATCCTTGATCGTCTGAAACCGACGAGCAACGAGTCGTCTGTCAAGGTTCGGTTGTTTTTTTTTTGCAGTGCGGCCATCAACAACCATCAGCCCGGAGCAAGGATCGAAAAAAAGGGACACCCAGAGAACGGAGGGCTTGCGTTTTCCGAGTGCGGGGTAAATCATCACCAAAGGTTCGCCTTTTTTACGGTTCCACCCCGAACGATAAGGTGGCAGCGTAACAGCGTGGTGCAACAACAAAGTCAAACCATGTCGCTCCGTGAGGTGCGTTTCACGAACACAAACACTACACACAAACAATACACACACATACACAAACAACCAGAGGCTCAGGACGCGAACCGTCGCCTGCCGAGAAATTTCCCAACCATCAGCGCGCAGAAGAGAAAACGGACCGAAGGATAGGACTCCAACGCTTTGTTGCATTTATGATCGTCTCCTGCTCCTCGCTCCTCGTTCCCACCCGTAGCCCCGCTCCAGAGGGGTTCTCGTGAACATTACCGTAAAAAATAAAATTTGAACATTGCACGCAATTTATTTCTGATAACGGTTTTATGGCCCTGGCGGACCCGGTGGCGTTCGTAAACGGTGCTGCCAAAAACAGGACACTCCATCGCCACGGGGAAGGCGGTCGGTGCGTGTGTGTGTGTGTGTGTGCGCGAGAGTAAGGGTGCGTGGATGTCGATTTTATTACACCACAAAACCGCGGCACAGTGCCAACAGTCACAGCTTACGAGCACCTTCTTATGAAACTCGCGACCACTCGATTCCTATTCCAACGCAGAAGGAAATGGGGCTCTGCCGTGGTGTGCGTAGGGAGGAGCGGTGTGCCACGCATGACAGGATGGAAGGGATGAGCCAAGAACTGATAGGCATAATTTTTGGGGACCCTGGGGTGGATTGACGGTGCGTTTCGATTTCCGACAGATGGAATCACGTGCGATAAAAATAGCTTCAACGAACGTACGGCGAAGACGACACGTCGACGAGTTTTGTCAACGATCCAACGGCAGAAGTCGTCATCGTGTCCCCAAAAGTGTGGGGAAGATTGCCTGTAGGGGAGACATTTTTATGCTCCCCATCATTATAATGATTGGTGGGTTGCGACGGCATTGAGCGTAGCTTGATAAAAATTCAAACTTGGATAGTGGAAAAATGTAATCAGCTCTGATCTGTTTTTGATTGCGACATTGATTTAGTATAGTTTAGAGGTATAGAAATACGTTTTATTTTAGCATATTCGGTTGTTTGGTAGCGTTTCACTTATTTCTAAATTTGTTATGTAGTCGTTAGAGACAGTTTTCCAATAATTTACTCTTTTTGTAATTGGTTGTGAATAAGCATATTTCGTAGCATATTCAGTAAAACGTACTACAATACCATACTTTAGAACGTACAAGACATGACAGGAAATGTGTTTTTTCTGGTTTAGAGATAGTTTGATTTTAACTTTACTCTTTTGGCGCTTATCAACATCTTTCGCATGCATAAGCAGATCATAGGGTAAGCAAATTAAGCAGCTGCTTGGGCCCCGAGCTGTCAATGGCCCCATGTTTGTGTGAATTTACTTTGTAATGAAAATAAAAACAGAATATGAAAATTTGAGAATGATACATCTGATCACAATTGAGTTTTGATGAAGAAAACGTTACTAAACGTCGGTTTTGTTCAGGGTAAAATGAAAATAATTGATTTACTGACATCTATTCAGTGATCAGTTTAAATATTTTATATAAGACACGAATATTCTCAGAATAGTTTTAGTATAATGCCCATATATGTATTAGCAAAAGTAGTGTCCTGCGTATTTCGAAGCATAGAAATAATGCTCTGAAATACTTAGGTAAATACAAACCTTTTCTGACATTTCATAAAAACATTTTTTCGGTTTCGGACTTAAAAGCTGTTTAATTGAAAAGTTAAAAAATTAAATATTTGTTAACTTTCTTAAAAGAAAATAATATCATGCATTTCTTCGATAGTTGTTGATGATAGAGCAAGAAATAAGCAATATAAAAAACACTTGAACGAATAAAAAGTTGTACTTGAATCTAAATATCAATATTGTTTTTGGTGTAGTCTTGGCGGAAATTTTATAAATTTTAAAATGTAAATGTAAAAAAGTATGGTGAACTTTAAATAAAAGCCACTTGGGGTCCCTAGAACGCTTCTGGTCTCACGATTTATGTGTTTGTACCAAAACGTACTTCTTCATCTTCTTCTTTTTGGCGTAACGACCTCTTGGTCATGCCTGTCCGTTAAGGACATACGAGACTTGTTTCCCTGTTGTACGTGGATAGTCAGTCCTCTCGTACAGGGGAGGGTCCGGTCTCGGTTGGGATTCGAATCCACGCCGTCGAGGTGGTGAGCCCCGGCGCTACCGCTCGGCTGTCGCGGACCCCCTACTAAACCGTACTACAAAACCATATTTAAAATCAACAAAAACCGCAAAACAATACCTTTACCCTACTTCAAACTAGCAAAAAGGCTCTGAAGGTGCACTCTTCGTAATTTTAATGCGTCTAAGAGATTGCTTTCTGATAGTTTTGTTGGAACTTAATATTTATCGTGGTAGTAACACCTCTGTTTATTTGTTGTATGATTCTCACTGACTTTCATTCACACCATTTATAGTTACTGAAACTATGAAATGAAATAAGCTCGATGTCAAATGCACTCTATTGCGTGTTTAGTCGAACTTCATAAAACAAAACGAATATGTCACAACAATTCATTTCGGTGCCCGTTCTGCTAGTCATTATTATTAGCACTGGGGCTATCACCACACAAACCCGCGTTAATGATGTGTTAGCAACAATCGTTCGAAAACTTTACATCGCGTCACGTTTTGCGAGTGGTTAGACGAAACGAAATTCGCACCACCAGCCCGCAATGCAGTTTCCAACCGCTCTTCTACAGCGCCTAGCGAAATGATTGCCAACACTTTCACAAAACCGGCGTCGTTCGAGTGACAAACGCTTCTGCACCGGAGCGTTCTCCGTTTTAATGGTTGATGCTGCACATTTTCCACACAATCTGCGAACCATCCCACGAGCACTCGGTGGGGTTCACAACTTTGAGCGGAGTCCGGTGTGTTTGCCACTCGCCCGGTCAGGCCCGGTGGCACATCCAGCATCCACAGTTTAGCTGTCGCCGGTCAACACTGCCGGCATACTGTCGTTGGAAATGTTTTATGACACCGTGGTACGGACGGAAGGTACGAACTTCCGCCGGCAGATTCGGACTGAGCGCACCGACGGGCGCACAACACTATCTATCATCCACCGCTGCCCCCGGGGGTTGCCAACTGCATCCGAAGTAAACATGCCTTGCGAGCAAAGTTTCGGGAGCGCGAGGGAGCGGCTCCCAGTCTAAACATGTTTAATTTCAGTTGCTTTACGGTCCTCGGTTGGTGTGAAATGAATTATATTGCAAAGGAAGGAGGAGAGAGAGAGAGAGAGAAAATAGAGTACACGTGGATGATGCAGAACATGACCACTATCTCCTACCTCGCTGGAGGAGGAGGTGTGTGTGTGTGCATTGGGATGAACTTCGATACCGAACCCCACTGGGTTGGAAGATACTTGGCCATTAAATGGGCAAATAAACAAATAACTCCCGTGCTCTATTTTTACGGCCGCCACCTTCACCAGGGAAGGAAAGAGGTTGAAAAGTATTTTTATCATCCCTTCCCAGTGCGTGCTATCGTTTTTTCATTCCGGTGTCCGCTACCAGGCGCCTCCATCAAAACTCGCGGTAAAGGTGTTTCGCCGACTACATTTTATTTCTTTTGATGGTGTTTTCTCCCCTCCCCCCCCCCCCCCCCCCCCCCCTTCGTGGTTCCCTCGGTCGGAAAAACACAAGTCCAACATCGGAAAACCCGTGTTACCAAGAGCCGCAACAAGGTGTGACTTTATGTATGTGTGTGTTGGAGGTACAGTATTTACACGGCTCGGAGGTTGCCAGGAGTCCGTGGACAACCGTGAACCACTTATTACGGTATTTGCGTCGGTTAGTCTTGTCCAACGAGCGTTTTCACGGTTATGGCACTTTCCACCGAGCTTTGCTTGGGATGGTCATTTTCGAAAAGATTTTGTCATTTACTTTTCTTCAACGTAGAAATAAACATGAAGCGATGAAGGATGCAGCATAATTTGCTGTTTTAAATTTCCATTTTCACGCCACTTTTTGAGCAACCTTTCGCGTGGTCCAGGGAAAGCCTGGGGTTAACAACTTTTCGATGAATGTCCATCTTGCAACCAAATGAGGTAGCGGTGATCTCGGCGCTCTATCGCCTTTCGTTCACCGATGCATCGCCAGTAATTCGAGCTGACATTTTACGTTCGTTCGGTGATGACCAGGCCCAGCCTCCGACGAGGGAAGGGGAATAGACTAACTAACATCGTGTGCAATGTCACCGCTGATTTACGTCGTTGGCACGAAAACGCGGCGCGACGACATGGTCGGCAATGGAATAGGTGAAGGAAAATCGAATCGGTGAAAAACAAACCACCGATTCGAACCGATGTATCTCTCTCGTCCCGTGACAAACTGTCCATCCTGACCATTAACATCATCATCATCATCACCATCATCATCATCATCGTCAAACAACGAACACGTCGATCCCGACCTGCATCATAATGGTAGAAACGTTGCTCAAGGCGGATGGTAGAAAACGTTGGCGACGTGTTTTCGTTCGTACCCGTTGTTGGTTTTCCTCCTTTTGTTAGATTTTGTTTATCCACTTTCCCACCGCGAGCTTCGTCCAACCGCCCGACTCAGATATTTTCTCACCAGTTCCACTTTGCGAACCTTGGTCGAAAACGTGGGCAACGTCAATTAACTGAATGACAACGGGTCCGGTCTGCGTGGACCGTTTGACCTTTTTTTCTATTTTATTTCTTTCTCCGAGGGGAAAATCGGTGCGGAAAAGTGCCCGCTCGAACTGCTCGTGTCCGTGTTCTGCAATCAAGTGGAAAATGTCCATTTCGGGGACGATCGAATTCGAAGATGCTGCTGGTGCTGTTGCTGCTGCACGCTAGTTGCGCGATCACGTACGTGTGCAGCAAGGAAAAACGTAATTTCGGAGTAATTGAATGAAAATCGGCCATCAGGCGGGAGCTCGGGAAAGTGACAAGTTTCCCACGGGCACCGAGAGAATGCGATGGTATGCGAGTGGCATCGGATCGAACCGTTGCAACATCGAAAAAGGTGAAACAATTATTTGACATTCCCTGACAAGTGTTGTTTTTCCAATACAATCGGTTACGGTGGGCGATGGAGGAGGTGGAAAATTGAGATCGTTGTGTTATTCGATTGGGAGAACCATTTTTTTTCGTTATTTTGGTTATCGTCCTTCCGACTGTCGCTTCATTCTGACACGGAAATCAATTCCCACCGTACGATGAAGGGAATGGCAATGGCGTGGACGTGTTCGAATGTATGTAGTTTGAAAAGCGAATTGTCATGTTCAGCTTCGATTGTGGCCGAACGTCAGAGAAATAATATGATGGCATGGAATGAGATTTGCACTGGAAACAAGCCAGTTGTTCACTGTTCTCCCAACAATAATCATTTTTTCGAAATCAATGACGATTTGCAGTCAAATAAATTGCCTCAATGTTTCGCTCTGCGTTCGAATTGCATTTCAATATCCCTTTTCCAATATTTTCTCTTTGGTCAATTTTCATTCACAACATTTTTTTATCTATTTGGAATCATTCCTATACACATGCTTTGCAAACTATTCATCATTTATACCCCTAGAGCTCATTAAAATTCGAACAAACAGACATTTAAATAGGGCAGTAAAACACAGATAGGAATAGCAGGGCATAGGATCTAAAAATACTCCCTCATGTTCGCCTGCCTGCGAGGCAAGTTACCGTATCGTTGCCTCTGGGTCATATTTTCGATCCGCTCGTACGAGCCGCGCTTCAAAGAGGTGAATCCATTTTTAATAACCTCATCAGGCACATAAAAATGGGTGCAATTCAGCATCGCCCCAGTCCGGACAAAGGCCCGGGCACAGGCCATAATCTCCAGTGATCCATTCGAGAAGAGCAGATTGGTTGGTTGGAGGACCAGGAAGCTTGCCATAAGGGCCTCTTGTATCCTCTGAGGAGCTGTAGACTGGAGGACTATTTTCACCATAACAGAGCTTGTTCTCGAAGGTTCCATTTTTTCCACCATCTTTTACGAGATGGAAAAATTGGTGTGATGGAAAATCTTGTGGAAGATTTTTTCCACTCAAAATCAGAAGAAGGAATAGTGATGGAAAAAAAGCTGAGAACTATTCACGAGCGAAAAGTGTACCAAAACAGAGAGCTTTCTGCCCGGCGTGCACTCCGTAGCAGTACTATCTGACACTTCCATTCACCACACAGCTGTGGCCACAGCGGCCGATTGTGGAGACACTTGTGAGGACAGTGAAAATATTTACTCTACGGAATGAAGCTAATCACATCCTTTTCCGAGCCGATGAGCAAACTAACGATAAGACAACAGCCGGGACAATGAGTTAACCTACGAGGTAGTAGAGCTCCTATTCGTCGTCTAGGCAGAGGGACATATCTTTTTTCACGCCCTGTTTTCGTGTTTCCTGAGCTTCGTACTGTGTTGTGAAGTGATCTCCTTTTCAATGGACAGTTTGCGGCGTTTGATGTTCGCCTGTCGGTGGTGGTGTGAAAAGCTGTCGCCCTTTCGGGCAAACAATCAGATTGATGGCTTAGGGTGGTCGAATCACATAGGACCAATAAATCGGATGTCCTTCTATTGAAAGAGGGTCGATTTTTATGACGAAAACGTTGTTTGATACATGTCAAACGAATTCATCCCCTATGGGTCCTTTTTTATATTAAGTCAAAGAGCTGGGAAAACTTATATCATACGTAACTCGAACGTCAAATAGTGTTCGAAAGTTTTGAATATTTACAAAGTAGAGTTGAAAGATAATTTATCTGAACAGTTTACTTGAATAAAACAGAATAATAACTTCCCACTTATTTTTCGGAATTTCAACTGTATGCATTTTTATGGGAGCGGGAGTTTTCCTCTCGTTACTATTATGCAATACCAAGGATGTTACCTGTTTTCGTTAGTTTTGGCTCAGCACCTGAATCAGCAATCGCCATAACGTGTGGAATAATGAATGAGATACACGAATATTTTACACCGTCAATTACGTACATATTTCATGAAAATTCAATTTCCCGGAAATAAAGCGAAACCGGCGCTGAAACAAAGGAAGTGGAACAGTTTGATTTGTGGATCGTTTATTGATTGCAGTTTGGTAATCGAATAAAACAACACCCTATGTCGGCGAGGAATGCAAGAGTTTATTTTCGGTGCTTCCCGTTGATGGTAGAAACAAAATCAGTTATTCCTGCAAGGTTTCACATTCCGAAAAAGGATAACATTTATCAAACTGCCCTACTGCATGCATTTGAATTCACATATTTACTCATTTTTCAGTACCAAAATTTGAGCATTGAACATAAATATTATAGTTCTATGTTCTCTTGAAAACGCAATGTTTTTGCTCGTAGATGTTTTGAACGCGCTCATCGATATTCAAATGGAATTAGAGATGCCACTCGAGGGTACGGTTTAAAATCGATTTAATGTCAATAGATAAACCTTTCCAAGAAACCTTCATTGGCAACTAGATGGATTGGATTATTGCCGATACCAGCAAAAAGTAACTTCTACCGGCTGGCTCACGATGAGGGACTATGAAAAAAGCGAAAGAATTGACTTGTCATTTTCCATTAACTTTTGATGCCGTTTCCAACGACCAAATATGCGTAACGGTGTGCTTTGTTTCGACTTTCTTTCACGTTCCTTCTTTCTTAATCCCTCCGCAAGTGGAACAATTTTGCCAAATACGTGCTTTTCCCGCCGCAATTGCCTACGGCGTGGAGAAAATGGCCCCGGGGAAAAACGCGTCACTGTACGTTGACTTTCTTCCGAGTGGTTCGGGGACTAACGAAGTTCCCAAGTCTTCCCTTGGCCCATTTAGACATGGGTTTTGGAGACGGAGTAATAACGGTTTCGTGTTGCTTGGTTTTGATTATTGCTTCTAGGTGTGTTCGTGCGGGTATCGAATTTTCCATTCATTAAACGCAAAGGCTCGTCCTAATTTCCTGACTTTCACAGCCATCCAGCCGATAAGCGCTTTTCAAGTTCGCTTTGCTGGTTGACGTAAACCATTCACTCACCTGTACCAGGGAAAATACTTTCCCAAAGTAATACAATCAACATCGCTTCTCGATGGTTCGTGTAACAACAGTTCGACTATTTCTTATCTTCTCAGAAAATGTGTTTCGTTTTAAATTCACAACGGGCCAAAGTTTCTCCATCGTCGAAACGCCGAGAGAGAATTTCGTCAGCCTCCAGCTGTTTCGAATAGGCGTGCCGGTGTGCGTGGGCCCAAAGTTTTCGTTTTTAACGGGCATGCCTACACGCATTTTGGCCTGCATACCGAGAATCATCTGCGGTGAAATGAAAGAGAATGAATGCTGCCTTTAAGATGCGCGGCCAGTTTTGTGGCAAAGGGATGGGGGCACGCAGGGATCGCAACGAGGAAATATGATGGCCTCGGTGGGAAGGAAGTGACGCTTCGTTGGGTCGTTTTGCTTTTGCTAAACGCAACCGAACTGTGAACCGCGTGGCCCTTCGGCGAAACAATAGCGGACTCATAGCACAAAAGGAAACCCAAAAGAAGAAGAAGAAGAAAAGCATTGTACACACAGGAAGGAACATAAAAATGTCTTCTCCGACAATGGGCAAAGGGCGGGAGAAATGAAGCAGTTATGGGAAATGTGCTGGAAAGGAACGCAGAATAGCGCAGCGACCGAAACAATGCAAAACGGCGAAGGAAAAATGTCTAGTCTTGCGATGGGAAGGAAACGGTGTTCCCTCCTGGAACTCCCAGTCCCCCAAAGCGTCCACCAGATCGGCTTCCTCCCGCAAGCACACAAAGCGTTCACTCAAGCGATCAACAAAACAGGCACACAGGGCACCGGGTTTTATGTTTGTGTATCCACCGGGCCTCTTAGTGCTTGAAGAGTCTCTCTCTTTTTGCAAGCTCTTAACGTTAGCAGAGAATCCGTAAAACGGAGAGAATGCTTGGGAAAATAGCAAACAAAAACTAAAGGAAATTTCAAAGGATAAAAGAACGCAACAGTGGTGAGGAATAGATACCTCTGTTTGCATACGCCCGCACGACCATGTTTGGTTTATTTTGCCACGCCCGCATTCGTGAGATTTACTCAAATCAAGCAAACAACGTATGACCCTCTGCGCCAAGCAGGTTTAGCAGGATGCTGGGCAGTGGTGCGATGGAAGAACAGATTTGATAGTACTTTTATCTTCCTACCATCAGGTAACTGATTCTAGAAGAGGTAATAAGCATGACTGATAGAAAAACGGTAAACGGTAAGACTGGTTGAAGTAAATTTAAGTCTTATGAATCTTTTGTTGAGATTCAATCATATCATGTATAAATAATTGAAAAATATAATTAGTGACTTTTTCCATCTCGAAACAATATAAAATCTTTCAAAAATGTCATGAATTCTTGAACCTGTCAGTGTCATGAATTCTTGATCTTCATGATGATGTATCGAGTGACCAAACAGTATTGGTGGTCTTCGCTCAATATTTTTAGGCATCTTTGTGCTTTTTGAATATATTTTCAGTAACTCATGAACTACTTCTTCAAAGAAGCATGATAGAAAAAATTCTCCTATTAATTGAGCATATTGAATCGAGATCTGATTTACCTAACCTAGCTTAAAGAAATCTAAAACAAATTTTCAAAAAAAAGATAACATTTGGCATGACAGTTTTACAACACATTTTAAATGTTTGCAGCAATGTTTTTCTAAAACAAATTTGAAAACAATATTGCCATCTGATTAAAATCATAAAAAATGTCCATCATTTGCAACCAACACTAAAGCTTCAACATTCAGCAAGTTTCTAACGAATCCTAGCAACGACCTACAATCAAGGTCGGTGCACGAATGGGAGCAATAGAATTTTCCTAATCGATGTCATTAAAATTAATTTCCGGCACTCGTTCTCCTCCACATCCGTAATCCAAATGCATTGGATGATTTTCTAACTGTTGCCGGTGCAGAATCGTTCAGCATTTGTGCTCCGGAACACGGCCTAGCAGACGGATCTCCTCTTGGGAGTTGATTTGCTCCGGCAGTGTATAATCACCCCAAATCGATCCTCTATTTTAGTTTTTTCCCTCTTTCCAACTCTGCCTACCGGTAGTTGCTTTTTTCACCCCCGTTTCGACGCCGCCCGAGAAGAACAATTTTCCCGCAACTCCCTGCGGTGGAAGTGTGGTCTCCGGCAAAGCGAAGACCGCACCGGAGGCATGCCCTAATAGTGGTATCATTAAAAATGAGTGGGTTCCGTTACGCTCGTGCGCTCACACGATGCTCACACCGGGACGATGTGAATTTCAGCGTTTGCGTTCCATCTTTCCCCATTTTTGCACCGGCCTTCTGGCTGGGCTGAGCTGTGGCCGGAGAAGCGCCGAAGAAAAACCGGCCCACACTAATAGCTAGTAGTTCGTCTTCACTACGGGCGGCCGGTCGTTAGTGCAAGCAAGCACTACCGAGCACTGGTTTATGGTTATATTCATTGCCTCGTTCGTTGTCGTCGTCGTCGTCGTCATGGCCGTGATGATGGTGGTGGTGATGGCGTTCGAGGGCTCGCGCAAATCGGCGTTGGCATGATTACCCGACACCCAAGCTACAGAAAGAGGGCAAACTCCACACCGAAAGTTGTGCTGCTTACTGCAAAGAACCTCCCCAAAGAATTCTCAAACAGTTTGTAGACAGCTTCTGATTTGAATATAAGATTTAAGAAAAGAAAAAAAAATCTATTTCATCTTTGGTCTTTCGCCGGTAGCATCACCAGACGGTGATGCTTGTTGTCCGAAATTACCGATCATAATTCCAAATGGGCACGTGCTTACGACGGCGCACACTTGAAAACCAATTTGCCATTTACTGCCGTCGGACAGTTCCTCCACCGAGCCTGGACGCTCAACTGTCTTTGAAAATGAATTTGGTTTCCATTCGCAAAAAAGAATGAATGCTAATTTGATACCTTTCAAATATTCTCCGTACGTTGAATCCTGCCTTCCTTCGGAAGTTTTCATCCGAAGAGCTCAACGGGAGCCAAGGGAAAAACAATCTTCCTTCGTTAGGCACTCGGTTTGACTTTTTCGGATGATTTCGACGAATCTCTTCCACGTGGCGCAATGATAGTACATTCACAGACCCCCACCACCCGATTCGCTCACAATTCCCATGTGGCCACGAGCGCAATTAAGCTGAACGCCACCGGTCATTAGCGCTCCGGGAGTTTGGCTTTATTGTTCGGAGTCAGCGAAAGTGAGCCATTGACGGGGAAGCAGTAGGCCTTTATGGCCATTGACCAGTGGGCGAATCTAGCTGGCAAAGAAACGACACCGTGCCTACGTGAGGAGCTTCCGATTTTAAGTGTGCATGTATGTGTGTGGGAGTTGAAACCAGGACGAACTCCCTCGAGGGCCGTTTTCCTATCTAGGCAACCCTTTTTTTCCTTTCGCTTCACGCGCCATTGTAAGCCCACTCGGCTGCCCATTTACGATTTCGGGGGTCCAGCCCGGCAGAGGATTCCGGTTCATATCTTCCTGATGGTGGTCAGACCGTTTCGGTAGCGCACCAGGCACACACACACACGCTCCGATAGCCCTAACGACCCGACGGAGGACCCTCCGAAATTCTTATCACTCGACGACAACGGCGCAACATTATCACCAAATGACCGTACCCCAAGCGTGTGCGAGGGTGTGTGAGAGTGCCCGTATTTTACGCCTGAAATCGTCCGCTCTGGCGTGGCGTGGATTTTGCCCTACCTTTTTATCACCACCGGTCTCATTTTTCACCCACACTCCCCACTTTGCCATGTCGACGCATTTAGCAGAAGGATGTCGATTCAGTAAGTGGCCTGAAAATGTGTTATCGCTGGCGAAGGCGGTGATGGCACACCATCCAGGACACTATGCTCCCCTGACTAGCTTCCCGCGTGTCCTTCAAACTCCCGCACATTGCTAGCAAAAAAACTCCCCCCTACGATGGAGGCGCATGGTGCCTCACGATGGAGGAAGACGCAAAAAAATCGATATAAACCCAACCATCAAAGCCGGCTCGCAGACACACTTCGGGACTCACGCGGAACTCAAGAGCCGAATGGCAAGAATGGCGTCACAATCAACCACTCCCGGTACAAGCGCGGGATCGTTTAAAGCATATCCTCGTTTTATTTACGCCCATCATGATTCGCCAGGCCTTCTTCCGAGCCGGCTTTGGGGTTCCACGGTCAACTTGATAACACGCTGTGCTGTGCTGCATCTTCAGCTAAAGGATGCTAGTGACACCCGCATTAAATAGAGCGTACTTTGCAGTGACGTACGATTTAACTCCATTTGTATAAGTTTTTAATTTCAATTTAGTTTTTGTGAAGACGAACGAATAAAGTTTCCAACGCTTAAGTTTAAAGTGTACTCGTGAGCACATGCAGTTCTACTATGTTTAACGTATCTAAATTACTCTATGACAGCATAAAAAAAAACCTATACATCCTCACAGTGCTAGAAAGATTAATTCCACGCAAAGCCAGTGTTATTTGCCATTATGTAAAAGACTTGTTTCATCTTCGTCCTGCTAGCGTGCCCCAACAAACCTAGGATGAATGTAATTTAATTTTCATTACTCGCCTGCATCCAACCGCCCGGCTTTCCGGAAGCCCCACCTTATCGCTAGTTGCGATAGCATCAAGCCTTACCTTGCCCTACTTTCCGAGCGACTTATGCACCAGCGCATCGTTAGCGAAGCATGTTGCCCCGTGGTTTGCGTGGAAAGCCAAACCACACGAAGCCCACCGCCTGGTTCGTTCGCTCGGGTGAGCATTGGTGAACTCGCATTCTTGAAGTGCGGCGTCCAGCATGAGGCTCGGTTGTTTTCCACGGCACAGGTTATCGAAAGCGAACGGCAAGATCCCAAGAGAGGGACACAGTCAGGGTGGCGGTGTATTTTGCGGAGCTTCTGTTAGTTAGTAGTTGCAAAATGCCTGCTGTGAAGGTGAGGTTTTTGAGGTGAACCCGAGAGCTGGGGGGTTCACAGCGGGAATCCATCTCGTTTATCGTAAGTTTTATGATTACGCCGAAGCCCGCTGATTGCACGCAAATCCGATTTGTTGCGCTCGATCGACGTTAAAGTCGGGCGCTGGCGTCATGGAAAACTTTTCCTCTGCTTATGATATGTAAATATAGAGCAACTTTTGAGGGTATCGAAAATTAATTTCACTAAATTACAACATCCTCTAAGCTTACGTTATTGATCCTTAACCCTAAGACGAAATCTTTTAAATGCTAGACGGAATCTTATCAGAAACACGGAAACAACTCGCTTCGGGCGGTGTTTAACACACATGTAAAATTTAATCACCACTTGAGAAGAATCTCCATTTCGTGCTCAAAAATGTATTCTCTGGATTAACCAGCTCCAAAACCCCTCGACGAGGCTTTCCCGCGGCGGGTTTGCAATAGGCCAAAGAATTGTTAGTCTCGAACCTAAAACCCCACCGGAAAAGCGCACTTCACTTTCTTCCTTTCGTTATTAAAAACTTTCCCAAGCACGCACTTCTCCGACACCAATGGGAAAGGGGTCAGGAAAAGCGGTGTAATGAGCTTTGTGAAGTAAGTTTTTCCGAGCCCCCCCTATTATCAACGCTCGGGCCTTCCGCTAAATGACTAAGCAAAGAAAATCTCAATCCATTTACTCCTCCGCCTGCCAATGTTGCCGGCCTTGATTTCGCCTTTCATAATTTTCAATCTTTTGCCCGGCTCGACACCGGCGACCGAAGTGCCCGTTCGGAAGAATCCAATTTCCTGCCACTAGCCGCCGCTTCATCGCAACCGAAAGCATCATCGCTTTTCCTAATTTGTTAGCTTAGCTGAAGGGTGCTTATCGACAGCCGCTAAATCTCGGCGCGCTATCGCCTTCCTTCGGCACTATGGCGTACCATTATCTCGAGCGAGCCTTTTGCTTGTTGACCTTCCAGGAGGTGTGCGTTTGTGTGTCTTGGCGTGATGTGATAGGCTTTAGCAACCTCCGCCCATTTCCAAACAAATCAGCGGGCGCACGAATAACAAGTGTTATGTTGGTTTTAGTTGAAGAGTAATTTTACACACTCCCAATGGGGATTTCGGGGGAGTGTGGTAGGTGCCTACGGAAGGAAGAAACCATCTTGTGTCAATAGTGAATTATTAAATTCAACATATGTGGTCGATGAGTTACCATCCGTTATCCCGACAAAACCCGTTAATAACTCTGTGAAAATTGAAGAATTCCTTTTGGCTGCAAATCTTGCCACCTTCGTCGCGGGAAATCCTCGAAACGAACCGGCATCGATCTTAAGGTATGCTTCTGGGAACGATTCACCGAGCGTGGTAATGATGCCACATTAAAGACAGCTTGCACCATCAACAGCGGGGACCCCTTTTCGGAACCTAATTGCCAATTTGTCAAGCGCTTTTCAGTGCGAGCGTGAAGAATCTACTTCTGCCACTCACATCGATTTCGCGGCTCGCGACGACAACGACGATGGAAAAGTGGTGGAATTTTAAACAACTCACGCGCACACTTTTCCAGCCGGCGTGTGGAAGACCATCGCGAAGGGCAAACACTCACAAGCGCCGGTCGCACGGAATACGCGGGTGGTTATTTATTTTCCTCTCGAGCCAGCCCGGGCTTATTGCGAGCCGTTGTGTCACTTGGACGAGCCGAGAAATCGCTCGAGCCATTTCGAGGAAGCGCTTTTTGGCGGGTCGAGTGGGTAAACTTTACTCGACGACGACGACGACGACGACGACGTTCTTGAGCGCGCTGTTGTTTACGCTACAAAAGACCCGTGCCAGGATAAACCGGGAGTGAATAACAGCGAGCAGGTACCACCCATTCGGTAGGGTTCCGAACCCGGAGCCGTTAGCTTATTAAATTCAAGTAGAGTTATCCGTGGCACTCGAGACGGCGGTGAGTGGAAGTCTGGGCACACTATCCTTTTTCCGACTGGGAGGGATTCCGAAAATGATGCTGCCAAGATGGCGCCACGCTCCGGTGTATTAATCGTTTTCCAAGCTTTGAGTTTAATATCAGCCCCTTCGTTTCCGACGTCCAAAGGTGTGGTTCCAGCTGCTAGGAATGGTGCCATTTTGAAAAAGCATCCCTTCGCCTCACAAGCGCACTTCTAAACCTATGAGTTATCTCCCATGAAGGTGTAACATTTGTCAACATGTCTGAAACCCAACCGTTTGTGTACCTTTCCCGGACACCAAAAGGGTTGTAGTGCCTCCGTAAGTGGCACTAGTTTCCATCCCCAAAGACAGTCCATTCGATACCGTCCCGGGGGCTCGTACCGTTCTCTCCTGAAACGGCGGAAACCGTAAGCAAACAACAAGACTTATGAATAATGAAAACGTCTGCGAAGGGTAATGAGTGACATTAAGCTCCCGTTCCCGAAGCCCAGGGAACCACCCGTGGGTTGGTTGGTCATAATTTTGATGCAATTACCGACTAATGTTCGAATCGCATGAGCGGAGGGTTCGGATTCTAGTGGAGTGCCCTAACTAATCGTGCCAAATCGGACTCTGGCAAGGAGAACCCTCCACTTCAACACGATATGTGCCGGAGGATCCTGCTGGAAATACGAACTGCTTGCACGAGACTTGCCTGCTAAGATTAGTTCACGTGGCACGATGTATGGAAGTGTGATAACACGGACACAGTGAGTAATTGGATACAAAATTCAAAGACGGAAAAATTGAAACAATGTTTTGATGTACGTTGCTTATCTTTAGAAATCTTTTTGAAAAACTACTCCTCCATAGAATGAAACTGTCTTGAAACACACACTCCGCATTAAACTCCGCATCTTATGATTTGTTAGGGTCTTGAATTAACTTTGAGACATTCTTTTCTGTCACATATTTTACCCCGCGCTAAAAAGATGAAGAAGATAATAATATTCCTACACCGGAAAACCCCTTGCAAAACAAGCCGCAACAAGGATCAACAAAAAAGGTTGTAAAATATATGATCCGCACCCAGGTGGTTGGAAGTATTTTGTGTTTTTCGTTGCTTTCTTACCGAGCCTTGACATCAATAAGTTGCGCAAGGTGGTTGGGTCCACCGAGAAAAACTTCGGGTTAGGGAACAACGTATTTTAGTGTCATTTTATTGTGCTCCTTCGGCATGCTCGTGTCTCCCGCCTCGGATGCTTTCGGTACACATTCTGGGCCATTCGCTGTCGGCTGCAATCGTGCAAACGACGATGCAGGCAGTGTAAATACTTCTTCGAGAAGGGAATGGAAAAGGGTTTGTTTGCCCTCGGAGTGAGCTCGGGGCTTATCTTAGTTTATTTTTTATGCTTCGAAGCCTTCCCTAGGACCGTCATTTCTTCCGATAGAGTATCGGGTAGGTTTTTTTTCGGAGCGATTTTCATGTGACATGCTCTACTCTTCGCTGCCCCAGATGTACGCTCACGATGTGAGCTACGGATTCCTGGGAAATCCACGCCAATACGATAAGTCCTTGCCGCAACAACAGGAATTGAGTTTGCTCGTGAAGTTGCTTGTGCCGATCTGCCGCATGCTGCCGACGGCGGACTCGATACCATCGCCGATGGAAACGGATTGCCGTTTTGTCACCAGTGCTTGCCACCATTTCGGAACTATGAGACGGAAAACGTGAAAAGGGCGGAAAAGTACACATTTCTTCGTGTGTTTGCGTGTGTGTGTGCGATGCGCTCCCTTCGTCGGCCGAAAAGAGAAGCATTCTGGAGCGGGCGTGAAAGATTTCGGGCGACGATGTCCCGTCCTTGGAAGCAAAAGGGCAATCTGGAACGAATCTGTGTGACTACTAGTTTGAATCCCGGTCCTCCCTCCGGGATGTAAGTGAAGTTTACGACAGTCGAATCTCAATCGGGCAGAAAACCAGATTGAATTTATTGTGTTGTGTCCGACTTCGTTACAGGAAAGGAGTGACGATTCGAGGCGCGGGTTGTGGACAGAACGGCGGCGATCACAATAATGGTGTGACATTACGTTGCCTCGCTCTGGAACTGTGCACTTGTCACGGGGAGTGAAGGAATAGTCCTTGAGGATTTTGCCTCCCTTGTGCGCGTTTTCGTGTCGAACGAATTCCACATGTCCTTCGTAAGGCGAGAAGAACGGGATACATGAACTGTCCATTTACTTTATGTGCCATGCAATGTAGCGTACGAATCAGTAAGTGTTTATTTCGGTCATCTGCGTAACATTCAAAACCAATGTTTGTCATGTTTGTAAAATGTTTCGTTGGCGAAAGTTTTGTGTAACAGCAAACAAGTATCACCCTGAGTTTTGCAGATTGTTTAGATGGTTGACTTTACTAGTTTCATCTATGTCACAACAGATAACAAAGACAGCGAACTGAGCAGAAAAATTAGAACAAAAATAAACAATAGTCCTTTGGTACTAGAAAACAACCCGTGCCCGAAGAGAGTAACAAGCTAAAAAACTTCCATAGAAAATTAATAACATAATACCGTGGAAGGCCACACCATGTGTTCATCCGTATGAAATCACATTTAAAAGGGTCTAAAAAACATAAAATATTGATTAAAAACTCCGTCTACCTTCATCTATCAAACCCTTAATACCTTTTTTTTACAGCATTGCTTCAACACAAGCATATGTTCGTGTCTCGACATGGTTTGGCCTCCATTTTCAACGTCCATAAACTTGAAAAAATGTTCATTCCAACTAACTACACCACCCCTCTCCCCTTCACTATCGGGGTCGAAACGAGCCAATGTATCGTGTAAGCACATCGTCTCGCCCCATCGAGCTTCATCTGTTTTTTTTCTCCCCCGCCATCACCTTTTGTCTGGCACCGGGCAGCTTTTCCAAAACCGAATGATAAAACAACGCCGGCCGGAAAGTTCCGAAGCCCGGCAGCAGGCGGAAAAGCTTAATTAGGATTCATGTTTATTGACGTTTCGGGCCGAGAGAGAGAACATGGTAATTTTGCATGTTCACTTGCGCTGGCCGGTTTTGCGAAGCCCGTGGTGGATATTAAAAAAAATCTGGACCACCCAAAACAGAAGCACCAGATAAATGAAACGAAAAACTTTCGATGGTTGTCATTAGGTGTTTTTATTATTTTCATAATGACCTTTCTAAAGTTCTCGTGCTGGTATTATGTTTTTATTATTTTCCTCTCTGCACAAAGCGATACGTCCATTGTGCGGAATCGGTGTACGTTTGGGGGCGCGAAGAAGATCGTTTTAATTTCCGGTAATGGATGACTCTCAGCAACAACAACAACAGCAACAACAGCAATCAAGTCCGCCCGGACGGTTCACCCTCAGCTAGATGAACTTTTTCCTCATCGTTATCAATCACATCACACAATAGTGAAACGTATTTTAATAGGTGGCATTTCATTAGGAAAATTATCAAATTACTACTACCCCACTTTGTCCAACCGGCTTTTCGACTGGGTAGACGACGCCAACCCAGCTTCCAATTGGAAGCTGAGGTTAATCCACGCAAAGTTTGTTCCCTAACTCTAATCAACGGTTGTAATTCAGCTATGACAACCAAATTAGTCTCCATTACAGCTTCCACGGGTCGGAAGCAGCAGCAGCAGTACGGCGGAAGATAAAACCTTGCCGAAGCGGTTGATCCTTGACTCTGATTTCGATTCGATTTTCTGTAATCGATTTAGTGGGAACTTTCTTTTTTGCCAATGAACAACCAACGAATCGTTTTGCTCTGATTGAGCTCACTAAAAGGTTAAACTTTTACGCCCTCTTTATCCTTTTCATTCGGTTAAAGGCAGCTTCAAGCAAGAATCGATCGATGGTGTGCTGAGGCCAGTTTGGTCAGTTTAGTAACATTGTGTGTGGAGGTTCAATTAGATGATGACCGTGGGAGAGAAACCTTGTTTTCCTCGAACTGAATCGACGTTGGTCACTTATCAGTTTTTTTTGACATTGCAATAAGTGAGATTGAGCAATTGGAAAAATAAAAAAGACCGTTGTCCAGAGAACGTATACGGCTGCCCTGACGAAACCAGTTTGCGTGAATTCCATTACGTGAACTTTATTCAATTAAAACTTTCTCCTTCACTCCGTCCATCACCGAGGGCACGCATGAGGTTAACGGTACGTGAATTTTCGCGAAAACTGCACGGCACGTCCTGTCAAGCATGGTGGCAAAGACAAAAGAGAACATTAGGCGTCCTCGGAACGCGTGTCCTGGCGTCGGCAGAATTCTTGCCATCCATGAAGGATGTTGCATGTGTAGCATTTTGCGTAAATAACAAAATAACAGATGGTGTTTCATCTCCCTGCAGCTTATTAACGAAAGAGACTTTGATTTAAAGTGGAGCTTTCTGGTGCAAACCTACCTTATGCTCGTTGCGGAAATAAAAGCAGCCAAAAATCGCTTCTAATTACCACACTGCATCCAAGGATGGCTTTCAGTCGAGACGTTTTCTTCCGTTAAGAAACATCCCGCTTGTGTCAGTCGGGTTTGCTCAACTTTCGCGTTCCCCAAAAATCTGCCGAAAGTTTCCAGTTGAATCATTCTCCATCATTTGCCAATTAGCACTTGTGTACGGCACATTGGATAGAAGCAAGGCAAAAACAGGAATAGCAGTGTCGGAGAGGGGGAGAGCACACGGTGCCAAAACTTCACCCAACACGCAATCACTTTCCCATCATCAAATTGTTGCGCTTTGCTGACGCTTTTCCTCCCACCGAAGGCCGACTGCTTTCGAGGCCGGCGTTAGGTTCAACGTTTGCGCGAAACAAATTACACCCGGAGCCGAAGTCATTTCCACACATGGAGCACACTTGGGTGTGTTTCGTGGAACAACGTCCGTTTGCTGTTAGTCGAAAAGCGTCGAGCTTCCCTTGGCTGCGCTGGGAATTCACCGTTAGGCTAGCGTTCTTTTTCATTCGCGCTTCGAAAGAACCGGCAAAGCAACGGAGGAAAAACGAGGAGAAAACCCAGTGGCACACCCTTCCGGCAAGCATTATCATTCAAGGTCATCCCCCCGCAACTCCCGGTGGGACGAGTTCGAGTTCTACACACGCAAAAAACCAAGTGACCCTGAGCTTCCTACCCACCTTGGGTGGGATCCTGTCGCTTGCACCCGTTCCATCTAATTAGACCCGGTCCACCCGTTGCGACCGGCCCTTTCGGAAGGATTAGCTTTATTGCGCGACCATAAACTCATTAGGCTCGATGCTCGCCCACTTTCACTTTCCATTCGCTGGAAGCGGGATGGTTTTGCTGGTGTGCCCTCTCCCGTGGAAAATGGATCCTCCCGATGATCAGCACGATTATGGTTACCGGTGATGATTGAAAACATTACGGATAGAAAGGTGGATAATGACGAGAGGGAAAGGGAGAGGGAGGGGGTGTCGATTCGGTTCTTAATTACAGGATTTGGTGGGCTCATTAAAATATTCATTTTCAAAAACCAGGTGCGCGCCGGTGTTCAGAGGGACTGCCTAAATTAAGCGATCAGTCAAAACCGGGTGGACTAATTATTTTTCAAACCTGGTAGAAAGGGCAGGTGAAAGAAGGGAGTGCTTGCGCAGCAAAATGGTCATCTGAGCGATTTGTTGTCGGTAGCAAAGGCTTAACCTTTGAAGCACGGTTGTCTTTTATTTCTTTTCGATTAAAAAAGAAGTAGGTCAACATGAATTGAAGGTTCATAAAATGCGTTTTAAACACAGGGCAATATTGATGATGCAATCAACTTTCTTCAGTTTCTAAGTAAGAGGCAAGTATGTGCAGTGGATGGTGGACAGTAAATGGAAAACAAAAATCTAATAACGACCAAGTCAATCACATTCCCCAGCGTCTCGAACGATCGTGCATTGAAGCGTGAAGTGACATCGTAATTTGAAATCGACACAGCTTGAAAACACTCTGTGCAAACCGGTCCTTATCCAGCACGCCGGCATTGGTTAGTTTCGACCTGAATGCACGAGCGATGATGCATGATACTCAATTAAATTTCCACCCAGACCGGCCGAGACCATTCCCATTTTCCCCGACGAAATAACCTTTTCTGTTGTCGCTAAGGGAACAGGATGAGGTTGGTGGAGTTGGTTGAAATTGAAATTGCACACATCTCACTTGCTGTACCGCTTACACAATGCACTCCAGCTGAAAGTGCAGCCTCGAAGACAGTGAATCGACCAACCGACCGAAAGGATTAGTAGCTCTCGTTGATGGACGAAGCAGATCCACCGTCGAACCGTGCGTTGCCAAGGAAGAGGATGCTGCATCGCCCTGGAATCTTCTTCTCTGTAAGACTGTAAATCACAACTATTTGTTGCAGGGAACCGGGTTTGCTGACGCCTACGATGGTTCACATATTTACCTCCGGTCGAGGTTGCGGTCCGTTTGTTCCGGAACATATTCGGCATGGGGTTGGTTTACTCGGTCCAAACACTCTAGCTCATTACAACGGCTCAGTGTACAATCTTTGAGGCAACACAATGGCGTTCGTGTGCAGTGTCCGGGCATCCTTTGCGTCCTGGTTGCATTCGATCCAAATTCAACGCTCCAATGAAACACGAGCTGGATTCCATGCTCAAACGATCATTCACACTCGTTTATTGTTGGTCAAGATTGGTTTTGGCTCACCTTTTACGTAACGCTAAAGTTGTTATGAAGAGAGTCTTCTTCCAATTTCGAATCAATTTTAATTGCTCATCACGCTCTTTTAGACTTTTTTTCAGGCAGGCTGTGTTTACATAATAGTGATGGTGATTATTGTACCTGTACTTTGGAAACCGTATTTCGATTTTCCACTTTTCGAATCAAATAAAACTGAGAAACTTTTCACAAACAACACTTTTCAATACGGTCTTTTCCGTGGTGCACTGGTTGTCAATAATATTCCCAACAAAACACTCGAGAGGAAATGATGTGAAACCAAGGAAACCACTCTTCCGGTGCAGGAGTGGTTTATTCATTCTCACCACAATGGTGGTGAACCGTTTCACACCTCCTTAGATGCACGACAAGCTCCTTCGAGTCGAACCGTTCCTGAAGCGTTACCTTTTATTTCCTTCGACACGCATCCTGTACCAGTTGGCTCGAACGGAGAATATTATGCACATGGTGCTTGGATGGCAAACCTATTCTCCACACGATGTGTGTCATGAAAAATGGAACCCTCCAAGCTATCGTTTGGGTGTGGGAGTAACCAACTGGTGCCGCCGCTGATAGCCGTCAACATGCTCGAATTGGACGAGTGTTCTCGCACAGCATGTGCATGAAACCGCCATTGGGAGATGTGAGAAAAAATCATATGAACACATTCCAACCCACGACAAGCATCGAATGGAGGTTAAGCGCGCTTTTGGCCACCATTTTCTTTGCGCGCTTTCCTGCTTTGTGGTGACCCTGGTAATAAAACAATGAAAAGTGAAAAAAATGAAACAAACAAATGCGCGCTAATACAGGGTGAATCGTCAAAATTTATCGCCCAACCTCACCGACACGAGGTTGCGGAAGCGAGAAAGTGAATAATGGGCGAAACACGCCAATGATGGGTTGAAAAACACAAACACTTGCTCGATGACTCCACGATTGGCCATTGAAAATCGAATGGCACTCGAGCGTCGATTTGTTCCCATCGGTGGAACGAACACGTCACACGGCGCATCCGGCATTTCCACGTCCCCTCCGAAACTCGCGATGCCCGGCCGGGAAAACGGAAGTGACATGTGCTTCGAACGTCGAGCGTCGTTCGGTGGGAGGTTTAAAAGAAATGCTCGACCGAGCGGGGGAGTGATGGGGAAAAGAAAAAAAAGAACTGACATAAAGTTCAACCACTTCTCCCGTTTTCATGAGCGGCAAACACGAGCAATGAAGCCTCGGTCCCTGTTTTCCCCCTCACTTCCGGAAGCGCTCGCTTCCTCTAAATAGTTCTCGAAGCGAAGAACCCACTCGGTCTACCCACTTCCGGAGCCGCTCGAGAGGCGATAGGAAAAGCTCGCATTTTATCGAAAATATGTCCCACCAGAGAACCTCCCTCGCCGCCTTCCTGGTGGGAAGCGAGCCAAGTCTCCAAAGGAGTGTGTTCGACCCCTCGAACAAACTGGAGAAACCGACCATCGATGGAAAGAGCGTCCTGTCGCTGCAGCACGAGGACATCCTCCGAGCAGGCACCATTTTTATGCAGCACTCAACACCCGGTGTGCTCCGTACACGTGCGCTCGTATTAGCGCCACCGTCGTGCACGTACGCATACATGTGTCCGCAAATGTTTGCCCTCGGATGGTTTTGTTTGTTTCAGCAAATCTTCTGCACGGCTTCTGGCTGGATGCCGTTTTTCGAAATGTTCGCTTTTTTTATTGCACCGTTTACTATTTGAGTTTGCTTTAAACTGTTTGGCTAAAGCATATTCGAAATTGTATCGAGCGGTAACAAAACCGAATTGCAATGCCAGGATGATCACGTTTTGCGATGATTTGCCAAGTTTATCGTTTCTTTTGCAGAAAATTTTACTTTGTTGTCTTTAAGTACATCTGTACTAGAATGACTACAGTTCACATTAATGCCTCTGTTATTTTTCACATCCTTTCAGGATATTAAATCACTCACATCGCTGAGAGAGGTTGCAAATCGAATCACCCTTAGTACCGAAAATTACTCTCACCAAACACTAGGTTAAAAATTAACTTAAGAGACATTAAATAATTAGTTTACCATTATCCTTTCCAAACACGGTACACCTTTTTCCCGTTATCCGGAAAGGTGCGAAACACCGTTGGCCAGTCGAACGCCTAAGTTGATTTGGCTCCTTTCACATCTTGCCTAAAGTGGCCAAACAAATCAAAGAATCGAACGAAAACGAGAAACAATCCTCTGGGTTTCCCACACAAGTCGAGAGCAGCGGGTCAGAAGTGTGATACGATCACAAAGGCACGTTCAGCATTGGTCGGTTTCTGTTGTTTAATCTTTTTTTTTTTCAATTTCTAAAATTCCTTTTTCGCTGCCATCCCCAGAATAGGAAAAAAGTCGAAGAAACTTGAGCGTAAACGCCAAAGGTCAATAATTCAATCACTTCAACAGCTCGGACGAGAATTGGGTCGGGCTTTGCTTTTTGATTTTTTATTTTTGTTGCGAAAGGTAAAGCTTTGCCGGAGCAGGATCTTCTCGTCTTCGTTTGATGAGGATGGCCAAAGGAAGGCTAAAATTCTATTAAGGCCCTAATCCGGGTGCAGGGTTTGCCCGTTGGCTGAACGTTTCGCATCGTCGGAATTGGTAGGGGTATTGCATAAAGGGCGACTAAAATAAAAAAAAAACACACCAGATGAGTTTTGAGGAGTGAAAACCTCGACCGAGCCATTTTGTTCAACGCAGAGGCAGGGTTTCATCATTCTGCATGTTTCTGCTGGAATCTCGTGCCCCGTGGTGATACGAAAACATCAGGATCAGGTGAAAAAGGAAGACGCCAAAGAAAATGAAAATCATTATCCGAAGGATACCTTTGAACTGAGCTTCGGCTCGAATGGAATGGAGGGTAATGTTTAAGCATCTACAGTTCGAACTCTGTCGTGTCTCGTTGCTGGCAACTTTTCACCAGAATGCGATGTTCGAACCGGTCGGTCATTTGTGGCCCTAATTTTAAGCTCAGCTTCGTGGTGAAAAATGGTCTAGGAAAATCCAACCAAGGGACTAATGGGGGGGCATTATATTTCACTTTCGATGAAGCTGAAAGGTTCATGGTTCAACAAGTTTGATGTTTTGTTTGTGAAATATTTTATTGGATGTAAGATCATTTTGTACATTTAAATATCCTTTTCATTTTTCTGTAGAAATTTGAAGATGATTACCTTCTTATTAATTTATGACTTCATAGTTATTTTGTATTTTTATGTCTTTCTTCACGGCTTAAAGAGTATAATGTAAATATGCTTCATGGTAAACAAAAGTTTTTCCGAAGTAAAAATCTTCTATTTATCCTTCGTTAGCATAAAACATAGAAACGCTAGACACTCTGCGAAGGTCACCAGGGAAAATATGTGCCACAAAAGACCCTCCCCTTTTATGCCCTTTTGTAGGAAAGAAAAGAGAAAGAGATTTTTCCTTTGCGCCAAGAATATTTGTGATTCATTTTACGATTCTTTTAGCAAGTTTTTCTTACACGTGAAATTGAAGTGTGTTTCAAGCCTTACATTTTATGCCTTGTTTTTACGTTCCTTTACATAAGACCTTCTGGTTGTTAGAGAAAACAAAAAGTTAAGCTTTGATATTCCGAAGAAACGGATAGGAATAATCCGAAAAATAAAAAGGATTTAAAATGGTCAGATTTGCCAAAGGGGGGGGAAGGGGGCATCTAGGGTTGGGGAAACGGTTCTACACTTTTCGGGTGCTTCTGGGATTTTTTGCGAGCTCAGATGTATACGTTGGGTTGAACAAATAAAGCCATGGTCGAAAATAAATTTCATTTCGACGGCTTTACCAATATTTGCAAAGATTTGCACTAAAAAAATTATCAGAAAATATCTTATTACTTTGTATAGGTAGTTTTCTCGAATTATCCAAATAAATTGTGCAAGAGCACATGGGATTGATAATTCTAACAATAATCCTTTCTCCTATTGCTTGCCGCTGAATTAATGCCACCAAGTCACTTTATTCTGAAAAACATGATTATTAAACAAACCTCATCCTTAATGCACTGAAAAGCTTTTTGTTAAACCGGAAACACTGCTCACTGTTGATCAAAAGATGACCTCACAGGCAACGACGATTGGACGGGGGATCGGGAAACAAATAACGTTTCATCAAAGAGAAACCATTAGCTAAGGGATTATCAGACAGAAAGGGGTTCGAATCCATGGAAAATAGGTTGATTGTCCCTCTAGCACAACCACGCAATAGTGCGAGAAAACCCCTTTCTTCCATACTTTTGAATCGGTTAAATGAAACGATAATGCTAACCGCAACCGAGACAAAACTGACCGGCTTGCAAAGAAATAAACGCACCGCTGAAGGTTCACTCGACTCGAAAAGGTGTCCCGAGTGGAAAACCACAATAAAGTAGCAGGAGCCAGGCACCTCCATCGGTAAGCGCGACCCGACGGCCATTATCCGATTAATGGTCGAGCACGAGTAACCGGATGCGGAAGGTGTCTAAATACCTTTGGCCAGGTGCGATACTTTTTGATACTCCTCCTTCACCACCCCAAACAAAACCGCAAACGCCTTGAGAGGGATTTAATGGGCCCATCGTGTCGCCGTGTTCGGTTGGCCGGATCCCGGAGGAACCAAAGTCCTTAAAACGTTCGACGATTGAGTCGACGGTGGCGTCAAGTTTGATTGTGAAGTGGAACGCTTGAGCGAATTGGCCCGGGCGGCCAAGTGGCTCGGTGGGTCGATACTGGGACTGTGTTTTTCCGACGGAAACCAATCGACACTTCCGTGGGGTGAAGGGAGCTAATTCGTCAGAAACAAATACCGTTTGTGGGTTCGTGGAGGCTTCAGCTAGGCACGATAAAGTTGCTGATGAAGAAATCAAGGAGGTTTCAAATTTTGGGAATTGAGACTACTGTTTGGCTTGAGCTTGGTGAAGATTATTTTAATGTTGATTAAATGGAAAGCACAACTGGACCCTCTTCAGTATAATTTCTTGCCATTATTATTAGAAGTGAAGAGGATAATCCTTTTGGTGGGAAAAATAAATATTAAATACTGCTAAGAGTTTTTAAACGCCGTTACTTTAGGTTGATAAATATATTTTACCATTTGTTGCAAATCGTTTGTAACAGTAAAAGATAAATTTTGGTCGCTTGTGGATGCGCCACAAATTTAGTGCTTTATTCACGATTATTCGATTTACAACTTTTAAATGGGGCTTGCCTCTACAATTCTCCCGCTTATATACGCAAACCTTGGGTCGGCGTAATCCTAAATCGGTGTAATCGGTGTAACTACACCGTAGTTTGCGCCGGCTTGTTGACGAATATCAGCAGTGTCAACCCTGCCTTGTTTCCATTCGTGACATTCCTCCCCTCGTGGCACATAGTGCCACTTTATTGTTTTAATCTTGGAACGTGGGGAAACATTAAGTTTACATGCTGATTTTTTTGCGCCTAGCCGTAACCTAACAGGTAAGTGTAGTTTAACTAAGAATTTCATTAACACGCCTCCTATATTTTTAGACAACTGCCATAGGGTATTTGTCGCAGTTCCTAAATTGATGACACTGGTATCGACCAGTGATAACGATAACGTCGATTCCCTTGCACCTAGCAACACAAAGCAACAAAGCTAGTGACCCCACGAGACACGTCGGGGCAACCAAAAAATGCCAGTAGCATTTGTGCTCCAACCGTCGCGCCTGCCTTCGAAGCCGCCGAGCACCAACACACCAACGCCTTCGCAGGTGCGGGCGACCGATCGCCTGACCGCATCATCCGTTCACAACCATCCTTTTTTGCAGCCTTCGATGTGGGGCACAGTTGCATGTTGTGATGCTGGTGGCTGCCCGGTTGCTCGCTGCCGCTCGGTCGTGGATGATGGTAGTGCCGGCGAGAATAACAGTTAGGATTCGGAGTCATCGCAATGCGGCATGGATCCTGTGCCGATAGTAGCAGTTGCTTTTGTTGCTGCTGCCAATGGTCATGAAAGGATGTCCAAGCCTTCACTAGTTTCGGCCGCAGGCGCCCATGGAGCTTTGAAATCAATCGCGCTGGCTGGATCGGTCGTACTGGTTGGGCTGATCGCGCTGGCAATTTTTGGTAAGTGCCAACTCTTTTGCCCGACACTCGTAGTCGTCTCTTCTTCGTCGCCTGACTGCAGTGAGATAGTGGGCTCGTACTGTCCAAGGGAAGCATCGATCTCACTAGTCGGTTTTTTATCGCAGGAATCCACATATGCAGGCTTGGCGAAGTCGATCGCGCAGGGTCCGAACACCGTCCAACCCAATGGAGTTTGCGTCGCGGTAGGTTTATCCCAGCCTCCGTCGTGGTACAGCAAAGCCTTGCCAAGATGGCAATTATCAGCACCTTTGGTAGCGTGAATATTTGCGCAGTTTCGTGAACGCCGGAGATGCGCAAGGAAACTGCCACCGATTCCGCCTCCAACCTGGTCGTCCCTCCAGTCCAACTCAAGCAGAACGGACTAGACGCTCCGCTCAACCCCAGCCGTTCAATCAACTCCTGATCGACAAGTGTTGATGAAGCTCCTTCATCGAAGAAGGCAAAAGTGTCCACGGGTTTATCCTTACCGTGGATTGTGATAGGTACGTACCGAAGCAGCACGCCATCGTTGGCCGTCGTATGAGTGTAACAGTGTTTAGTGGGTGCGATTTGTGTGTCGATGAGTTCGCGTGTCCGTGTGCCCGTGTCGTTGATCTCACCGTGAAGAAGACATTGATGAACATCCGCGCATCCGTGTTTCGTGAGTGCTGTGATTTGCGTGCCGTCTGTGTGATGCCGGGATGCGGTCGGCGTCGTCAAGCGCCAAATCGTTGCGAGGCCTTCTTCGTCTTGCTGGTGCACATCCGCCATCGCGCCTCGCTCCTCCCGGTCGATGCACTCGGCTGGGCGATCAACCGACGCCATCGCGCTATCCTCGCTGTGGTCAACGCTCACGGTACGATCAGCTGACGCCATCGCGCTAGATGCCCCTCGGTCGACGCACCCAGTAACACCTTCGTTTGGCTCAGCGCTGCGCCACGGCGCTGGCCACCTTTGGCCATCCGTTCTGGACGACTCGCCCCTTTCCGTTGCCAACAGTCGTTCCGCCAACCGCAGCTCCCGGCGCTCCATCTCGAGCTCAAGCTCGCGACGCTCGATCCGAAATCGTCGTTTCTCGATTTCGAACTCGCGCCGGGCCAAGCTTAGCGTTGCCGCTTCGGAAGCACCATGTCCGCGGGTGCTCCGATCGCATTGTGACCCAGGCGGATGGTCGCGACAGCGTCCGCTGCTGGTTGGGGGGTTGGCAATGGGAGCGTTCTTCTGCTCTACGGTTTCCATTTGATATCGTTCCGTCGCCATCGTTTTCGCGGGGTTGCACACTCTTCGGAATTATAACAACTTCTCGCGCGAAATTTATCGATTTCTTTCCGCCGGTCCGACACTCTCCGGGATTACACGAACTTCGTACGGATTGATCGATTGAACGATTTTCGTCGCGGATTAAACACTCTCCGGGATTATATTAATTCGCGCGACTGTGACTTGTGGAACGCACAATAAATTTGTGGAATGTTGCAAATCGTTTGTAACAGTAAAAGATAAATTTTGGTCGCTTGTGGATGCGCCACAAATTTAGTGCTTTATTCACGATTATTCGATTTACAACTTTTAAATGGGGCTTGCCTCTACAATTCTCCCGCTTATATACGCAAACCTTGGGTCGGCGTAATCCTAAATCGGTGTAATCGGTGTAACTACACCGTAGTTTGCGCCGGCTTGTTGACGAATATCAGCAGTGTCAACCCTGCCTTGTTTCCATTCGTGACATTCGTGTTGCAAATCGTTTGGAACAGTAAAAGATAAATTTTGGTCGCTTGTGGATGCGCCACAAATTTAGTGCTTTATTCACGATTATTCGATTTACAACTTTTAAATGGGGCTTGCCTCTACAATTCTCCCGCTTATATACGCAAACCTTGGGTCGGCGTAATCCTAAATCGGTGTAATCGGTGTAACTACACCGTAGTTTGCGCCGGCTTGTTGACGAATATCAGCAGTGTCAACCCTGCCTTGTTTCCATTCGTGACATTCCTCCCCTCGTGGCACATAGTGCCACTTTATTGTTTTAATCTTGGAACGTGGGGAAACATTAAGTTTACATGCTGATTTTTTTGCGCCTAGCCGTAACCTAACAGGTAAGTGTAGTTTAACTAAGAATTTCATTAACACGCCTCCTATATTTTTAGACAACTGCCATAGGGTATTTGTCGCAGTTCCTAAATTGATGACACTGGTATCGACCAGTGATAACGATCACGTCGATTCCCTTGCACCTAGCAACACAAAGCAACAAAGCTAGTGACCCCACGAGACCCGTCGGGGCAACCAAAAAATGCCAGTAGCATTTGTGCTCCAACCGTCGCGCCTGCCTTCGAAGCCGCCGAGCACCAACACACCAACGCCTTCGCAGGTGCGGGCGACCGATCGCCTGACCGCATCATCCGTTCACAACCATCCTTTTTTGCAGCCTTCGATGTGGGGCACAGTTGCATGTTGTGATGCTGGTGGCTGCCCGGTTGCTCGCTGCCGCTCGGTCGTGGATGATGGTAGTGCCGGCGAGAATAACAGTTAGGATTCGGAGTCATCGCAATGCGGCATGGATCCTGTGCCGATAGTAGCAGTTGCTTTTGTTGCTGCTGCCAATGGTCATGAAAGGATGTCCAAGCCTTCACTAGTTTCGGCCGCAGGCGCCCATGGAGCTTTGAAATCAATCGCGCTGGCTGGATCGGTCGTACTGGTTGGGCTGATCGCGCTGGCAATTTTTGGTAAGTGCCAACTCTTTTGCCCGACACTCGTAGTCGTCTCTTCTTCGTCGCCTGACTGCAGTGAGATAGTGGGCTCGTACTGTCCAAGGGAAGCATCGATCTCACTAGTCGGTTTTTTGTCGCAGGAATCCACATATGCAGGCTTGGCGAAGTCGATCGCGCAGGGTCCGAACACCGTCCAACCCAATGGAGTTTGCGTCGCGGTAGGTTTATCCCAGCCTCCGTCGTGGTACAGCAAAGCCTTGCCAAGATGGCAATTATCAGCACCTTTGGTAGCGTGAATATTTGCGCAGTTTCGTGAACGCCGGAGATGCGCAAGGAAACTGCCACCGATTCCGCCTCCAACCTGGTCGTCCCTCCAGTCCAACTCAAGCAGAACGGACTAGACGCTCCGCTCAACCCCAGCCGTTCAATCAACTCCTGATCGACAAGTGTTGATGAAGCTCCTTCATCGAAGAAGGCAAAAGTGTCCACGGGTTTATCCTTACCGTGGATTGTGATAGGTACGTACCGAAGCAGCACGCCATCGTTGGCCGTCGTATGAGTGTAACAGTGTTTAGTGGGTGCGATTTGTGTGTCGATGAGTTCGCGTGTCCGTGTGCCCGTGTCGTTGATCTCACCGTGAAGAAGACATTGATGAACATCCGCGCATCCGTGTTTCGTGAGTGCTGTGATTTGCGTGCCGTCTGTGTGATGCCGGGATGCGGTCGGCGTCGTCAAGCGCCAAATCGTTGCGAGGCCTTCTTCGTCTTGCTGGTGCACATCCGCCATCGCGCCTCGCTCCTCCCGGTCGATGCACTCGGCTGGGCGATCAACCGACGCCATCGCGCTATCCTCGCTGTGGTCAACGCTCACGGTACGATCAGCTGACGCCATCGCGCTAGATGCCCCTCGGTCGACGCACCCAGTAACACCTTCGTTTGGCTCAGCGCTGCGCCACGGCGCTGGCCACCTTTGGCCATCCGTTCTGGACGACTCGCCCCTTTCCGTTGCCAACAGTCGTTCCGCCAACCGCAGCTCCCGGCGCTCCATCTCGAGCTCAAGCTCGCGACGCTCGATCCGAAATCGTCGTTTCTCGATTTCGAACTCGCGCCGGGCCAAGCTTAGCGTTGCCGCTTCGGAAGCACCATGTCCGCGGGTGCTCCGATCGCATTGTGACCCAGGCGGATGGTCGCGACAGCGTCCGCTGCTGGTTGGGGGGTTGGCAATGGGAGCGTTCTTCTGCTCTACGGTTTCCATTTGATATCGTTCCGTCGCCATCGTTTTCGCGGGGTTGCACACTCTTCGGAATTATAACAACTTCTCGCGCGAAATTTATCGATTTCTTTCCGCCGGTCCGACACTCTCCGGGATTACACGAACTTCGTACGGATTGATCGATTGAACGATTTTCGTCGCGGATTAAACACTCTCCGGGATTATATTAATTCGCGCGACTGTGACTTGTGGAACGCACAATAAATTTGTGGAAACTAAATTTGTGGAATGTTGCAAATCGTTTGGAACAGTAAAAGATAAATTTTGGTCGCTTGTGGATGCGCCACAAATTTAGTGCTTTATTCACGATTATTCGATTTACAACTTTTAAATGGGGCTTGCCTCTACAATTCTCCCGCTTATATACGCAAACCTTGGGTCGGCGTAATCCTAAATCGGTGTAATCGGTGTAACTACACCGTAGTTTGCGCCGGCTTGTTGACGAATATCAGCAGTGTCAACCCTGCCTTGTTTCCATTCGTGACACCATTGTTAACATGTTGTGGAGGCTTAACATAATACAATGCAATACTGAATTAAACAAGCTTGCTTTTTTAACCTATCAAACAACATATTTTCAATTGATTCTATCCCTTCTGCATCGCGACGAGTTTTCATTATTCACCGAGCGCATGAGCGCTTTCCCACATTTTTAATTATGCGTAACGTTTGCGGACTTAGGACCCAACTGCCAACCCTCGTTCGGGGAGTTCGTACCGTCGACGCTGTAATGAGTTCGGTTCCGGTCGTACGGACACCGTGTGGGGTTAAATTAAATTCACCGTGCACCTGTCCTGCGGTTACGGGGCAACTCAATACTACCACACGGCTATGTTTCGCTTGTAACGAAAACAATTATTTACTATTACAACGGCCAGCAACGGCCGACCTTCGCTGGCCCTGATGGGATCCGCTGGTCGTGCGTGTTCGCTTGACACACATACATACAGCTCGTGATTGAATTGCAAAACTGTGGGTGAACAGCGGTTGTGCGGGGAATGGCGTCAAGCCGTACACCGAGCGAGCATAGGCACGTTCGCTTGGGCACTGGGAAGCGAAGGTCTGGTTGGAAAATGTTGATCCCAAAAAACACGACACTCTGGAAAGGGACGCAATCGGGTGGAAATCCTGCAACTACTTTGCCCCGCGGCATGTACCATATTTCCCCCTGGAAAGGTGAGCGGGAAAAGCCGTATCCAACTGGAAGGAGGAAAAAAACTATCGGAACCTGATTACCACGCCGCAGGCAACCGGAACTCGCGCTGGACGGAAAATGAACGCAAGCCGGTTCTCTGATTGGCAGTCGGTTCGTGTTAGTCACTGCCGACATCACCGTCCCCGGTCGCCCGATCTGAGTGTCATTTATTATTTGTTATTTGTTCCAATCCACTCGCAAAGGCCCTCGGAACGGTCCTCTGGCCTGTGTAACGTGATGATTGAGCTGCATGGCTGCAAAGCGCGACAGAAATGCCTTTACACCGAGGAGACGGCTAAAGGGAACGCCGAACGAGACTGCGATACGGGAAGTTTGTTTTCGGTCTATGAATGGGTCCTTTTTTTCGGTTCGGCCGTGGATTTATTTTTTCTTCCTAACCGCCCCGTGACATCCACTCCTTTGAAAGCATTCTCCGGGCCGGAAGTGAAGTGGAAGTCGATGAATTATTCCCATCAGCTCAGGGCCAATCCTGTGGTTAGTTAAAAATACATGGACCAGCAGCACAGGTACCGTGCAAGGACGATGTTAATGATAGGTGAGTCAAGTTGATGAACGGTTGAAACTCGGGCGAGTTTCATTAGAAAATTGTATGAGTTCGGTTGAGTTTTCTTTTTTTTTTGCATTGGGTATTTTCCCTAACGCCGTTTGATACTTTCGCGTGAATCACGGCTTATCTCAGATTGATTGACATCGGAAACGAAGCCCTGCCACGGTTCACTTGAACGACGGAGCTTTATCATCACGGGTCTACCGAGGATATTTTCTCTTGGCACCTTTAAAGGATTCTCCGTCTACCGGATGCGCGTGGCTTCCTTTGAAATCTTCCGCTGTCCTTGAACTTTCCTAAGACTGCTCGCCTTATGGCAGGTACACGTGGCTTCACGTGGAAGCCTGTTTTCTTATCTACTGCAGGACGATAAGAGTTTTCCCTCGACAATGGAGGCAGTTCGGAAAAAGAAAAGTAGCAGATAAACAGAGCCTGTACTGGAACTTCACGCAAAGGCAGCCGCATCGAAAGATTCCTCCACCTTCGCTGTGCCTCCGAGTGAGCTATGATTGATTGGCTTGGAAGCTTTCGTTAAGCTGCAGTCACGTGTTTCAGTACAGAAAATACCGCACCCTCTTGAAGTGCGCATAAAGCGGCACAAAACTGGTACGTACCTACCAGAGCTGACGCGTATTGGGAGCTTTAAAATGCCACCACGAAGTGGCCTTTCTAGTGGGAACGAGTATCCTAGCACCGATAAGTAGCATGCAGTTTGTCAATGGTGAAGGGTGACACAAGTGCTTAAGAGTGAAACGAATCGTGAATATCAGCATATTTACATGGAAATGATACTTTTACATTAGTAAATTAACTCAAACCTTGCACATTTATTTAGCATTTAAAGTCTCACGCGTTGTTTTTAGTGATGTACTTAACTGACTTTGAATGAAGAAATGGACAGAATCTTACTAACCTGTTGAATGAATTAAATAATCAGAGAAAGTTGTTGTAACTCTTTTCGAATCTCAAAAGTCAATGGTCACCGCAAAGATGCTAATATAAAAGAGTAATTAAAATAGATCCTTTTATTCGAGATTCGAATGCCTGTTAAAGTTTAAGTCTCTGTGATGAGAAGATACAAACTTTAGGCACAGAATGTTTTGGCATTAAAATCCATGTTCGAAAATTAATTATCTGGGGTGATTTTTCACTCATTATATATTTTTGAAAATTATATTTATAATTGATTCGAAAGGTCATTATAATTTATACTATGTTTCAAATGAGTAAAAAAAATTTCATTTTCCATCTCTAATGTCTATCATTTAGTTTGTCTTTAAATGTCAATTCGTACAGGATATAAATATCGTCAAAGCGAGCTACAATCTGAGCATGTCGAGGAATTTTCTAATTTCTATCACTCAAATTACCACAGTAAATCACGTTTAACGATGTGACGTAAATCACCTTGTTGCACAAAGCGAACGGAACCAGACGGTTGCTGGCCACTTGGCCTCATTTCGCTCCAAACCTGACCTCCTCCCCTTGCTCCTTAACGCAATGCAAACTCCATCCATTCGGAAGATTGATTCATGGAAGAGTAACTTCGTGGTCCTTTTTGTCCCAATGCACACTGTGCCCGCTCCATTTCGCGTGGATTGCAACATCTTCCTTGGGTAGCAATCGTTGCCAGCCGCGCCACGCACCTTACGAAAGCTCTGATTTTTCGCTGACTTTTTATTTCCATCGCGGTGGTCAGCCTGTAAATCACGCTCGAAGCGAGGACGCCCGGGTTGATCCTTGACCACCACCAGTAACAAGCGGTCACCAGCGTCCGTTGAGGCTCCAATCGCTCCAGAGTCTAGAGGAGCATTTAATTTTCATCACTTCACTTGCGCTCAAAAGCTCGACCCAAGCCGCTTAAGGGGAAGGCAAAGAAAATCAGTAATGACGCTGGGGTTGCGGACTGCTAGACCGAGGACGCTAGAGGGCAACAAATCTCTCGGGAAATACAAAACAGAAAAATAAAGGACCATCGGGAGTGATGGTATGTTTTACAAGACGGCTGCGGGATTTGGGTCGTGTTGTCTTACGGTGGAGGAATATTGGGTGTGTAGGAGTGGGCTGAAAAAAAATGAACAATTTAAAGAAGGACGACATCCTCCGGGAGGGTGAAAGTGATGAGAATGAAAAATTGAACAAAATCATGCTTTTTTCACAGTTCACCGCAGCTTCGTTATTGCCTTCCTTTGTGCTGCGTCGCGGCGGTCTCTGCGAAGACAAAAGAAACGATTTAATTCGGCTGGCCAAACTCGGCGGGCCTCGGTCTATCCTTGGCGTGGTCCTAATTTATCGTCTCGCGTTTCATATGAAATTTTAATTCTAATGATTTATGAACCGAGCTGTCATGTTCTCGTCTGTTGGCGCTGAAGGCGGCCTAGACCTGTCGCTTCTGTTGACAAAGATTAATTCCGCCTACACGGCCTAGCGATAGCAGACCTGCTTACAGAAATTAAGATAAAGAAAAGAGTCACGGAACGTGGTCGGTTAAGTTGAAAAGAATGTCATCTTTAACAAGAATATCGTTTAATTTGACAAACCATTAGAAAGGAACAGCGGAGTTGATTATTTTTTCCCACTCGTTACGTTCTCACACTTAACAGACTTAAAAGGCAATAAAGGATGGCAAATTTGCTGAATGACAGTTGGTTCAGAACAATTCTATTAGATCGCAATAAAGTAAAACGGAACAACGAATGGAAAAGGTTAAAAATCAAAAATTAAAAACCACCGCAGGAAGCTCCACCCGGTAGCCATTCGTGCGGAATAACGCCGAGATTCAAATGCATTTCATATTTCTCGTTGGCCACCGTTCAGGCTTTGGGTAAATTTAGTCAAACGAGCATCGGCGCTGGGGAACGCTTAGCCGTGCCCGTCCGGGTCCCGTATTGCCAGTTTTGTTTGCATCGCTCGGCAATAATCGGATATCGCTTTTTCGCCGGTAAATATTTGACTACGCAAGCAAGCAAGCTGGCAAACAAAAAGCGATCGTTTGTTCGTGTATTTTCTATATATATATTTTTCCATCAAATTCGATCGGGCTTAGAGGCCGTAGGAGGAAAAATTGTGAAAAAAACGATCCACCAAAAAACGAAATGGCAGCGGCGTGGTTCGAGCGGGCGATTGAAAAATGAAATGAAAAATGGAACGCAAACCAAAGCTGGCGCTCGTGAAACTGAACCGAGGAAGAGGAACCGAAAGGAATGGGCGCTCTTTTCCCGGCCGTGAACGGAATATCAATGTGACGTGATGGATGATGCGAACGAATATCCGGCCTTGCGCAACCGGAAGGACGGTGAGCTTAGTGACGGGAAGCGAATACAAGAGCGCATACCGCCTCTACTTGAGTCGAAGAAAAACTATTCCAATCTGCAAAAAGCTCTTTGAGGCTGGTTTCGGACAGGTTCGAGTGGATGGTTTTTGATGGCGTTGAGCAACGGTTGCCAAATTGCTGGTGTAAAGGTGGGAAATCACGGAATATGTAGAAGGGAAAATGCGCTACTTCAGCATTACTGTGGCACCGAGTTCGAACCTTGGTGTCTGCCGAAGTGAACTAGCATTACAATTTAAATTCCTCCTCGACGAGGTGTTGCAATGCACTTTATTTCACTTCATTTACTTCGGCAACTGATCAACGCAACACAGTTGAGCAAAAAGTAACCACTTCGAAAGGATTCGTTCGTCGCTTCCGTAAGGAAACACCGTTACATTCGTTCACTTCAGCCAGAATTCTCGAGTTGGAAACCCAATCGGATTTGTGCATTGTGACGCTTCTTATTTCGGTTCCGGTCCACCGGAAGTTACGTACCGTGGCCGAAGCCAAATAAATCCGTTTTTTCTCTCTCTCTCCTCTTTCTCCCGATGCCACCCGGCAACATTTGTGACATGCTGCTGTGGATCGAACGTTGGGATCATATTTGCATAAATCAGTATCCGGTTAGGGGCGATTGCATTTGGTGTAATTTATGGATACATCCGTAAGCCCCGGATGATGGAAATGGCTATTACGGATTTATGCCAGAAGTGAAATTTGGAATGTCGTGGATTCGTTTGTTCAAGTGGTGAAGTACAAAAGAAATCTAAGAGTTTTTTAATATGGAAATTGCGTAAAATAGTGTTACTTAATAACTTATACTTACATTAAAAACAAATTGAATTACATTTTAATTTCAATTATCTGGAAAACATGACCCAATTCCCTTGCACAACACAATTACACGTAATTTGCTGTTTCTGTATCGGTCACAGGACAATAACTGCAATGAATTGCAGTTGATGCCAGCGCTATAGATGCAACCACACGCAAATGCCAAACTAATGATGATTACCTATTGTGTACCAGCTTTCATCAACTCGTTTCCCAAAACAATAACCAGCAGGAAAGCGTCGGGGGAAAACAATATCCCACCCGTACATATCGGTCAGCCCGATATTGATACGCTTGTTCGGTCCGCACTCCCTGCCGTGTGTCCCTGCACCCTGCAACACTTTTCCAATAAAACCAAACCAAAACCGGTAATGTCAAACCAGGGGACGCCACGTTTCCAGCAGAAATCCATTAGGAAGTTTTCACCTCCGTTGTCAATCTATCGGATGATGAACAATCTCGCGCGAGGGACCTGCGGTGAGATGAGGCTTTGGCGGTGAGGATGAACAACAACAACACCGAGAGAGTGCCCCCCATGAGGCGGCTGAATAGAGTGCGGTCTGGTCATTTGCTGGTGCCCGTGTCAAACTCCGTGCCAAGAGTCTGGATGTAGGTTTCGAAAGGTGACTCGCGGTGGTGAAGGGAGCGAAACATGCGCATAATGAAATGATAATAGAAAATTATGCAAAACAACAGCGGCAGTATCGGTTATCAGAATCTCCATCACAAAGCGGGGATAAATGCGATCCCGAGTTGGCTTGCAGGGTAGCGTAGTAAGTCAACGGACAAAGACCTTACAATCTGCGGGTTTGGTGCAGAGAGAGGTAAAAGAACGCTGTTCTCACAAAGTTAACGAGAAGGAAGTAGACGGCACTTTCTTTTTATTAAATTATCAAGAAACATGTGAGAAAACAATTCGAGCTTTTTTTTAGAAAATGTTTAACATAGGATAAAACATTTTCATACCTTCTTAAATGGAGTAACTTGCCATCGAGGTGAGATGTCTTCGCAAGATGCTTAAGCAAACAGCAAAGTTCATTACGGTCCTAGCTCCACTCTGCTGACGCTCTCGTTCTGGGACAAGACTTTCATAACATCACGCCTTGTAGTACCGGCAGCTCAGTGGTGAGATCAAAGGATTCGACGCAACATCCAAGGGGTATTCACGATAAGAAAAGCTTCTGCGTTACGCCACAACAAGGATAAAAAGCTGCAACATGCACAGACATTCTCCACTTCCTTGTCTACTTCGATACGGAGCTTTACATTTATTTTTCCCAACAAGAACAAGTAGCCATCTCATAGTGGAATGTTTTACAGGGGGAAGAAAAGAAATCCTCACCGGGCTTACGGTGTACTGGTGTTGATAAAAAAGATAATGATGATGAGGACCGAAGCTGAGCACACGAGTGCAGCCCAGCATAGTAAGTTGCTCACGAACGACTTGGAAGGACAGCGTACCATTTCCTAGATGAAACCAACAACATAGAGGACAGGACAAGATGGCAAAAACGTCCATCCATCTCTTCGCGAACGGCGAAGGGCGACGGATGAAAGGACGAAATGAATCATTTATGAAACGAAAGTGTGGCCAGGCGTGAAAGTGGAATCCCGTGGAAAGAAAGCCCGGCATCAGGCCTAACCACTTGTAAAATGGAGTCCGAGTCGGTTTGAGTGCGCAGGGATGCATTTACATTTCACTCAATCTGGGCCAGTTCTCACGGCAGAGCGGGTGGGGTTTATAATGCAAAGCCGTACCAGATAGTATCGAAAAGTTTCCTGTGGAAATGGTTGCCCTTCGAGAGGTTGTAGCAGTAGGAAAAATAATGTGTCCAAAAGGGGTGAATTTCTACTACTTTCACTGTTATACAATGAGTGTTGTCATAGTCATACCCAGCTGACATATGAAATAAATAAACTGTAATGTGGAATGCAGTATTAGTATAAGTTTTATTGCTAAATAACATGTAATACAGTAGTTGTGATAATTGATAAGATACTTATGGGTTCGACTAAAATATTTCCACATTTCAGTTGAATTTTCTTTGGATGGCAGACTTAATGTAGAATTCCTAATTAGGAGTCGATAGGTTTGAGTGGGAAAATTCCTTGTTGAAAAACTCATTCGAAGATGTTTTAAATGTTGACTTGTCCACTTTGTTCTCGATGGACCAGAGATTTAAGGAAATATAGACGGCTGTGGATTTGTGTTGAAGATATTCATCAGATTCATGGAGGCTAAGGGGAACTTATTAATAGGGTGTTTGGATGTGAAGATGCTTTTTCCATGTACTTTGAGTTTAAGTTATTTAAGAATGTTTCAATCATTGCGATGTTACAGATTGTGTGTGAGGTAGATGTACGACACCAAGGGACCAGTTCTGAGTTTTTTGTAATTTCAATTTATGAGTTTTTCTATAAGCTATGAAGCTAACAGCGGAATGTGGAATGTAGAGAAAACACTACGAAAATGCGAGATTTCATTGAATAGATTAAATTGAGTATAAAATGGTTAAATAATTCAATGTATTTGAAGTGTGTCAAATCAACTATCTTTTTTGTATAATTGCTTTAATGAACGACGACCATTTTGGACAATCAATTATTTAATCACATTAAGAGCATGTAGACAGATGCGAACGTGTCGTAAACACAGAACCACACATTTTCGCTGGTTTCACATGCAATTTGCACCAACCTCAACCATTTCGATAAATAAACTTTTAAGCCGCGTTTGTCGTTCGTACACCAAAACGGTATGGCCTCGATGAAAGCCAATCCTCCCCCACAAGGGTAGGGAAATTGGGAACAGGGCACACACACACACATACACATAAGGACACGGAATGGCAGAATATCTGTTGTGAGTAAACAACAGCGATTTGCCTTGTATTAATTGCAGCTCACCAGTGTACGGTATAATTAATGAGCGAAACTGACCCGCACACGACCCTCACGGGATGGTTGGATAGAAACTCGAGCCGCCACTGCCGACGACCGTCGAACATAACGATGTGACCGATTTCATACCCAATCAGCAGTGGCACCAGGCCCCGGAAGTGGGAGTGTGTAATTCAATTCTCGAAAAGCATTAATCCCGCAGCTTGCGTATTGCATTAATCTGACGCAAAAACCATCTGCTACATATTCATTTCTGTTGCTTACTTTTTTTTTCATTCCTCTCCCTCTCTCATTGCAGATGTACGACGCCCTCGGCCGTCGCAGGACATCATGCTGAGCAGCTTCATCAGTGGCCCAGCTTTACCGACGCTTTCCGTTCCCGCGTTCCGGAACCTCGTTTCTGCCTCGCCCCAACGACAAGATGAAGAAAGCACGCTCGGCATCACCGTACGAGGGCTTGCCACGAGATGTCACCACGGCGGTCGTGGGGAAATAAGTCGCCAAGACGATGTTACGAATCTATCCCCATGGTAGCTGATGATTAATTACTAGAAAGAACTGTATGTCTGCCCGTGCGCTGGTGGAAGCCCGACAGCCGAGCCCGACAGCGAGCGGCTAGGACGTCTGGCGTTGGCTGCCGGTTAAGCACGTTCCGGGCGTCTGCGGACAGCGGGATTTGCCAAGGCAACCCGAGGCGTGCTGTCAGTGCCGAGTGGAGCGGAAGTGTCGCCCCGCTGCATTAGGTGACGAAAAAGATAATCTCAACCAAAGCTAATAAGGCGAACAAACAAGCGAAGGAAAGAGCGAAAACAAACCACACAAAGAACAAACTTCTGTAAAAACTTCTTTCCCTACGATAGTATCTAGCGCTCCGGAACGGATAGTTGTAGCTTGTAGCCTAAGGGGACAAGGATCTAGTTTCACGCAAACACATCACCATTCCGTGCCCGTCAGCAACGCAGCTCCCGGCCGGCACGATATCGTATGCCTACGTGATACGGCATAGCCACGCTCGGTCCTTTCGCTCGGCACCCTGCCGAGAAGCGGTGGTCTGGTGTTAATATGCTGCTGATAGGAATAAAATCACGTCGCAGCTACAACGAACGCCGGCACGCAGCCTCACCGGAAAGAAGCCGAGTGGCAACGCGAGAGCAACAAGCGGGAACGTCCTCCTTTTTGCCAACATTTGCATCGAGCCGGGTGCTGGTCAATCCGCGTACGGGTCGCGGGAAAGCGACGTACAATTTCGGGAGTTGCCATCCGTAAACATCACCGCTTAGAACTTCGAAGCGAGTGCACGAACATTCGTGTCGCAACTTTTCCGGAAGTGAAAGAAACTAATCCCAACTTCCCACAACTCGCACGCACACGACTCGCAACACGCACCCCGGGAAATGAATCTTATGAATATGGACTCCGAGAACCGAGTGGTTCTCAACGTCGGCGGCATACGGCACGAGACGTACAAGGCGACGCTGAAGAAGATCCCGGCCACGCGGCTCTCGAGACTGACCGAAGCGCTCGGCAACTACGATCCCGTGCTGAACGAGTACTTCTTCGACCGCCACCCGGGGGTGTTCGCCCAGGTCCTCAACTACTATCGGTAAGTGGCGGCCTTCTTTAAAATGAGTTTATCATCGAAGAGGTTCTTTTTTTCATGCCGTCAAAGCAACCGGTACAGCCAATGGAAGACAATTTTATTTCACTCGCAATATTGCTCTTCGTGAAGCACTGGGCGCCTCCATTTACTTCCCGAGCGTGGAACGCGCACACAATGGTGTCTAACGAGACCTTTTTGATAGCACTCAGTTAATTTGACGAACGCCCATTCAGAAACGGTGCACCGTGCCATCTGTGCACTCGCGCACAGAAGTTTTCCCTCGGACCAAATCAACTCGGGTGTGGGGCAAGGAAATCTCTTTCACCGGAATAGAAGGAAGCAAATCCGTACTATACTGCGTTACCTTCTTACGCCGATCCTTTCCGGCTTTTCAGTAGCCGAAAGTTATGTTGCTCTTCCGGAAGCGGGAAGTGCCTTCTACGAATTTTCGCTCCCCAAACGGTGGACCGATATTCTGGGCAGAAGCAGAACAAAAAGCAGAATCGGTTTGCTTGGGTGAGGTCCCTTATCGGAAACTTCGAAACGAATTGAATGTACCGAATACTCATGTTTAAGATGTAACTTTGAGCAGCACACCGGAAGTATCGAAACATTCATTCATTTCGTTGGAAAACTTTACGCAACTTGCCCCCGCAAGTTTTCCGAGCTCAGTCCGGCTCTGGAGGATGATAGATACAGCGCGTTCGACTTCGGAGACCATCGTTCAATACCGAGGTTCCTCCGGCGCACCCGACGGAATACAAATGAGAGCAATGAATGGATGCCTATCGTACCGGATTCAATAACGCCAAGCCCCCGACAAGCTGCGGCCAATTTGGAAAATACTGCCCTTTCGCTGTCTGTGCTCGATTTCGGTCTTTGCTTTACTGTTGTTAGTCGGACCTGAAATTGGGCTTTTGAAGGGTAAACTTTTGACGCAATCCTCCTTGGGTCGATTGAGGAGGGTTGAAAGAAAACATTTCTTCGAAGGAAGATATTCTTTAGAAATTAATTCCTTGCGAATTAATGAACGTGCCATAACGAAGAAGGGAAGTTTTTAAAGTTCGTAAAATCAGTCATGAAAAGCCAACACGCTTAAGCGAAGAGAAAACGGTAAACATTTTCCAAGAACGAAAGAAGTGTCTAGAAAAAAGCCTCGGCATTCAACATCAGTATCTTTATTTAATTAGAATAATTACTTTCTGAATTAAGCAGCTTTTTAATCTCCATCAAACGGTCGTCCTTAAACTAAACGAAATTATGTCATACTGAGAAAATTGATAAAACTTTAAAAAATATTTATCCTTGCTGATTGCATGTTGTTTTGTAAATTTTTTATTAGCGGAAGGAAGAAAAGTTTAACAATGACAATAAGTTTCCTTGCCCAAGTAAAGTAAAATCTTAAGAGAGACGGAGATAAACAAAACTAAATATATTGGATACTGTTTACTTCCAAGACCACAGATTGTTCTGTGCTGTAGGAATCTTCCTGGAGATATAAATTAAACCAAAGTGAAGTTTATACACTACACCCTGCGAAACAATTCTTTGTCGTACTTTCCCAATCCATCAAACCGGTAAACCATGGCCAGCGAACTAGTTTGCGTCAGTGGGAAAGTTTCGCCGTAAGCCGCTAAGCCCGACCATTGCGGTAAACAGCATGCTGGCAGTCGGTCATGACAAATCACTCGTAATGAAGCCCTTCGGATGGAAGGCAGGAGTGAAAAGTTCTTTATTAAAATGCCGCCTTCCACGCTCGCGTCGCCACCCGGTGCTGCACTTTTCGAAGCAGAGTGGTCGGAAAAACTTCTCATTTGCGTGAGTCTCCCAGGCGCAAACGAAGGAAAAAGAGTCCGAGGGTGCGAAACAACTTCTCAGCCTGGTGCTGGCCCGTGTGCATCCGGTGGAAGTGTGGGAAACGAACCGGGTGTTGTACGCGTCGCCGGACTCGCCGCTCGCTGTCGATGGCGTGCAAAAATGGTTGAGTAATTAAAGAGACCCGGTGCGAGGAATGTCGATGGGAACTTTTAATTAAACCGTTTTTCCCGCCGATTGCATCTTGGACCGAGATCGCTTCGATCGGCCTCACCCGAAGCCGGCGAGCCTCCGTTTGTTCGGTGGGTTTACTTCTTCGATTCCTCTTTGAAAGCATAAACTGTTCAACCGTTTCTTTGCTCCAAGTTCTTTCCTGAAGGAGGAAAAGTTTCCTCGAGTCAAAAGCGTGGTTCGCTCCCGATCGATACTTTCCAGGATCGAACCCTCCCCTAAGGGGGGGGGGGGGGGGGGGGGGGGGGAAACTAGGCCCCGGAATGGTGTTCGGGATGATGGAATAAATTTTACACACGAACGTGATTTAATTCATCCAACAAACCGGCACGACATCGATGGCGGTCACGCAGCCCGCCAGCACCGTTCGTGGTTGCATTCCAGCTGAACGGCTGCGTGGAAGCTCGTGCAATGTCCCTAGCACACAGCATTCCGTGGCTTTCCACCGGTTTTTTTATTTTTATTTTCATTTCTTACTTTTTGTCAAACGAAACCATTCCGTGTTCATGCTTTAAAGCTCATTGCGCATTCTTCTCAGCCAGCCATCTTCGGCGCTCCCCGGTCGAGGTGCAACGAAAAGCCGCGCGCTTGAACAGAAGGCACAATTTGCGAGCACAGGAAACGGGTGATAAACTCTACTCAACCCTTACGCTTACGAGTTATGGACCCGTTTTGAAATGCACGCGACCCAAAGCTGACAAACGTTGAGACGCTTCCGGAGAGCATATTAAATTTGCATCTGAATGAAGTTTAAGCTCGTTTCCGACCGGTGCTTCGCGAACCGGGACACAATGCGCTCGTGGGATGGTGCACCAAATAGCCAAATCAGAAGCGAACTGCAGAAGATGTAAGAAAACAGCAAACTAGGTCAAATCAATAGGAAGCAACTAAAACTTATCTTTGTCAATTTTTCCTTATTCCTGGCATAGTTCTGCGAAGTTTATAAATAGTACCGGGAAGTATAATAATGAGGACAAATTATTACCCCGAAAAAAGGGTCAAAAATAACTAATAAAGGTACGTTAGGGAAACAGAAGTTTTGCGGCGGACGTGATGGGGATGGGATTCGATTTCATGTCGAAAAAATGTCTATAAACCCATCAGAAAGGCTAATAAAAATATGCATTTAGCTCGATGTTGGCAGATTTGGTTTTGTTCCTGGAAGGAAAATAATTCCGTGAATAAAGTAAATAAAGTGCGTCAAACATCGGACCGGTGATTTTTTCACTGAAGGCCTGTTTCGGGCGCTACGGCACGATATTCATTTCCGTTGCTGTATCTACAATCGTACTATGGGATTAGCTTTTCCTGTTCGCAAGCTTCCCAAGTTTACATCCGGCCTCAAATTTTTGCTCCCATAATTATGAGGCTTATTCGCATTTTATGACCTTCTGTGAATTTGGGAGGCTTAGGGAACCCTATCTGGCAAATGGAAAAAGTGGAAAAAGAAAAGAAAATGTTCATGCTGTAACACATAATAAATAACAAGAATGTTCGTTTATTTAATTTAAAAAGTGTTTCACTTTCTCACGTGTAATATCTTAGCTTCATTTCCTTCTTTCAAATTTCCAATTAAATTGTCATTTTAAATTTTCAAACCACCATAATCAAAACTCGTAGAAAACCACAACAGAAGAGCTTGCCTTACAGTAACAACAACTTTCAAGATAAGCACTAACACGAGCCTCGTTTACTATCATCATATTTGCCGCCATCATTACCATCATCAACGGTAAACGCCATCGGGCGCGAACATCGGCGTAAATGGGTGTTGAAATGTTACCAGCCACTCATTGTTGCCGCCTTTTGTTATGACAGTAATGATTATTTTCCTTACAGTCGTTTCCAGTTTTCTCTTTCCTTCGTAAGCTTCCGTGTTTTTGAGGAACGTTTCGAGCATATCATATATGCTTGATCTTTCCGTAACCAAAATCTACCGCCCAGAAAGAAAACAACCTCCACAACACCTCCGACCCGTCGGGCCGCCCATTTATGAAGCTTGTAAGGTTGGTTCGAAAGTAAAGTAAACACAATTCGGGCCCGTTCGTTCGCAAATGTAGCTATTTCTGTAGAAACTAGCACACATGTTGAATTTGCGCTGAAAAAACACAGTGCAATGGGGTGGGAAAAATGTCCGGAAAATTTACTCTCAGCTGGGTTAGAAAAGCGAACTGCTGAGCGGAGGTAAAGAAGTGCTGCAAAAACACGCTAGGAAAAATAAACCTTTACTCGTAACCTGTACGAGCGCCTAGGAACTCTCCGTATGCAGTGGAAAATGTGTCGTTCATTATAAATTAATTTTCCCATCGTTTATTTTTCCTTGCTCAGTCACGCTTTCATTTTTTTTTTCACTACCTTTTCTTGTTGTAACTATTTTACACCGACAGCACCGGAAAGCTACACTACCCGACCGATGTCTGCGGACCGCTGTTCGAGGAGGAACTATCGTTCTGGGGTCTCGACTCCAATCAGGTGGAGCCATGCTGCTGGATGACGTACACACAGGTGAGTGGTTGTCTAAATGAATGCCTAGTCATTTTTCGGTTTGGTTCTCTGGAATTGTAATATCATTTCTAAATAATCTATGTCGTTATTTGCTTCTGTAACGAATAAAAATCAGTTTTTTTTTGGGATACGGTTGATGGCAAAAGTAGAACAGTTTATACAAATGGCGATTTTAAATGATTGAGCTACCATACTTTCCTCGTAATATTTACCTTTACCTTTATTTATCTTTTGTTTTTAATATTTATTTATCAGATTTTTTCATATCTTTAGTTATTCTCCATTAATTTTTCTTATCTATATTTCTTTTCCTTGCTTTATTTTAAAGCTTTTAAATCCGAGTGTAATTCGCCCCACTCGACACACAGAGTAATGCACCCAAGCAGAGAAAAATCAAATCGAAGCAACCCATCGTAACCACAAGAACCAGCACATGGCGATGGTTTCGATGTTAAAAATATCCTGCTACACAGCATTTATTCTACCAATCGAATGGTGCAGGCTGTAAAAAATGTCCCAAAATTGAAAAAGCTAAAACCGTACCTAAGCTTGGAGAAAATAATACACCCTAGCGAACGCTATCGACCATTTTAACAAACGAATTTCCGAACCGACCATTAGGACCTGCTGCGACAACATCCGTCGAAGCGGACGGAAAAAGGGTGTGTGTGTGGGAGAAGATTTTTATCGCTAGGTTTGCCGGGCGAAGGATTTTTATTTATTTTTTGCTTAAGTCGAAACGGAAACACTCCCTCGCCCCGGGGATGGAGTTAACCAAGGGGCAGTCAGCTTCATTTTCGATTTGAGCACCATCGTCATTCGTGACTCGGCCTGGATTTCTTAAGCTTTAGCGTTTTTTTCTTGTTTTTTGTTCGTTTTTTACTGCGTATGAGCAGCAACACTCAACAATGTCACGGTGCTCGAGGACGTTGCAGGAAGTACTTTTACGACCCACGTACTCCGGGAAACCTAGTATATTTGCGAGAATCCCCGTGTTTGTGTGTGTGTGTGCGCGCTTTTTTTTGCGTGTAACTGTCGTTGGGCATTAAAATGTCCTTGCGTAGGAAATGGTTTCGCAACGTCATGGCGCTGTCATCAGTTGACTTTCGCCTTTTTCCTCGGGGCCGTGCGGGCTGGCCAAACATTTGTGACCCGCTCGAAAATTACTTCTCACGTGTCTCACGATAGCGCTGCCCTATCTTTTTTTCTTTGTTTTGCTCTCCACCCTCGCGCTAACGTTTTGTTAAGCAGGTTAAACGAGACCCGGGTACCGGGAAGTGAACCAAATGATACAAAAGGCGACGACTCGATCCTATTATTGGAGTGTATTCGCAGGCAAAGGATTGTCTTCGGTCGCAAAAACCTCGAAAGATAAGACCATCGCCGTCGTCGTCGTCGTTTGTGGGACGGGCTTCGGCTTTATGTGTGCCCCACAATGGGCGTTCGTCCATTGGTGACAGGATCTAATCTAATAATGACAGTCATTGTCTACCCAAGGCGAAGGGCTGTTCCGAGCATTCCAAGAAAATGCGAACCGGTTCAAGGCCACTCCTAGCCTGATGTCATAAAAGTTGTATTAAAAGCGATTCCGTTAACATTAAATAACGTAACCTTAAAGCGACAATGAAACAACGGTAGAAGTTTCCCAGGATTATTGCATGTTTATGCCTATTTTCTTGGCCGTACTCGGAAAAAATATCCTAGAATAATTCATTCAACGGAAAGCAAGGTTCCATTCAACATTGCTCTATTTTTCCCGAAGGGAAAATGAATACCCCAGAACAAAGGCATCCCCCGTGAAAGCCCATCGGAAGGTCGTTTGTAGCTAGCACCGTTCGAAAAACGTTTATCTCGAGCCTTGCGCTCGGGCGAGGTTTTTCCCGACGAGCAAAAACGCCACAGGAATCCTCACCGAGTCTATTCGCTTTTTCTTGTACGATTTGAATCCCACTGTGATGGCGCCTCGTTAATCTGTGCCTTTTCTTTTAGCCGGCTGACCCCCGGCCGGGAAGGATTTAACGGCACGACAAACAAATACATTTATCTCTACCAGCGCTACCTTCACCCCTTCGTCCGGGTGCGCCACCCCATGCCTTGTTGGATTTGTAATTTCTTTCGAAACTTGCACAGGCAGATGGGAAAGTGTGTTTCAAAAATGATTAATGAAAGGAACGATTGTGTTCGATTGTGTTTACTTTCGGCCTCGGTTCCATGGATGGCCTTCATGGAAGACGCAAGGAAGGACCAAGATGGGAGGCAGGAAAAACTCTGGCCCCATTGATAGTAGCCACAAATCCCGTCCGATAAAACGCCAATTCTTGAAATGCCAGACGACAGTCGGAATGGGAGGACGCCGTCGGTCATTGTTCCGATTGTTCGAGAACCGTTGATTAGTTTTTACTGGGGGAAAAGTTTTATCCACCCAACACAGGCAACGAAGAGAAGAGTAGAAGGAACAGATATTCAAATTTGAGCTCCGTTGAGATAAACGTTACATCCCGTGGTTAGGGTTTTTCCGAGCCTCAAGCACAACGATCCGTAGCTTTTCCCGGGCCTATGATTAATGGGCGAGTTTGTTGAAGCGCTTTCCATCGAATGTCCTCAATCGTGCCGGTGATCGGTTACGTAAAAGGTCACAAATCGTTTGCAACACGACCGACCGGTGGAGGTTGTATTGATTTGCGTTGGAATTGAAAGCCAACCCGATTGTATCGAATTCCTTCCGTATCGTGGTAGTTAAGGAAAAGGGACTGATATTATTTCAACCATGCCTCAGGACTGACCTAGACGGTCATTAATTTCTATCATTTATTTGACCCTCCCCCATGCACACACATATACTGCTTTTGGTCTTTTTCGAATGGCCTTTTTGTTCCCCAACTCGTTGCCGGTGAAAAATCTATCCAATTAAAATACCATTTCCCAAAAGGACAACCGGTGTATGTGTTTGCGTTGAAGGTCCTTCGCCAATCTGAAACATAATTCGCTTCTCTTTTTTAATTCTTTCGCTTTTGCGCTCAACTTTATCTTTTCTTCCGCAGCACCGAAACACACAAGAAACGTTGGCTGTTTTAGATAGATTAGATTTAGATACGGAAAAGCCGACCGACGAGGAGGTCGCGAAAAAGTTCGGTTTCGAAGACGCTTACAATAAGGGCAAGGTGAGCTGGTGGCAGCACCTGAAGCCACAGATTTGGTCACTGTTCGACGAGCCATACAGTTCCAACGCTGCCAAGGTAAATATGCTGAGAAAATAATCTTTAATATATGCATTTTGTTTTCAGCTAGTTGGTGGATGGTTTAGTTTTGTCTTCTGTGGTCCTATCCTACGAACCTTTTATCCAATTACTCCAAGTTAACTCATCTTTAAATGACACACGAAGGCAAACAAAAACAGTAAAATTAACATCATCATCCATTATCGAACTATATTACGCTCGTCGAGGCGGGAAGCAAACAAACAAAAAAACTTTTCCTACTCATTAATAATCCAATCTCAGCCGCCTTCGACACGTCAATAAACTAATTCAACTTCATTAAACATCTCACTCCCGAGTGGAGGAAGCGCAAAAGAGCTTTAGCTAAAACCGGCCGCAGCGAAAAAGGCATAAAAATCCAAACACCCGAAAAAAAAGAGAGAAATAACAACTCACTGAATCTGTAATTTATAACTTTCCTACGAATGGTGGGACGGGAGAGTGGGGTGGAAAAATGGCGTTCTCACCCTCCCACCCGATGCAGCGTTTTCCCACGAATGACCATGGGAAAAGTTTCTTGCCCGCTGCCTTTACCGTAGGCTCGGTTCACCGGCTGGGCAAACACAGTTAAAAAAGGCGGCTGCGGTTCCATTCGCTCCGGACGGGCCCTTGGCTCTGGGAATGGGATGAGAAGTTATTTGCTATTCATTTTGCTTGTTTTGCATTTGGTTTTTGTTTTCCCGGAAAACGGTTCCTTCGAGAGGAGGTACCGGGGAAGAGCGACAAAAAATAATGTTGCTACTAAAAGTTCACCAACCATCAGGCGCTTTCCGTGGGTAGAACAGTATTGTTAAAAAGGAACAACACACATAAAAGAACTTTCGTCAGCCGTCCCAAAAGCCGCCGAGAGGTCCTCGGTAAACAAATCTGTCAATCAAGCGACCGATTGGATCTGCTGGTGCCGGCGGAGGTCATCACCAATCGTTGATGCACGCCATCCGAAGTGGTTAGTTCGTTGGCGCTAGAAAACCCCATATGAGAACGTGCCAACGGGAGCATGTTTCGATTACGTCGACGAGCGGGTCGACCATCCCGTTGTCCATATGTGTGTGTGTGTGTGTGTGTGTGAAGGGCTTCCAGCACCGTCAGGTTATATCAGGATGTGATTTATTGGTTCGTGGCCGAGCGTGGCTTCATCAAATGCTCACCATTCAAAAGGATGTTCCGAGCCCTGCGGCATCGGCACACACACACACGGGGATAATAACGACCAGCTAGCCGCTGGTCAGCGATGGAAAGGCGTAAAAAAGGGCGATATTCAGAATGGATTATAAATGGCGCACAAACCGTCTTCTTGCCTAACAACCCAAGACGAGTCGTTCCTTTCAAACGGGAAGCGAGTTACAAGGATCGTTAAATGAAAGTGTTTTATGGCCGAATGCAAATAAAGGAGCCGCTACCGAGCGCTCTTGGGCCTTCTGCAACCGAACCGGCGGGCACAAGTCACCGGCCCACGTGGCGATGAGGAAGTGCAGATTGATTACGGTTCGGTTGTCAAATGGAAGTAACGGGTGATGATTATGATGATTGGGTCCGCTTTCTTATCTCGCTTTCTGCACCGCTCGTGAAACTTGAGATCGTTTAATTTTGTTAAAACCCATGAAACTTTAAATTTATGCCGCTCACTACAGATGAGCCTGTGGATGAGCTTTTCGAGAGAGAGTTACCCAAAGCGGGAAGTTGTAAAATTAAAGAATTTCTTTATTCGTACACTCATGACACATTTCTCGCTTCCCCTTTTTTCAGATAATCGGTATCATATCAGTGTTTTTCATCTGCGTGTCGATCATATCATTCTGCCTGAAAACCCACCCGGATATGCGTGTGCCGTACATCCGGAACATCACGGTCAAGACGGCCAACCAGAACACGTCCTGGGTGCTGGACAAGACGCAAACGAACGCTCACGTGGCGTTCTTCTACATCGAGTGTGTCTGCAACGCGTGGTTTACGTTCGAAATAATGGTAATTTGGAGGGTTTCCCCCTAGAAAACATTTTCCAACGACTCTTCTTGAACGGGATTATACTAAAGTTTCTGTGGAAGAGTTGTTTACGGAAACACCCACAACAGTATGCATGTTCTGAATGCCTTTTTATCGTTCATCCTACCCACAGGTACGCTTTATATCATCGCCAAGTAAACTAAGGTTTATCACGTCATCTGTAAATATCATCGACTACATCGCGACGCTGAGTTTCTTCATCGATCTGATACTGCAGCGGTTCGCGTCGCACCTCGAGAACGCCGACATCCTCGAGTTCTTCTCCATCATCCGCATCATGCGGCTGTTCAAGCTGACGCGCCACTCGTCCGGCCTGAAGATCCTGATACAGACGTTTCGCGCCTCGGCCAAGGAGCTGACGCTGCTGGTGTTTTTCCTCGTGCTCGGCATCGTGATATTCGCCAGCCTGGTGTACTACGCCGAGCGCATCCAGATCAACCCGCACAACGACTTCAACAGCATCCCGCTGGGGCTGTGGTGGGCGCTGGTCACGATGACCACCGTCGGGTATGGCGATATGACGCCCAAGACCTACATCGGGATGTTCGTCGGTGCGCTGTGCGCGCTGGCCGGTGTGCTGACGATCGCCCTGCCCGTGCCCGTCATCGTGAGCAACTTCACGATGTACTACTCGCACACGCAGGCCCGCGCGAAGCTGCCCAAGCGGAGGCGACGCGTCTGCCCGGTGGAACTGTCGAGGCCACCGCGGCTGCCAGGTAATTGTAATACAAGTACGTACCACGCCAATCGCACCGACGCCTTCAGAACCGAATTTATATGCACTCCGCCTTTCTATTCTGCCTTCTCTAAGTCCCACTTCCTTCCATATTCGCCTCAATAGCTGCTTCCTTCCTGATTAAAACCGACATGTCTGACATCTGGTCACTTCTCTCTCTCTCTCCCTCCTTTTCAGGCCAAGCGGGTCCAGGTGGTATCTGCAATACCGGATCCGGTAAGCTTCCATCTTCCAACGCGCCGAGCACGGGAAGCATGGACCAGGCGATTAGACGCATGAACGCCAACCGAACCATAACGAAGGACGTCATCCTGCCGAAGATGGGTAAGCGCCGTATGCTGCCTTTCAGCAATTTCACTCAGTGTGATGTTCCGTGTTTGCTGTCCACCCTCCTCGGCCTTCTCTAAATCCGTAGCTTTTGGTAACTGATCGATGGCTTGCCCCCTCAGTAGATCCCAGTTGTTGCTATCCATACTCCCAGTAAACTTCCGGTCCTCGTAATACTTCCGTGTGAACCCCGAACGCCCAGAACTGGGTACAAAATGTGAACGCTTTTCCATCAGCTCCGTCCAGTGGATTCTATCGCTATTACGCCCTTCTTCCTCCACCTTTCACTGTCCTTTTTGTTTCTCTCTTCTTACAATCGTTTCTCTTCTCCTTCCCGCAGCATGATGTGATTGCCGATTTATCCTTGTCGCTTACTATCTCCAAGCCTAGCAGTGTGTATATGATATTGAACTTATATTACGACTGGAAAGTGATGGAATTAAGAAAAACCACATCCTGTGAACACTTTGTCATAAATTTAACAGATTAAGAACTAATCCATTCCAGTTTACTCACTTTGTTTCAACTCTTCAAATCGAATCTCTTCTGTTTTCCCATATTTGATATCCTTTATTCTTTCGTAAATCGTTGCTGTGCTTACAAATACAAACATCAATGTTTCTTTCTGTGTGATCTAATATAACTATCGGTGTGGCTATCTGTACATAAACAACAATCAATCTCCGTTCGATGTGCTACGTGTGTGTGTATCTGCTGCCTAAATTCTCGTGTTGCTATTATCACATAACCGAAACCACACATCCGTTGGGGGAGAAGAAAAAATAAGCCACGCAGTAACTGCTAACTTGACAACCGAACGTGCCCAAATGTTGGCCACTCTATGAAATGTTTCAAATAAAGTCCACAAAAAACACATCATAGCACACTGCGGTCCCAATCAACGTTAAAATACCATATCGCAAACAGAAATCCATTCGAATCGAAGCAGTCGAGCGTCGAGTTTTGTCGTCGTGTGCTGCAAAACTGTTTATGTTTTGCATCGGAAACTTCGTCGAGCCGTCGAAAAGCGAAACGGTGTCGAGGGCGAAAGGAAAAGCGCTCACTTGTGATCAACGTGAAAGCCGCAAAAATTACCGGAAATTGGATTCTACCCGACAGCTCGGAACTGAAATCGATCATCGAACACATTCGAAGTCGTCTATCGTCCACACGCGAACGAAACTTCAGCGGAGGAGAAGAAAAGCCGGCAGGAAAGGAAAAACGCTGCTGAGCTGAAACTTTCGGAAAATTGGTACCGGCTGTCGGAAACGAGATTAAAAAACAAAAAAAAAACCCCATACGCTTCTATCCATCGATCGAACTGTGCGTTCCAGTAAACGGTAGGAGGGAAAGTAAAAAAGAAAGCTGAAGACCGCTGAAGAAGAAAATGCAATGCGTAAGTTGAAGGTAACGATTTCGAAAAGGCGTTCTTAAGCGTGTGCCCCGCTGCTTGCTGCGATAGAGTAGTGCTTAGACGTGCGACGTTGTAGTAGAGCTTCTGCTTTTTATTGGAGTGGTATGTTGCTTTTCACTGTTTTAGTCACAACTGTAATGATCCCCGTAGAAAACCTTCCTCTCCCTCTTCCCCCCCCCCCCCCCCCCCCCGCCATTTTGCACATTTCATAGTGCAGTGCGACGAAGGGCTCGTGGTGTGTGTGATTGTATGTCCGAGGCGCGAAAGCAACAATGTAATCCCCCGTGACTCTCACGAAGCGTCATCAGTCAGCTTTTTATCCTTGACTCCATCACCAAACGAGTGGCGGAGGTAGGGATCCCTTTCTTCCGGTTAGCAATCGTTTCCGATCAAACCAATCGCCTATCAATCAACCGGAAAACTTCTTCAAAACGTCTGCTTTTTTTCGCTTGTTTTTTTGTTTTCGCACAAATCGATTCAGCAGAGCGTCAAATTTCTCAACCACAGCCGCAACACAGCGTTCGCTCCTCATCATTGTATCTGTTGCATTTCGAACCCGAGGGTCGATCCGAGCGAACATTCCAGTTGGAGTTGTTAACGAAGGGGAGGGAGGGGGACACCTCCTAGCGACGGAGGGCCACTACGGTTGAATTAGCATAATTTATGCAGACTGTTTGTTTTCGATTTGCATCAAAGTCCTTCTGGCGAGATGGGGATCAATGTGTTCGTGTTGGAAGCAGGTTGACGAATCGGAGAAGATGTAAGGGGATGCAAGCGGAGTGTGGAGGACATGGCCACCGGCGTCCAACTGAGACATTAGACCGGGGGGGGTGGAAATTGGATATGGGTTCGACATTCCAGCAGGCAAGGGAGAAAGTGGGAAGGCAAACATCAGCCATTGAGAGTAGACCGGATCGCATGGGGAAGATTAAGTGGAAGTGTTGTTGTTCTAGGGAAGGATGGAACCGCTGGACCACTTGAAACTGTGACAGGGTAAGAAACCATGAGTCATGCGATTGGACGTTTTCGGAGGGGAGTGACATTTTTTGGAGACCAACACAACTCGCTATCGGACTCGTTTTTTGACTATGACTTTTAAGGCTTCGGGGACGGGAAAATAACATCGCCCGGTCGGCAAAGGGCAAGGCCAAGGGCGCGGAAAGGACACACGCCATGACATTGACATTCCCGAGAGGGTTTGAATGACAAATATTATGCGATTGAGTTCGTGTTCGATCGCTTGCCGTTCGAGCGTTGGCTTTCGAATCCACGCCACACGGAGCTTAACTCCTCCCGCTTTGCATTTTATGACGGGCACTTTGGAAAACGGTTACGATAATGGTGAGGTTTTCCAATAATCGTCCTCTAGTTGTACGCTGTACGGAGCTATTCCGTACGGGGAAGGATTAATGAGTCGATGAAGGAAATCTCCTGGTTCCAACTAACTTCCGAAGTGAGTGTGAAAATGAGATAGGACACACTTTATGCTCCTATTAAAAACACTCTCTTGTTCTAATTAAGTGATGGCCAACTTCCAAAGGGAAAATTTGTATGATATCCAAGCTCTTGCATCGGTTGGAAGTGAAAGAGGGTACTCTGTTTCGGTTTTTCTTTTCTATTTCTCGTTCAGTATTACCCAATTCTGTGTGACCAATGAACCCTACAAGGGTATCGCAAGGTCCATATCGTTTTGTATGTTGAAAAACGATGTGAACCACTCGCCGTGTCGTCGTCGTCGTCGTCGTCGTCGTCGAGCGCACTCCTCTTGTGGCAGTCCATAAAACCCGAAACATTATGAAATCTCGCTATGCAACCCAGGGGAACCGATTCGGATGAAATGCGATGGGAAAGATTTCCCACCGGTCAACCTCCGAAGCTGAGCATGCTGCTGAAAAAGTATCACCAGGAACCATCTCGACCCGGATCGGAACGGTTCGGAGGGAAAAAAAATCATTAAACACTTGTAAGACACTTTTTGTCTCTTCATAAAAGTGTCTCATTCACCCTCGACGAGCACATCAATTTCGGGGTGACCAAATCGTCCCCTGGCCAATGGCTGATAGCCGCCAAGAAAACTGGGTCTCACTCGGTTTGGGGTGTCTTTTGTCTAAAAAAGGAAAAGAAGGAACGTTGCCATTACTGGCGATGATGGCCAAAAGAAAATGATTAAAACCATAAAATATAAATGGACTAAGGAAAAATAATGCTAGCCTTCCACAACGTGGCGCTTCCGCTGGGCTTATTTTGTTGTCCCCTTTCTGGTCACTGTGTGGCAGTTAATAGCGCACCCAGCCACCCTTCAAAACCGTGGTATCTTGTGAAACACACACCCAGCAACGAAAAAATATTGCCCTCTCCCCGACTGGACACAACCGAAGGCTAATATTTTACACCCAACGTATGGCAATAGGACGGAACGGACAGAAGGATATTTCCCGGTGGTTTCCCGATTGCGGAAATGTTATCATTAAAGTACAACCACATGTATCCTTCTTTTTTGATGGCTCGCTATCCGGGAATGGGCCAAACTGTCCCCTGGAACAGGGATCGACACACGTTCTCCTTAAAGGGCCAGATGATTGAAGAGATTAAAGAGGAGAGAAAGTTGTATTAAGAGTGGTAAAAGCTACAATATTTCAATTTTTTTCGTTAAATTTTTTTAATATTGCCATATTTATTTTCGTTAAATTTCTATCAACATAGAAATGTTAGTTTATTTTACTATATTTTTTTTAAATTGTACTTGAAACTAATCCTGTAAAACAATTATTTAAAAATATCTTATTTTTATTGGCATACTCTCTGAGTACTTCTAACATTACTCAGCTTCGAATAGTTTTCAATATTTTGAGCCTTTTATTTTATTTTGTGATGGATATGAAAACTGTATTCCTTGAATGAAGCTATTTTACATGCAACGTAAACGAGTTAATGCAGTCGGATTTTGGACAAGACTCTCGGCGCTAGGATATGTTATAACGATCAATAATTCTAATATGATAGAACAAATCTAACAAAAGGTATACAAGAAAGTCACTTGGTATTGAACAATTTTAATCTTCAGTTGGCCGGCCAGACTTTGCCGACCACCGCCCTAAAGTGTGGAAATGACGCCACAAAAAATGTTTCCACGTTTCAACATTTATGCGAAGGTATTAAGTTGTGCGGTCGGTCACAATTTGTCTTCATTCATTAGAAATGGGATACATCTTTGAAGGCTCGGATTATTAAAAAAAGAGTAAATGAGAAAATCTAGTTAGGCACTCTCTATCTACCTTGAAAGGCCATTCCTCCTGCTATTATTTTGGATAGTCATTTTAATTCAAAAAAATAATGGATATAAACCGGAACAGTTTCAACAGGACCCTCCAAGCGTAGCTATACGACACTCAATTATCTAATCACCCACGATAGTACGTGGACTACGTAACAACGCCACAGAAACACATTCAACCCATCTCTTGGCAATCAATCAACGTAATAAACTTTCGAGTGTCCGTACCTCAAAACCCGAACTGCTCGAGGGCTCTAAATCAGTGCAAATTCAAGCCCGTCAACCGCAAAACCCACGCGCACTGCACTGCTGACGCTACAATGCTTCTCCACTAGACTTTCCGGCTTTTCCAACGCTTTTCCGTAAAACCAGTTTTCCACCAAAGCCCCCCTTTTGCCAGGCAGTTTGCGTAACTGCGATTATTACAATTACCCTTTTCACGATCGATCATCGGTGTTCGGACAGCTTCGAGCGCATTAGTAATCGGGTTCTTTTCTTCCATTTTTCTCCTTTTCTCGGCTTCTTTCTCTCTTCGGGTTTCCTCTACTTTCAGAAACGAAAGAACCGGTGGGCAACGTTTAAGCCGAGCGTTAAAGATATGGAGCACGACCAGGCGTTTTGAGAGCTTCAGCAGCATGTCATCAACTACCGATACGGAAAATGGTCGGCAATGGCAGAACAACCACACAACCGTGAACCACATTCCCAGATGGACGGATTTGCGCGCGGAGGCCACAGTCGGAGAACAGCTTTGCATCCCGTGACTAGCGTCAAGTTTTTCCATCTATAGTTGTTACATTTGGTTTACATTGTCAAGAAATAACGATCAAACTGTCTCTTTCTCGATGCCGATGCTTTTCTGCGCTTTTCTTTATGTGCCCTGCGGTGGATTAAAGAGATCACCATCTCTTTGGCCTACGACGAAGCCGGGATATGCGTCTGGGAAAGAACCAAAAAAGAAAAATACGTAGAAAAACTCCTGCACCATTCCTTCAGAGCCTCCAGCCGGCCTTTGATCTGTTTTTATCGCCCAACCGGGGCGGTGTCGTGGGCCAAGCCTTAGCTTTCCCTTCGAGCGCCGGCGTTCCGGCAAAACTTTCCTTCACCGAAACCAGCGAAACTTCCCAAAACAAAACCCCGGCTGAGCAAGGGAAGGAAAAACTTGGGCCCACCGAACAAGGCGTGGTACACGCATCGTTCTCCCTTACGAGCGCCGCAAGGCACCGGGAGAGCAACTTTGTTTTATAAAGTCTTGACCGGATTGTTTGGCAGCATGGCAGAAGGCAGAAGAGAAGCACGCCAAAGAAAAGCGCAATCCTAGAGAACGCAAAACCATTTTTCAGTCGGTGAAAAGATGATGGATCGATCGAGGTTGGGATGTTTCGTTTTTTGCCTTTTCGCATTGAATAGAATGGTGGCAAGTGGAAAACTTGTCCTACTCGCCCTTTTTCCGCCTTCCGGGAACGCATCTGTCTTTGGCCCTTTTTGTTTTCCATTCCTTCTTTCGGTCGACCGGGGGATAGACAATGCCTTTCAGTTTTACGGCATCGGGGGGAAGGCTCGAGGAAGGGATTCAGAACTTGATTGCTTTCTAGGGAGGGAGTGCTTGAGGGATGGAAAATCGTGCAAATCTCCTCCAGCTGGCATGAAAAGCATCAAAAGGCCAAGTGTGCCGGGGCAGAGTAGGAATGAAAAATCACCCGCTGGAAAGCGGTTTGTTGTAGCAAAACCTGAAGAAAGCGCACGAATTGAATATTCAGAGTTTTTCTCTGGCCCGAGGTTTACTCCACTCTCGCCCCGTGCAACTGGTGGACCCCGGGAGTGTCCTTTTCCGGCTCGATTGTTGGAAGGATTTTCGTCTTGCGTTCCACTTTCTGGCCGAACCAACTGCGAGGATGATTAATATCGGTTATGTGTCTTTTGGTTGAGGTTTTTACTTTGGTAGATTTACCTTTCTCTTTGCTGCTTTCAAGCTGAACCGACTCCCAAAGCAGCTGGTTGATCGGGAATTACATGCATAAGACTCCGAATGGCAGTTTAATACGTACCACCAGCTGTTCGAATCCGCCCGAATGGGACATGAATCACGCAGCAATGACAGTTGCCGGCGAAAAAGGAAAACTCGAAACAAGAAAAAGGTGCGTTAACGATGAACGAAAATGATAAAGACCCACGAAACATATTGATAACTAGTTAAACAAGCAGATTGGAAGATAAATAAGGCAAATAAAACCTACGATCGCGAGCGAGGTTGAAGCTGCGTTTTCCCCGGTGGGAGTTCACGCTCCAGAGGAACAAAGGGGAAAACTTCCGCCGAGAAACTTTCGCTCCAATTCGATGATGGGCAGGGGAGGGTGGTTTCGAACGACGAAAGGGCAAGAAAATGTGCGAAATGGAACGCGGGGGAACATTCCCCTCGTTCCCAAACAAATGTATATTTTAGAAAACAAAAGGCAAATCGAAAAGTGATAAAACAGTTATTTCAATGGAAAAGGAATGGACGGACAAGAAAATATCCCGGGGATGGTGGAGGGCAGGCATGGGCGAAGGGTTTCGCGTGAAAGCGAAGCGAACTTCAAAGGTGCTCCACCGCACGACCCCCGGGAAGCCTTCCGTTCTTTTCTTTTCTTTTTGCTTATCCTCGCTCCTCTCCTCAAACCTTCAACCTTGGCAAACCGCTCGAACCGTTTGCGCTATTTTGTGGTTAAAGTTCGTACAAATGATAAAATAAAGTTTAAAAACGGTAATGTTAAACAAGTTAAGGGCAGGGGTTTGTTTTTTTGTTAAATGAGATGTCTTGCGTAAGCATATACTTATTCGCAAACATGATTCGATCCTCATCCGAATTGCAAGTCGTTGAAGGAACGGAATGTACATATGGTCATAAAGGAAAAGCCTAGATGAAGAAAAACAACTCAAAAGTGATCGCTTAGCAAATGTTGAAAAACTTGTTTATCCAAGCAATAAACACAGTTGTATATGTTTTTCGCTGCCCTACTGCTGGCTTGTAAGTTGGCTTTTTGGTCGATTAAAAATGAAGTACTTTAAACATCGATACGAATATTCTTCAATATGGTCCAATGGCTCCGGTTAAAGCTATTTCTGTGTGCGCGTGGAAAGTGAACCACATTTGATCGTAAGCAGTCGCCACGGGACGGAAGATCCATAACATGATAAGCAATAGGCTTCTCCCCAAAAGCGATTCCGTGACGCTCACGGTGACGCGGCTGAGGTGACGAGAGACTGCTGTCCACAAACCACACACACACACTCACACAATTTGTTCTCCCGGTGGACGGATGGCCGTCCCCTTTCGGCCACGGAAATAAATTAACTAACAAACCTACCAAAAAAACCAAATGGGACCAACAAAACAAACACAACCAACAACCAAAGTTCGAAACCTTTCTCGAAACTTTTTGTTTTTACCGCCCCCTTTCCGATAGTGCTTGTAACTCTTTCTCTGAAACAAACACCCACACACCCACACACACACATCCAAAACACACATATACATACAGAGTGGTCCCCGCTCCCCCGGGGGGAGTAGAGTGGAAAAAAGTTTTTCCAGTGAACGAAACCACCGAGTCGGTCGGACCGGCAAGGGGGAAAAATTTGCATGTTAATGGCGAGAAATGAATTTGTTAGCAAGCTTCACCGACCAATAAACCGATGACCATCGGAACAGGACAAACACCAGCAGGATCGTGTGTGCGTGTATATCTACTTCCCCCGGTGAAGAACAAGAAGCAATAGACGAACTGGGCAACGATGAACTTATTCTCTGTGGGGTGGAAAACTCATCTAATGCATGTTGATGACGATTCCAGGGGGAGGGCAACGGTTTCAAGTAATGGAAGGCGTATTCCGTGTCGTGTCGTGCATTTTTCTCCGTCCTTTTTGTATCTCTCTCTGTCTCTTTTTCTCTCTCCAAACTAAGTTATTCCATTGACCGTTGCGGAAAAGTGAACGTATAAATTTGCACCTGCGTTTATTTGCATTTTAATACATTTCCGATGTAACGGCTGGAAAATGGTATCCGGCTTAGGGAGGCCGAGAGAGTCCTTATGGTACCAAAACAACCTATCTCTATCTTCGAGATGGATGTTTGAAAATTCAATTTCACTTTTGGGGACAGTTTTGCTTTGAATAAATACCTTCATACCATCATGGATGAAAATGGATTCTTATTTGATGCTTTCACGAGAAGGAAACATGCCAAGTATAAAATTTCCCACTTAAAGTAATAATACTGTAGCAAATAACGTTACTTTTAATAAAATTACTTCCTTGAATTTGGAAAATTTTATCTATTTTTTTCATTTCCCCCGACTGAAAAATCTTTTAAGTAAGTACCTGATGTTGTTTTTCCGTCACTTCGCCCAAAATCTATCACTCGTTCCAAGGGGTGCATGCTCTTTTCCCCAGTGACACGCTCGACTTTGCGTCACTTATCGTGGCTTACCTGTTTGCCTTACACCTTTTCCGGGAAACTTTTCTCCCTAACCCTTTTTCGCACCAAGTTTTCCCCTCCATCGATAGCTGTCGTTCATCACCTTTCTCGCCTTCTTAATCGAATTCCGATGAGGTGACGGTGCGCCGATGAGACGACACTGTACGCAAACACGGCGTCGAACGTGCCGTTTTTCATCATCGCTGATATTTGTCTTCTTGTTCCCATGCTGCGTTTCGACGTACGGAAAACAACCGTTGCAATAGCAAAAAGACGTGTGAGGCGTTAAACGGTAAACACTTCTTCCGACGTGGCTCGAGGCGAAAAGAATTGGAAAACTTTTAGCCGAAAAATTCCCCCTACCGACGCACGTCTGTTTGTGGCACCTAGTGACCCACTTCCGGTTTCGCTTTCGGAGCAGGCAAAAATTTGACTCCGGGCAATACTAGTTGATTGTCCCCAAAGCAGGAAAACTTTTGCCCATAAAACGCAGGTTATGGAAGAAAGTCTAAGTTCTCTTAATATGGTTTTTGTTGCGTAACTCTTCTATTCAGTTGTTATTCCGTTTTCGGTACCACGATTCCTAACATCGTTAAATTTCATATGAATTTATGCTCACACATACAAACGCTTCGCTGTCACACTCCGTTGCCGTTCGGTGTGCAACTGATGACCCAGTAATAAAGAGGATTTAAAACATACGTTAAGGAAGTAAAAAAAAAACACAATGTCCCAGAAAAACATGTCACACACCAGCGACGATAAAACATATGGGACCCATCAGCCCTTTGTTCTTTTACGGTTGAACGTAGGGAGTTTTACGGGGGAGAAACTGGGTTACACAAACCACTCGACAACACTCACACACACACACAAACAGCCCTGATGCCAGCAAAACATAGCGACTTTATGGGCGCAATCAATGGGCTGGAAAATGTATGCAAATAAGCCCTCGGAACTCGCTCACACTGTCCCGTTCGCCCGTTCGCGCTTAGGCCCTTCTGAGAGGGAAGTAAACAAAGAAAGTTATTTTTTACCCATCGCCTTAAAAGTAATCTTTTATGCCGCTTCATTCACCGTGCCAAGGGACTTGGGTGCCCAGAAGTTCAATGAGATAAAAAACCGGATACAAACCAAAATTATCCCCCGCTTCTGCAAGAACAACCCGATTATAAAATGAAAAGCTAAAGAGAAGAATAATGAAGCGGAAAAAAGAACTATGAACGCTGTCAAAGATACAAAGAAAACAAACGCCATAAACATGTTGTTAACGAAAACAGATTCAAAGCGGACAGACAAGCAGCAGTAAATTGAAATAAAAACATCACCTCGCGAGCATCATGTGGTCTTTTAGCAACTGAATTGAATGACCTTAATTGATTTTTCCTTTCCGCTCATCGCTATTTCAAAAAAATCTATTCGTGTTGTTATTTTGATTAAAATAAATTATTAATCTTCATACCAAAGCCTCTCGATGGAGGCGCCTGGTGGTTTATGTAATGGGCACATATATTTACTTTCCCCTTTTTAAAGCCGTTGGACATAAGGTTTGTCGAGTTTCCTATGAAGAAGTTATGTTGTGCAATCAAAAGGATTCCGACATTCTTCATTTGGCCGAAAAACCACCCGAGACAGGGGCTTGCTGCCAAACATACACTTACGTTGATTGATCGAAAATGGACCCGAGCTATTTTCTAGCAACGGTTTCGCCTCTAATGGCGAAAGCGAAAGCAAAAAATGAGAGGTGATAATCACGTGTTAATGGTTTCCCTCGTTGTTTGGAATTGTATAATAAAAAGGGAGGGGGGGAGTGGAAAACTCGACTAAGCAGACGGATCACTAAATGACCACATGACGTGTCTGTTCTCGTCGATCCGATAGCACAGCACTTTTCGCTGTTGGAAAAGATTTATTATAAGGTCATTTGAAGAGCTGGATAAGATTGAACGATGGTACGACGGGATCTCATGATAAATCTGCCAGCTGGGGAGTTGTTCGGCCTCGCTGCGGAATATGGATTGGAATAAAATATTTTTCAATTTTTTCCCACCCCTCATCAGCCCAACCTACGATCCCGCCTAAAAAATATTACACAAATTCCAGCGGACTACGGATTGCATGAGGCTTATCCATCAAAGCCCTTGTGATTGACAAGCTGCAAAAGCTGCCATGTTGAATTTGGGATGGAAACACAGCGCTGCTTAATTTCTATGGCAACACAACAACGAGACACAGATACACACACGAACACGCACTTCTCTTAGCCTCCTGCGTTCTTGACCATGGGTTCTAAGGGCGTTTCGCTACAGCAGCACTTCTTCACACTTACATTGATCTGTGATTTACATAAATAAAACGTAAGCATAATGTGCATTTCGAAGTTGACTAATTACTATAAAGTTAATTTTTTTCTGTAAACAGTGATTTTCCCATGTTTTATCAAATCAATGTACAGTGAAAAATACATAAGCTTAGCTATATAAGATAATTGCTATATTGATGCAAGATTGCGACTATTCTTTACGGAGTGCTGTGCAATGAATGGAGCAATACTGCTAGGCATGGGGAAAGATATTAAGCAAATTGCAGCAATGGGTACTTGCTACCGCTTTACTATCGAACACGCAAACACACATAACATACACAATAAAACTGATATTAACTAACTATGCTCTTAAAAATAGCAAAAAAAAACCAGCGTGAATTGTTCTGTTTCTACAACAAGCAGCGAGTAGGACAAGATAACTTAATGATACTTCACGTGCAGCGCTGTAAATCGAATACTGGTGGCGAATAAAAATCACGCACTAAACCATTAACATGATTTTACAACCCATTACAACCCACGAGACTCAAACATATGAAATGTTACCAAGATATTAACAGTAAATATGCCACAGCCAGGAAAACAAGTGTCCATATGAAATAGAAGAACGGCAAAAAGCAAAATTAAACGTCATCAAAGGATAAAGGTGCCGGAGAAACAGTTTGAAACACAATCCAACTATGAATCAGTCATGTCGAAATATATTTGTAAGAACGAATAAATACATCCAACAAGAACATAAACAAAACCTACTGGAAGTTAAACATGCACGCATCGTTAGGTATCGAAGAGGAATAAACAACAATACAAACAAGTGGTGTTTAAATCCAATATTAATAGCAGTATGCATTTGATAGTAATAGTTAAAGGTAAACAATTAAATAAAGTGTACATTTTTTACGTTTGCTACTCTTAAGGTACGTAGCAATTATCGAGATTTTGGTGGAATGAATTGAAACGGTCGTGACGTTTGATTGTGAATCCATTACACTTAACGCAGAGTGGCACATTCTATCTTGTGATGGACGTGTACATACAACGGAAATGAGAAGAGATTACAGCAAAAGAAACGATGTTCGTAATCAGCAGAGTCGATTCGGACTGTATCTGTGTGTCATTACATGAAAAGAAAAGAACGAAGACGACACGCCAAGTAGAGAAAGTGTTTTGCGTTCTTGTTTTTCCGTACTCGGTTACTTCTAGCAAAACGGTTTTAAACAAGATGTTACTCAAACAAAACGATATCAGCTTGATAATGAAACTATCTAAACAACACTTTGCTAATCGTAAAACATAAAACAATTTAATAATCAGAAGCAATCGTTGCGGCGGAATATAACCAACATCAACCCGGTTCAAATACCTAGCAAACAAACAAAAAGGTGCGAAAAATGACGGCAGCATAAGCAGACCAGTTCATTCAACGGCATTCAATAAAATATCGATATGCACAGCGAGTGCACCCTTACAAATAGACGAGGTCCAACAGAACAGGCGCCGGGAGATGGTTGAGTGGAAAAAAGTATTTTATTAAAAAAGAAAACAAAACCATTATTACATAAAATTTCATAGCAGAACTATCGAACAGGCAGGGTTCTGGAAGGGAAGAGCAAAACCCAAACACGGAAGCGGCTTGCAGCCAGGGTTAACGAGAAAAACCGAAACCCAGGGAATGCTATCCTACAAAAAACAAATACTGCTCCCAGGACAAAGAAAAAAGAAAACGAGAACGAAAGAGACAAACGGAACGGAGGAAGAAAAAATAATGAAACAAAATGAATAACTAATGAGTGTTTTAATTGCCACTTGAGAACGCCCTCCAGGGGAAGTGTGTCCTCCGCCGCTCGATGGCTTTGGCTGACGTTTGGCTGATCCGCCAGCGGTCGCAACTGATCGGTCCGTAAGTTGGTTAATGGTGTGGAAAGTCTTGTTGGAAAAGCTGGGTAGCGGATGTGCAAAGAAAGCAAATGAATTATGCACTTTTTTGCCACATCCGTTATCCGTTCGGTGGTCTTGTTCAGTAGGTGCTCGTTTTTTGTGAAACCACTCGGGGGAAGGAAGTAGTTTTTTTTTATTTTATACTTTTTTTCGTACCATATCACGACTCCAGATGGCTGAGCGATGCACATCCCCGATCCATAATGAAGAGTCTAATTAATTAAATTGCTCTAAATTCTCATTTTCCCTCTATCGCTTCCAGTGAAGCTAGTGTCAAGTACGTGAGAACGTTCTGCAGTGGTAAAGTCTTGCAACCGTCTTCACCAGCCACTAGCTATCGCCAAGGTGGCCACCAATGCGGTCGGACATATGAGGGATAAAATCGTTGGAAAAACCGCACACCCCATGGCCAGCCGGTGCAGTTTTCCAACCGCCAGCATAATTGCTACCCGGGATCAAACTCGGAATCAACTCTCATTAACACTAATTTCCATTCGCGATTATTATCATTACCGAGCAAACGGGTTAGCTTGAGGATCTGAGCGGGGGTTTTTACCTCATGGGAAACTCGCCCGCTCGGGTTGGGCAAACAAGCTACAAAAATTATATTATTAAACGACTTCTCGGAAGGAAAATAAAATTATACACAAACTTGTTCGGTTAGGTGACACCGAAGCTCAGGGGACTCTCTTATGCACCGGTGATTAAATTAATATTCATTATCACAATTTTTACAACTGGCCTGCAAACATTGGGCGGAAGTAAGGCATGAAGTGCATGGGATTAGGGGTTTTCCGATAAAATATTAAATGAGTCAACTTCTCGGAAAACTTTCCTGGCCTGTCCGCTGGAAAAGACTGACCTTCAGTGCGAACACATCATCACAGGTTTGGGGCAGTAAAATGGGATTTTATTACAGCCCCAAACTTAGGCTTTTGAAGTGAGGAAACCGTCGTTGAAAAACTCCATAGACAGAGCGCGCTGTTTTGGAGTAATGAAAATGGCGAAACATATTTTATGGTCCCATTCTGGAAACAGCGTCCGTTACTCAACCATACGATTAAAAATTTCCTCCACAAGGAATTGGTCCATTTTGTCCGTAATGTGCTACCTTAAGCCCTGCTCCCTTCAAGCAGCACTTGACTATGACCACACACAAACACACACCGAACCCGAAGATGGCGCCACCAGTGCGTTCTTCCTTATGTTCCTTGTTGAATCGTCCATAAAATGCAAGGAATGTGCTTTATTTCCACTCCGGCGCACATTCGGTCAACCGAAATGCGTAATGAAGTTAATAGGGAAAATTTATGGTCCATAAGGTCTGCTCACCTCAGCCACTGTGGGGATGAGATCGAGAAGGGCAGGTGGGAGGGATCTTGCCCTTAACGGGGCCTCTCTTTCTCTCCTCCCCGTCGCTTGCGTGGAAGAAAAATATTATGCGATGAATGATTTGGGAATGGTCACGGTCATAACACGAAATATGGCTACCAGATGTTTCGAAACATTCTTTTTTCCTCTGCTTTCCCACCCGATCCACCAGTGAGTCCGTGATACTCGTCTCACGCACTCCGAGTGAGGCGTCAAGAGGTATGATAAGATGCTCCGGAACCATCACACTTGAGCGATCGGAACAGTCAGTTTCAAGAAGTTTACGAGCACCGCAAAGCCCGCGAAGCATGGCATGGAATCAATAACTTAGTGTTTTCCTGACGACTTCATGCCACCAAAATTGATTTGGTGTTTTTTTTTTCGTTCCTCCAAGTGACACATGCTGGTCGGGGAAAAATCACCCCGAATGAACACTTAAACGGTGGAACGTCTTTCCTTTGCATGATTTCATTTCGACAGAAGTAATGGATGCCGTTGAAGGCACGACCCACCAACTTCCTAACTCTCCTGTCAATTTGACTCAAAACAAAATCCAAGTGACTTCAATCGACAGCTTAGTGTCCGCACATTGAGGAGAACATTTTTCAGGAGGAAATAGAAAAGTAACATATTGAGAAAGTATTTTTAAGCAATCGGGAGCTGCCTTGGAGGAGCACGGATAAAAATTTATTTCTGGAAGAAAATCCAATTCCAATGTCTGTAATGCACAGCTAGGAAGTGGAGAAATTTCAATCAACGTATGTTTTTTGAAGCGACAATAAATCATCCTCGATGACTGTGACTTTTCCGGATGATGGCGCAAACAATTATGATTCCCTCGGTCTTTGAGCGGGCTTTGGTATTCTTTAACGACTCAAACGTGTGTCGTTTTATGATCTGAACACTGAACAATGTGCACACGGGCGTGCACCTTCCCTTGACACGTGAGATCTTCAAATTTTACCCGTAAAATGGATCCTTCCACGTGGAAGAAGCTGAAAGGAACGATGAGGTAGAGTGTCCCATATTTCGTTTATTGCCTTACATTACTCTCGAAACCGTCGTAAATTCGCTTGTCCCGGAATGCGGAGATGCAATTCGTTTGCAGATTGAAATACTCAAAGAACCAATCCCGGGCCAAAGCTCTCCCACACGATGCCGCAAACCGCTAGAATGATTTCTTTGGTGCAGAATCTCAAGATAGATACTTTAATAACAAAATTCCATTCTAACAGCGCTGCGTTGCGACACGGGTATCAAAAGTGCAGCTGCCTTTCGTGATACTCGCACTCAATCTCGGGGTAAGTATGTGGAACCTACGAGCTTCTAAGCTCACCATCACCAGAGACCACCGTAGGGATGACTTTGCGCAGGATGACAAAATATCAATCATTTCTAGCCGTTGAAGCGCACTTTACGATGTCCTTTCAGTGTGCCACTCTACGCGTAAAAGCCAACCGTCAAGGGTCATCGCACAATTATGCTAGCCAAATTGATGACAAATTTTTTATCAGATTCCTCCCAAACATCGACTCCCGCTGGAGTGGACGGGAAAGCGGTCCAGTGATGAGCCGAATTTTTCTACTCACACGATGGCTTTTTCTGACCATCAGCTCCGGCATTAATAGAGTCGATCCCACGAAACGAAACCGATAATGCACGCCAGACCAGATTGAGTTGATGATACCCAAAACGCTGACATCCTGCCCTCCTCCAATGGCGCGTATCACGTTTCATTATCGACGGTGGGATGTGAAAAACAATTTTCCATACATCCCGCCCGTGGGACAAACATAGCAAAAAACGTCGCGTTAGTGCACGTATCGTGTGATGGAAAACATATTATTATCCTTTTTTTCTTTGAGGAGTCTATTTGGGAGTAAACAAGTCGATTGGAACGATGCGAATTAGTTTGTCGACAAATTTGCATCCAGACAACTTTGCGGTACGTCTTTATAGTCATTTGCAAGTTTCTCTCCGTTCTTTGTGCGGAGGAAGCGAGAAACCAATTTTCTAACACATTTTCCTCTTCACTCTTGCTCCTCCATCCCGCTGGATTACGTTCTCTCCCAATGGCGGCGGAAATGGAAATTGATAGAATAAATGATTATCATTGGCATTGGCGTATGATACACACACACACACTCATACACACGTACCCAAGCACGCTCACAATACAAACCTCGGAGCACAATGAAAGTAATCGTTATCATTTTTCACCACCAGCTGCTCCGTCGGTGCCAACCCCTGCCCCTATTCGATCAAAAGCATATCCCGAAGAATTGACGAATAATAATGTATCAAGTTTCCCGATCAATACCCAATGCTTTTATTTTGCTTTATCAATTTCACTCACATAATCACTCTCCGTCTACTCATCCATCCGCATCGGCAGTGGCTCGATTGCCAGCTGCGACAGCCACACTTGGAAACTTAGAACTCTTCCCCACACTTGAAGGATGAGGATGAGACGGGATGCATCGGTGAGATGGGAAGCCAAAGGACGCGGCCAATGTAGTGACTATCGATAAAGTTTTCCGATTGGCTAAACTATGAATGGAGCAAACTTGCTCGAGACATGCCAGCTCCTCCCGGTGTGCCATAAGGGATCGAAAATGGGAAGATTAAATATTGTTCAAAAGTGTGGATAAATGAAAAGTAAAACTTAAGACGTTAGCACACGCTAGTACCAAATTTCTCACCCCGAGAGGATGATGGAAAATTGTGACTTTCTTTAAATAAACGGGTGTGACGAATTGAACAGAAGTGTATGGAGTAAAATCGAAAAAATACAACCTGGCAGTATTGCTCAACCAACAAAAAGGGACTCACTCACTTTTTGTGTGCCGACGAAAGACAGCCAAATCTCAGCCACTCAAATCGATCGTCCTGGTTTTCCATTAAAGACGAAAAAACGCTGCCAGACAGCTATCGCGTTGCGCAACCTGCAGGCCGGATACGGCCATCACCTGCTTCGAGACGGCACGGGAAAAATCTTCGTTTCACTTTGGGTTCGGTTCCGTTATGTCCTCCATTATCTGTCGTTCTTCGGTGATGTTTTGCTGCAGGTTGCTCTCCCTGCATCTCTCGAACACGTGGGTGGTCTGGATTTTCCAGGTCCTGGTGTTTTTCTTTCTTCATTTTCCCTTTTCAACCATCCAGTGTAGTCCTCCGGCACCGGATGTGGGTGTTTGATTGATGGTGTTTGAATTTATCATGCTTTTCAATAAAGACTTCGGTTCATACAATCCCAATCATTCACTATCTTTCTGGTTGAAGTACTCCTTGTATGCAACACACTGTGGGTGCGTAGGTTTTTTCGCCTTTTTAAAGACAAAACTCTTAAGAAAATGTATAGTTAAAGGAAAATATGTTTCTCTATCCATCACATTAAATTACAGTTCTTCGTCAAAATCACATCAACATTGTGGCTTGTATTATTTCTACTTCTAAAATCATCAAACGTCAAACGATGGCTGGCACACTTTAATCGTGCTAAAATGATATTTTTGTGCCTTAATTACACCAACAACACGCTACTGCGACAACACGTTACCAATAATAACTTCCATAATTCAGCACAGGCGTTACAGGGCGCCCCGAACAGTAACTATGAAATAAATCCAATTTTATCGTCTGTTGTACGGCAACCGACCTCGTTCGGGGCAAATTCCGCGCGCTCCACGCGCTCATAATTAGCTGCGAATCATAAATTGATTAATCCCGCCTCCCGTGATTTGGCCACGGATATCCGAATGATCCGGTCCTGCTCGCTTTTATCGACTAATTTTGACATTGGTCACACACATCCGGGCGGACGATAAAATCATTCCATTTTGTACGCGTGTATGTCATCCTGACTTTATCTCTATCACTGTGTTCACAGCGGTCGGCGGATCACAGCTCGAATCTTCAATTAATTATGATTTGAGCCGGCTTGTCCGTGCATAGGCTGTTGCCGATGGGTTATTCCATGCGGACCGGATTATAACGTTTTTGCACCGTGTCAACCTATGGCGGGAAGTAGTAACGGATCGGATATGACTAATTTCGGGTAGCGCAATGTGTATTAGGATGCAGTTGTGTGCGTCGAACCAATCCGTTTCACTACTTCCCTGTTGAGGAACGATGTATAGGGATTAGCATTTTGAACCCATCTGATTTGGTTGGATGCATTTTATTTGATAAGTTGAGAAAGATTAGCGGTATGGATTTAAAACGACAGTAAGTACCTATTTTTATTGTTTTCAACTAATGTTTTCTCAAAAATAAACTCACTAATCCTTCTACATAATAATTCAAGCAAAACACCAAACAGATTATCATTCCAACATGGCTGCCAACAAAACTCTTCCCATTCGAATTCCCGACCACAGTCACTGGTTGCATTTGTGGCCCCCTTTGGAGCCGGAGTGGATCTTTCTTTCTCCGGTCGCATATTTGATTGCCAGGAGCCAAAAGAACACTCAACTGCGCCGTGCTCAGTGTACACTTTCGGAAAAATGGGGTGCTGATGAATTCCAAACACTGCTCCATCATCCCATCTTACACCGAACGGATCATTAGCCCTCTGCCAGCAGTCACGAAGGAAAGAAGATTTGGAGCATTCCTTTGTTATCCCACCCTCCATCCTTATGCTGCCATCATGCTCCACCTTTATGTTTTTATTTTTAACTACTCCATGCTTGATGTTCGACAGAACAAACGATGGTTGGGTGGGAGCAAAATATGAGGAGCATCCCCATACACCCTAATGGGCACGAATATTTTACGAGTTTTGTCGAGCACCCTCGAAAGCCCTCCCCCGGTGCCGTGCAACAGCTGTACTGGATGGAATTCATTATTTTCCAAGGTTACGGGCGCGGCACATAATTACTCACACCCGCGAAGCGTAAGAGCACTCGGTCGTGAAATGAACGGGAAAAAATATTGGCCTCAAAAAGCGGGCCGCTCGAAAAACTTGTTCCTTCTGTTGCACCGGGTCAGCATCTCAGCTTTCGGTGTGCCTGGCCTTCCGGCGGTGGCCATTAGACGAACACTTTCGTGGCATGTTTTCCGCATTTTCCGTGCTACTTTTAACGGGTTTCTTTACGCCACCTTTGTCCACTCACGTCCGAACGCCTCAAATGAGGCTCAACAATTGCGCCTCCGATGTTTTCCGCTCGACTCTGTACGGGTTACAGCTGCACCAACTGGTTGCATTTTAATGACGGCGTTCTAATTAGCCCATCTGGCTGGTATGATCCTTTCGCGCTGGAAGGGCAAGGAAAAGATGGATGCTTTTCACATTCAACAACTTTCACCCAGAGAACGATTCGTGAGTATGGCTATACGGTTCAAATTTGTAATAACCCTTTTCCAAAGAGGTAAGGGAAAGGGATAGTTAAAATGTTTATAAACATTACCTTTTACATCAAAAAATAATATTGAAAAAGAAAAACGGTACTTGAAGATAATGAAAGAGTACGGCGAGATTGACCGTTTCTTTCTGCAACTACAATTATACGCGATACGATCGAAACAGTTTTTCCAACCTGCCAGAAAACTTTCGTAAGAAATGTTTATTGCATCATATTTTTATAAATGCCAGGGAAAACTTTCCTACCAACCCTATAGCGAGGCTGCGACTAAACAAAAGCACATGGATAATTTGTTTGTTTGTTTTTACGATCCTTTGCATTACGTCCTTTCTAATCCATTCGCTCACTGCACGCTCCGAGCCAGAAGAAATCAACAGAAAGAAAGAAGAAGAATGATCAAACTTTTCTCTTCCCCCAACCATCGCTAGATAAAATGTATGAAAAGTTGTACCCGAATCGTGAGGTGTATATCATTGAGCAAACAAGGACTCATTTACTGAACAAAAGCAAAAGAAACAGCAACATGTTAGGAAAATTCTCTCCAGAGCAACCGTTTGTGAAGTGGGAACAAATAAAACTCATTCGAAATGTTGCAACCAGGTGTCGATTCAACAAACGAATATACCCAGTTCTAGGTATTGATGCTTATCAAAAATACGAGGTGGTTGAACATCGACTTCATCACCACGTCCACAGTATTATATATAGTATTAGAAATATGGAACAAAAATAAATTTATTCAGAATGACTGTACATAGTTCAGACGGTCATTGTTCGTGATGCCATACGATCAGTACAAGATGGCTGAATGTGTTTTCAAAGCTAATGAATCAGTAATTCAAAGGACTTCATTACATTCAAGATGTGTTAACACTGTGATTTTGGGATATTGAATGAACGCCACATCTGAAATCGAAAACAGTAGACAGACATGGGAATATTTTTAAATCATAAAAATAGATCCTAGGAATGCATGTAATTATTATTGATTCTGCTGTCAAGAGATTCTCATGAAACAAAGGGCTTCGAAGCACTCATTATTGATTCCAAAAATTGCTGGTGTGAACGACTATAATTGCATCGCAAAACCTACACGTCACACGTGTATTCTTTCTTTTCCTACTCATCCTCAACGCTTGAAATAAGGATTACAACATGTTCGTGTATACTTAAAATAGAAAACACACACAAAGACACACTCTCGAAACATCTGATCTTAACAAGCAAACGCTCCGCCTTTTCACTGTAAGATAAATGAACCTACATTCCGTAGGGAAAAAAAACGAAAGCACCACTTTGAGGTCCTTCTGCAAGCTCTCGAGTTGTGCTTCCTGCCAGATTTTCCCACCAACCGGTTGGGCGTGTTCTGGCGTGTGCCGCAAATCGAAAGAGTACACTGTTTGAACGGTGATTATTTACAGAGGCAGCTTGAGAAAATGATTAATGAGTGGCGTTGGTGCTACACTAGCAATGGAAGGGGCGGGGAAGGGGAACGTTTCCACCGAGCCGACAACGGAATTGGGTGTCGCGAGCAAACACACGTACACACATGTTCAAATATTGATGCTCAAATAGAAATTCCCTTCAGAGCTGATCCTTGGCTGGGGCCATGAGTAAGACCGGCGAGCTGGCTGACGGAAAACCTCCGAAGAAACTCAATCAACAACGTTGACATATAGATGGCATGCTCTGGCCGCCAAGGAAAATCTGGCCACGAAACAGGACGATCGTATTTGATTGCCGCCTTTCGCGCTGACAGGAAACCCATTTTTACAACACAAACAATCATGGCTAAGAAGGGGCCGCCCGGTAAAGTGATGGTCTTCCAGGGCGAGTTCTGGCGAAAGCAAACAGCCTTCCGTCCACATCCGTTAGTGGTTGGCAAACTCATCAAAAACTGGATTGTGAACCAATCGATTAGTCGTTCCATTTATTGTGGCGATAATTTATTATATTTGCGAGAGTTGGCGATGGAGTATGCTTCGATAAAGGTGTCAACAGTTTGATTAGTGGCTAATTGATTTCGGAACCGGCAAGCCAATCGGCGGCTAAGCTATCCGAAACCCCTGTGGCTAGTTTTGCAGCAATAACATCATCCCAATTCGTCCCGCAATGCGGTGTCCGATTCGAGTGCAGGATATTCTGGTGTGAAGGGGAGTGGACAAATACAGATTAGTATTCTAATTGAAACACTAGGGTCAATTTTCAAACATTATATAATTGCAATGGTACGATTTATGATATTTATTTATTTTAAAACACTTAACAAATGTGTTTATTCAACAAAGTAATGTCGTGATTTAACATGGTCTCGAAACAAAAGAGCAACAATACGGATGGAATAATAAAAATAAATTATCAGCGGCGAGTACATAGCACATGCAATAAAGATTAAAAATCATCATTACCCAATGATGCGTGTAATTTCATTTTGTTTCATGTAACACAACGGTTTTTTTAAACAAACCATCATGCAAACGATAAAAACGATAACTTTCCTTCATGCCAAACTCGAACGCTACATTACAACCAGCCTGAACAAACACATTCAACCATACCAGAGAAGTTTTTACTCAACTGACAGCATTTGCCAGCATCAGCTGCTAGCATATGCTGTCAATGGAGGCGCCCGGTCGTTTTTCCTTCCCAAACTTCCCGACAAAAACCTGCTGCAACATCAATGGCGCAAAAATGACTTGCCGGAAGCCAACAGTCAACAGATTGCCGGTACCTCGATTTGTGCTCCTCATACTCATGCAAAGACTTGTGCTGACCTTTTCACTCCCGGCGTTTTTGACAACACATCTGCTCGGATTGTTTCGTTCTTTTGCTAGCGCTTTCTCTTTCCAAATCTCTCTGTCTCTCTCGATCACTCTTCCTCGTTCTCTGTCTCCCTTGCGTGCATTTTGTCTCTTGCCGGAAACGTACAGTTTCCGTCGAGGGCCAGTTGTGTTCAATCGGGTCTCATTGTTTACCTTTGCAACTTCAGCCGAACAGCACGCAGCATGCATGCGCTCCATAGAAGTTCGTACACGTCTGACTTCGTGCGGAACAAAGAAAGGAAGGAAAAAGACCATGCGCATACGTCTATTTCCTTCTATCTTGTTTCCTTCAAGCGCCTGCTTTGAAGCGTGTGGATTTTCTTCACTTTTCCATTCACGCTTTTGCCCGAATCGCGGAACCGCCAGTGGAAAGCGTGAAATTTACGGTTAGTCGGTGCCAAATCGTGACCGCGTTCGCACACCGTAGCCCTCGGGAAAGTTACCGTAAAGTTAGAATTTTAAGGAATTGTGGATGTGAGTAGATCATTCCTTTGAGTGTTTGATCGGTGAAAATAATTTTGACTAATTTATGATTAAATTTAAAGTTGAACCAGGCTAAACGAAAAACGAACAAAGAAAGTGAATGTTACTTCCAAAGAGCGTGAATATATTCAAAATTTGTTTTTCCTCATCAACATCCGAGGCAATCACTCGCTCCCCCCTTGTGCATCACACGAGATCAAGTGAAGATACTCATTGCGGCACCGTAATTGCCCATTAGGAACCGTTTCTGTTTTTCGCCATGCCATCAAAATTGTGTTAATTGAAGTCAACATTATCGTTTAAGATTGTTAAACGTACTTTATGCCTTTACATCTTTGGCCACGTGCCTTGTTCGTTCGTTCTTTATTCGAAGAGAGCAAACGAAGCATAAATAAAGCAATTTTCATCAAACTTCGAGCACGTTTTGCCCCAGTGCAACGCATCGTTAGGAGGGCAGTTAGTGAAAACGGTTCATTGAGTTATACTAACAGATCCTCGGAAAAACATCAAAGACTAAGGTTTTCTCCCATTTTTGTTTGGTAATTAATCTCGTTTCACTAACGAAGGTTTCGCATGCTTATGATCAAGTTTTTGACGGGATAGACTCGTTCGGAAGATCAAAATTAATTTAAATAATTTTAACTTTTCCTTGGTCGATTTTCACATTGCTCTTCCAAAATCCTATTTAGCAAAAATAAAAAATGGATAAAGTTGAACCAGCTTCAATTAGCATCCCCCAATTACAACACAAACCTTGGCCGGCGATCGTATCGTCTCGTTTCGTTCGCTTTTGCACAGTCACGCCACCACACTGGGTGGAAAACTGTTTGCACCCCATAAATGTTTGGCCGTTAAACCATTTATGCTCATCGGGCGCAACGCTTCCCTGATTACGATCTTCAATTCAACCGATTCCGCCGTACGTGGGAAAGCTTCCCTGCTACTGAAAGTGTCCGGAAAAGCAAATGTGTGCCTCCCCCCAACTCCGCCCGCGCAACGGTACTAACAGTGTGGCAAATTGAAATTTTTAATTACTCCCATTGAACGTTTAGTGTCGGTTTTACGATACGCGACGGTGGTGTGGTGGACTTTTATGTCTGACTGGTACAATGTGAAGACTCCGGACGTGCCATCGTGCAAAGGATGGAAAAAAGGAAAGAAATTGTGAACACAAATGGATGGACTTTGGAGCATTTCCGGAAAAAATGAAAAAAACGTTGAAAGTGTAAATCATTGTCTGGTGAAAGTGATTCCTTGCATGAGTGTTCCTTTTAGACAACGTAAAATTCTAACGGATATTTGAAGCAAATCATCGCTAAAAGTTAGCTGTGGAGGTATATACTACAAAAAATATTCTTAAATTAAAGCTTAAAATTTATCTCCAAAACACTTTTACAGTTTTATAAGAAAAACTAAACTTATATTGGTTGTAGAAAATTTTTGTGCTTAACAAATTCTAAACTGCAAAACATAACTTCAAGACTTAAATTAAACATTGAGAGCATTCAAAGAAACAGCGTCCAAACATGACCCAAATGCATTTGCTCTGCATCGATTTTCCTTGTCGTGCGCTGCCAGATCTCTCTGCTCCGAATTATCCTAATTCCATAATAAGCAAATTTCCACTTCGATGTAGAAGCTGACTTCATCACCAGCGAACCAGGCACCAATCTCAGCCTCCGCCTCCAGCAGCGCGGGTGATCGAGCGAAAAACTTAGCATTTTACCGCAGCTCCACGCCGGGTTTAATGAAGTTAAGCTGTGCTGGAGAGCTTTTTCCTCCAATTTGGCCACGTTCCTATGAATCATTCAAACGCTGGCGTCGAGCTCGGTCGCTGGCCCGCGACCGACATGACGAACGCGAAACACCAGACCAATTTACAACAACCAGATTGTTCTGTCATCGGAAATTGGGAGCCGGTCGAATAAAATGGAAAAACAAAACGCCTCCCCCGCGAGTGTTTCGCGCTTTCCCTGCCCAACCCTGCCGTCCATCATTGTCCACCGAGGGTTTCGGTGGCATGAGCGATATGCAGCGAAACGAACATTTGCAATTCAAATCTTGCCTCCGTTCGAAGTCGCCGCTTCGTGTCGTGAGCGACCGCCGAACAGTTGGACTGGTGGCGCACCAGCTGCTTTACCCAAACCGTACAGTTTGGGCAACGGATCTGCTGGATTGACGAGAGATTTTTCAGTGTAACGAAATTTTCCTACTCAAGAAGGAAACATTTTAACCGACAACAGACTGCTTCCACCAGCGAACCAGCGATGGATAAATGATCCCATCTATCGGCAACCACGTAATGGAAAACTGTTCCCAATTTCTGAGCGGGATTTGCCTACACCAAAGCCGAGCTGAAAGGAAGGTAATCGAACACTTGCAACTCATCAAAAGAGCGAAGATACTGGTGGCGTCCGTGAACCTAGAAGAACGAACAGTACCCGAACAGCTTTCAGCGGCTTTTCATTGACACTTTTCTCGTTAAGGCTGAAGACACGCTGATTTTATTCACCTTCGCGCACTCTTGTCAAAGAGTCGAAGAAGGGCCAACAGCTTCGGCAACGGCGTATCAGCAACTCCTATCTCCTCCCGGATTTCCTTACCGTGCCAGGGCCACAAACAACAATTTTCCTCCTCACTCTCCGTTTAAAAGCCCCTCTGTGACCCCGCTAAGACTCGCACCCGATTGCCATAAATTTCGTCGAAAACCCCCTTCCGCCTCGAAAACGGGCCGGGGGAGGCGTTGTTTTTCCCTTTTGCGTCGATCGAACGAACAGTGTTCCATTAAACATCCGCAATCGGGCGCAAATTCTATTTTTCGACACAACTCGCGCGCCCACAACTCACCACTCGGCTCCCGTTTTTGTCTCCAATCTCAACCTAACGTCAACGAAAAGATGGTTTTGCCATCTTTTCCCACCAGACGATGGAGATGGATTTTGCTTTCCACAGGCCCGACGAAAGACGCCACCATGGGCGTCCCCCCACGTTATCACTGAGTCCCCAGGATTTCCGGATTCATTTTCGCACCAGCGGAGTGTTGTTCCTATTTTTTGTTTTCCTCTTAGCGCCCAAACTTGGCGACGAAGGGTGTCATCGTCTTCGTGGTATCGCGATTGCAAATATTGTGGCCATGATTTTCCCCGTCGTTTTTTCCACCTCTTTCATGTTTCGTACAGTGTTCTCCTAACGTGCTTCTTTAAGCACCGAAATTTCATCCCATTCAGAACAACCATCCGGCGCTGCCATTTGCCAACGGGAATGGATCCCGGTGGGTTTGGTGGCCCACGCAAACGAGCAGTTCGGGAAATATCCATTCGTTGAAAGATAAATTAAATAAACATAACTCTTTCGACGACTACACGGTCCAATTTTCCAGCCCAAGCCGTACCGAAAAAAGCGCCTGTTTCTGACTGCTCATACATATGGCGGAAAGTAGGTAGGAGTTTAGAAGAGAAAAAAGGCACACATTTCTAACAAAGCCAAATTTCGTAAACATTCAGCCCACCGCGAAAGCATCACCTGTGATTGTGTGTGGCTCCGAATGGGGCAATTTCTTGGCTAACAACGACAAACTGTGTTCCATTTCCTTGGTGAAATACTTGCGTATCGGGAAGGATTTCCGTGTTTCGAGAGTGTTTTTGTTTCACTTCCCTTTACCGATCGGAAGATTTGCGCCATTCAGTGCCTCGCACCGATGAATCTTGCTGCCTTTCGTTGTTTATCTTGAACATTGCTCAAAGGCAGAGAAGGCGTAAGGATGTTACTGATGCTTTAAAAAACCTGTTACGAAGTTTTACGTAGCATCTGCAAAGTTGGTTTGCACCTTCGCTTTGATTTTTCTTAAATCAAATGGAAAAGACTCTTCGGCCAAGGATATTTAAGCTAAATGGTGAGGTTTAAATTATTTTTCAAGACTATTTAAATTAAATAAAAGTGTTGCAGATTTGACCATAACATAATTTGAGTTTTTTGTCAAGAATATTTTAATTCAAAAGTAGGTTTTGACTAATAAAATTCATGATTTAGTAATAAGAATATGCATAAGAAAATGTTTGAATTCAACTATCTAAACTGTGACACTAACGTTTAAACCTACCAAAAATTCCATGGATTGATTTGTTCATCCATTTTCAAGACGCTCTGGGATCTTTAACAGCTCCAAGCAAAAAAAAAAAGGTGTCCTCTAATTGGAAAGAAGCCCTAGCAATCACGACGAAAGAGGCTTCGCAAACTGATCCTCCCGGGAGACCTAGTTTAAGTGACGAAATAGGAAACACCGCACTAGAAAACGTCTCAACGAAAGCTGTCACTTTTCATCCTCTCTCATTCGGACACGAATCTCCCTACTTCCCCGAACAATCGGGAACGGTCAACCGGCGAGTTGCAACCCGTGGTAATTTGCATATAAATTCAACCGGACGCCGTCGCCGGGGAATCGGAATTAGAAGTTGAACTCCCCGTTACGAAGGAAAGTATCTGTCGGGAGGGTTCGACCGTCGCTAAGGGCTTTCTCGATTTAGCATACTGGCCTTGAACTAACGCTAGGCATTGGTCCACCGACTTAACCGGTCACCCAAGACGGGCAACGGTGGCTAAAGCTCACTCCGAATGCACACAAAAAAGTGCACCATAAGCACCAGCGAAAGAAGACGAAAAGAAGCAACATACCCAAAGCGGCCAGTGAAACCGAACGAGCAGCAATAAAAACCGAAACTGAAAGCAACCACCGCAGCAAACCTTCCGCTTCGTCAAACCGTTTGACACTGCAGAAATGTTTATTCATGTACAGTCTCACCTCGGCCGTTTTTCGAGCGGCGCGTGTCTGAAAGCTTTTCCGAACTCGTCCTGACCGCAAAGCGGCACAACCTTTCGATCATTTCGGGCCGTGTGTAGAGGTCAACCCTGGCAGACGATTTGATTTATTAGGCCCGAGACGTCGCCTCGAAGGCCGACGGAGCTCGAGAACGCTTCCGTGAACTTCTTTCCTGGTATTTCGGAAAATGCCTACCGGATGGAGTTAACAAAAGTGGGATTTAATTCTTAACCCCGGTTGCTATTTCTAGCTCTATAAAACTACCTAGGAAAATAACTATCTCAAACGAGTTCAAGTTTGAAAATGGCATGAGATTGATTAACCTTTATGCGTTCTTATTGAATCAGCATTTAATTACAATCAAACCTGTGACATAACCTACGATTATAATGATGCTGTTTTTACCACACATTGATGTGGAAAACTCAATTAAAAGATGTGACATGGTGAAGGCATTCCTGATTACTGAGTGTAATAAATCGAGCAATGGCAGGTGAATTACATTTTCCAGCCGATCGTACCTTACATAATTTTAAACTCTTCCTCTGCCAATGGCTTTTGGTTGATTGATAGGGCAAGATAAAGCGTAAAAAGGTATCTATAGAATGACGATGAAATGCATATTTGTGTGCGTGTGTGCGTGGGAGTATCGATTCAAAAGCCTCTTCATGCGCTTGATTGGATAATGTAATTATAACGTAATACATGCAGCCCACAAACAACAAGCCCACTTGACACTGCGGTCACGGAAAGAGGCCCCGTAAGCACTTAATTAATTTTTACTTCCATCGCAAAGCCGAAACCTCCTCCATTTCAAACTTTCCGTCCGTTCCGTCTCCAATTTCCACCGCAATCAAATACACCCCTCGCGTCGCTCGCGGAAAGATATTTCTTTTCCTTCACCAGCTCGAAGATTATCTCTTATTGTGTAGAATCTCGTAAATCTTCACCGCATCCGCCCCGAACTGGATGTGTTATAAACAGTGAGGTGGTGGGAGAAAGAAAATAAAGATACGGCCCAAGACCGAACCGGATAAACAAAACACGCTGCCTCCATGTCGTCGCACCGACATCCAGCCGGTTTTTTTTTACGATGAGGCGCACTTCGTTCTCACCGATAAACCGAGTAATAAAATCGATCGAAACAAAGCAAAACGCGGCGGGAGTGGATATTTTTAACACACGATGGAAATGCTCTCTGCTTTCAATTCTGTTCAGTTATGTGTTTTTATTTTCTGGTTTTAAGGTTAGTGTGGTGCTTACCAATTTATGATGAATATTTTTACTCACACCAGCTTGAGCAATACGGGGGTGGAAACATGTATAAACATAAGTGATAACAATTAAATACAAACACGATCAGTTTGGGTAAACTTGAGTAATTGGAATACATATGAAAGAGAAGCGAAGGTAAAAAAGGTACATTTTGTGCTCCAGAAAATAAACAAAAACAATAACCGGTACCAAAAGTAAAATGCAGTATAAGCCGGGTTCGGAAGCGAACAAATTGAAGCATAAATTGGCGCAATTTTGGGCACCAGGCGTGATTAAAACATTACGCAAAGCTCCAGGCAAAGTGTTTGCTTTTCCATCCGATCGGGGCAAAACTGAATGTCGGTCAAAACCCCTTCCAATAAAATTGCCCCTGAAGGGGTTTGGTTTAAAAAAAAATGTTTGTCCTAACCAATACCAAAAAGAGAAAATACTGCATCACAACACGACCCGCATTACAGTATGAAATGAAACCATAAAATGGCGCTTTTCACCACCCATCGTAAAAGCCCAGTGGGGGGAAAAAAGTTATTGTAAGCTTGATAAGATCAAAAGTCCCTGGAAAGCCTGCATTTATTCTTTTCAATTATTCTTGAGCTCCACACGGCATGTATGCCCCTGGCTGGCACCCGTAACGTGAGCCCTTTGTCGACAGGGTGTCCTTGCATCGTCGACCCTCCATCGCATTGATCGAGTAATAATATCGACAAAGCACAACGTTGCTGCAGCAATGGGTAGGCCTCCCTTTGGGGCGATGGCTGTAAAAGCGAACGTTGAACGGACATAATTTCGCAGCTATTATTTATCGATCAATGTAACAGCGAACTCCGCAACCCGCATTTCGGCACGCGCTTCACAACTCAAACGCATTACAGTTCAACGCGTTTCGTTGCATCTGGAAGGAACGGCATGGAGCGTTTAGATGGCCTGACGTCCCTCAATGGAACTCGACAACAAATCTTGTTCCAACTGTCGGCCAAGCTTGCCATTCCTCACCTTCGAAGCAATCGTTTAATCATCGTGCCTCTTCGCCCTTTTTCGCTCGCACCGAAGAAGCGGCGAAAACCCACGGAGACACCGAAGACATACCGATTGCCGCAGTTTGTGGTGATGTTTTAATCTATATGCAAATTACTAACATCTTGTCGATGGCGATGGCGTCATTTTAATCCGCAGTGCAGTGCGCGCAGCGCCGACATCCGGTATCTGGGTTTTCCACCAGGCTTTCTGAATCCGCTGAGCAGTAGGAGAAAACCCTTTGCTTTTCCACAACGTGTGGAATGACGTGAAAGTTCCGGTTACAAAAACGAGAGGGTGAAAAACAAACCAAATGAATTCGGAAACGTGAGTAATCTTGTGAACGATTTGTTCGATGAAATCATAACAGTCTCATGGAACTGCGATGTATCACCTTTGGATTTAATCCAGATTTCATGGTTTTCGGAATAGAAAGAATACTTATTCGATCGATGATTCATATGAACGAAAATTAATGAACGATTTTCAACGGTGTTGCCTCCCACAATTTGTTTTTAGTTATTTTCTGTTTCAGCATGACTGTCGAAAAGCTTCTAATGAACAGTGCAATCAGTATATTCAATTTAAAAATGTTTATTTCTTCCTTCCCGTATCGTTTTTTTTCCAAAAATTAAAAATAAACAACTGTTGTTCGGTTGTTTTTAATTTTTTGACAATAATTATACTCGCCACATCTAGTTCAACATTGTCGTTCAGTTATGTATTGTTTGCAAGGGCACAATAATAATCACCGATTTGTGGCATTAGTTTATGAGTCGCTAAATTACATTTCCTCCATTTTCACAACCCCTTTCGGCGCGGATCGGATCGTTTGCTTCGTTACCTCCAAATGCAGTTCCGTGACAATAATATATAACTGTTCGGTTTTGCACGAACATCAACAATTCTCACGACCGGAAGCCACCCCCCATGGCAATGGCACGCCGCGCCGTCAGCTACGACCAACGCTACGGCATTTCATCTAGTGAATTAAATTAAATTCTTTCAATTGAATTTTATTTAATTGCCACCAATTGTCACTCGGACTGGCGGACCAGTCTTTCGCTGGTCCAGCTTGGGGATCATTTTCCCTCAGCTGCCCGGAAAGTGCGCCATTCGATTATTTTCCACCACAACATCCACCATTCCACCTACCAATATGGTGTGGTGCAAAACTGTTGAATTTTCACATCCAGCAACCAGCTTTTCCGAGAGCGAGCAGGTGCCGGGTGTCGGAAAGAGACAGCATGCCGGAATATTTCAGGTTTCCCATTGTGGTGGCAAGAGGTGAAAGCAAACTTCCCTGCAACAACCGGAACTGGAAGGCGGACAAAAAATAAAAACAAACAAACAAACAAACAATCGGCATCCCGTGGGCCTTGAATTTGGTTTGTTTCCGACCGGCTACGGAAGTGTCACTAATGCATTGGCATCGTTCGAGGTGGTGGAAATGGTGATCGGGAAACACAATGCATTCACATGCAGCTGCAGTTATATTGTGGTCCACCAAACTAATTGCCCATTGTTTGCGGGACCGTTTGGGGTTGCATCGAAATACACCCATCCGATGGCGAGTTTGGTAGTTCGATAATGAACGGTACTTGTTTTTCCCAATACAAATTGCTCTATGGAGAAACAATAGAACTTTTCAATTAAAAGAGATTTTGACAAATGAAATCACGTAAGCTCACATTTTATCCATTAGATGCGCTATATGACAAACAGACAGATCATCGTCCATGATGAAGTCTCTTCTCGGATTCCCACGAATTTCAGATTCTTGATTTTTATATAAAAATAGCCGAAGAGCAAGACAAGACAAACTAACATCACGAGATATTCGAAAAATCGGTAAATTTTCGAGGGCTGCCATTTCCAGCTATATGGTCTTTCATCGCGGGCGATAAAGATTGGCTCCGAGGTGACACAGCAGTCACCCTCATTCCTGAAATTGTTTCAAATATGACGCATATTCAATTTAACATACGTATTATGTATTTCCTACCTTCCTCCACTGGCCATCACGAAATCAACTTGCAACTTTGCTGCTTTCTCTGCACGGTCTGGAATGATACTCCACAGTGCACTGTGATCCCATAGATTGTTTCTTCCGCATTACATTTGGCTGGAAATAAAACTTTCTTTGGCTACTACGAATGCACATTAGCAAATTAAATGATTTAAATTTCTCACGAGGGTTCATTTGATGCACCTATGTTTAATCGGATTTCCCTCATACGATAGGATTCACTCAGCGATTGTGTATTCATAAAAAATAAACCCCACCCGATATGTTTGCAGCCACATCGTGAACACACTGCGGGACGCTAATCTATCCGCCATTGATTCAGCACATTACCATCATCACCGACACCATATCCGAACGTCTTTTTCGTAAGCAATCGGTTTAACGGCCACAATCTGGCGGCTTGTCGATACGCGTTTGTGCGGACGAACGGAGAAAGCAACGCCGATGACTCATTTCCGCCAACAGCGTTCCTCGGAGCTTGTTGATGCTAATGTTGGCCGCCGTCGCGCTGGGTGGACATCGTACGATTGGGTGTTTATTTGGCCCGGGCATAAAAATAGCACCATCAGCGCTACGCTAGGGCCAACTCTTAGGAAAAGAGCAACACCCACCATCGGCGCGAATCGAAGTATCGATTGTGCTTCGCGTTCACCGTATGGTTCGCAGCGGGAATCGAAACTGGTCGAAGAACAGGCCTCTCGACGCCGACGGGCCTGATGCAACAAATGAGGTTCGGCGAGAGGTTGGACAGTCCACGTCGATCCCGATGATGGTGATGATGGTGATGATACTTTTACTGCATCTCTAAATAATCGCCTGTGCGGCTAACGGTGCAGATAAACGGTGCAGACCGCACGGATGGACCGCATCGTAAAATTTTCCACCAAAAAGGAAAAACACAACCATAATCGACCACCACCGCTCGAGACGGAGTTCGAGCGCTGATAGGGCGTTTCGATTGAATGTGGTTTACTGGCGCACTGAATGTGTCGTAAAATTATTTTCAAGTTTAGTACTCAATAAAAATAATGTTTATTCAGATGCGACATGTTTGCGCAAGTTGTATATTTATCATCGGTCAAACTGAAACAATTTCCTTACGTGTAATAATCCTATGACGAAATACTCATGATCCTTTCCGACAGAGCAACGGGTTACAATGTTCCATTGCCTCAAGTCTTTGATACACTTTCGTTGCAACAATCCGATCTTCTTTTCCTTTATGTGTTTCAATTGATTCTTACGCGATAAAATAGGTCAGCTTTAAAATCAATGGAGGCATTTTAGTTAGACCCTTCACGACAATAACGTCTTGTCTCGTGTGATCTAAAGATAGGTTAACCATTCCACATTGGTCTTTTCGACTAGAATAGAAAGGAGCACATTCGGTCGATTTTCGGTGGTTATTCCACACAGTAACAAGTATTCGGGAAACAGAAGAAACAGGAACCGCTCAGACAACCCTTACAGACTCTGAAGTACCACTTGATGTACTGGCCTTCGTGGAATACGGGAAAATGCCAGAAAAGTGACAATAAGGAGATATCAATTATTTAGATCCAATTTACTTTTGACCCGGTCTCTACCGGGTAGCACTTGCCGAATATTCAACTCTCCTTAAATTCGGTTACTTGCAACTTGAATTTTGAATAAAACAAAATAAGGAAAACCGGAAGACCTTTTCTGTGATGAAACACTGAAAAGGGCGTTGCAATTGGCAATCGGATTAGCCGAAACCGCGGATGTAAGGGACGCCGGTCCGCCTGCCCGCCACATAAGCTTTCGTAGAGGATCCGGTTTGCAAAAGGCCATCATCAGCAACGAACGGCTATGCTGGTGTACTGGATAGAGAAGGAGTGTTGCAAAGAGCAGGAAATGTTGTCCTTTTGAACAAACCACAAACCAACATTTCGATCCACCATCCGGAAAGGCTCACGGCTGTGTGGCTATGGATAAAGGTTTGAAAATGCAGAGCTAGTCCGACTCTTGCCTCGGTTATCGATTGAACCACGACGCTGCGGCTCATCGCTCTCGACAGCACTTCCCATCGATTTAAGCCTCCATGAACTCAGATTTTTGTCATGTCGGCAGATCGATCTATTTCCATCGCCCAGTCTTCGACTACGCGAAGTGTTTCGATACGTTTTCGGTCCCCGGGGAAGCCAGAATTTGCAATGGTGGTGTCATCGATGCAAATCCGATCTCCAGCGTACCTCATCCAAGCTCATCAAAGAATTGTGTTCTGTTTCCATTCGATCGACTTCGGGCAATTTTCGATACCATGCGGCTCCTTGGAGATGTCGAATGAATCGACTATATGCTACGATATGATGAATTACCCAATTTTAAGGTGGTGGAGTAATTATACATGATGTAGAATAAGAATAGCGAACATGTTGCTAGCATTTGTTTTACAATAATATCTCCGAATATCAAATGAAACGTTTGAAACATATTTTAATGAGATTATTAACAAAGAAAAACCAAAAAAATATAAATATTCCTCACTCGTCCTGTGCCATGAAAAACGATCCCATCCAACCGAACAGTGCTCCCAGAGCATGTTGAATAATTTTCATAATATTCCATGTTTCTTCAGCATTGGTGAGTCCAAAAGAATTCCTGTTTGTAAAAATATCTACCAACTGCTGGTTTGCTGGGATCGTGACATTATCGTCCAATGTAATGCCATCTTCGTCCGGCATTTTCACGGTTTTCGCACCCAATTGGTTAGTAAATTTCCGATCGTAGGAATAGTATAGCTGGTACGCGGCATAGTACATTAAAGTTACGGCCATGATTAACAAGACACATGTTAATGAACTCTTAATCATGCCTGGCCATCGCTTTCTGAGGCATGAACATTCTACGCAGGCGTTCACGATTATCCAGTCCGTGGGATTTGTCCCGGTCGGATCAGGCGAATACTCATATCTTACCGCCATGTTGCTGATGGAAGTGGTGAGGCATGATTGTCCATCGCCTATTCGTTGTTTCTGATCTGTACCGAATAAAGCTAATCTGTAGAAGAAATTACTTCGTCAATTAATAGTTTTTGTTTGCTTTTTTATAAAATTAACTTACCGCTTTAATCTGATTGGCGGTGTGGAAGGACTCGTTTGAATTATTTGTGGCTTGGGAATCCGCGACTGAGAATCCGAAAGTCGAGGTTTTGAGGATGATTCAACCACACAATCTTTTTTAATGCTGAAAGATAAAGAAATTAATAGTTTATTTGAAAACTTTCGCTTTAAGCTGATGTCTTTCTTACGTTCCCATGCTGGCCATTTTACTTTTTAAACCTGCTGTCAACTTGAGGATAGAAACTGTAATGAAGGGTCAATGTATGCTTGGATTCGATTACTCTTTCTGTGTTTCATTTTGCTGCTTCAAAAACCAAATGGCTGCTATGGATCCGAATATTTAAGAAGACATGTCAACAAGGCAAACATTAAACAATACCTTCAGGATCAGGATTATGTGAGGATATATGTTTGTATATGCCGATGCTAGAACGTCTTCAAAGTTTTGCCGCTCACACATCACCGAATCATGAAGAATATGAAAGAAACTCGAACTACATCTTAGGACGGGAAAAAATCGATGTGCTTTGCAAGCATTCTTGCCACTGCAGCAGCCTGCAGGAAAATGTGATACCATGGTACAGTATGCCACCGTGTGGCAAAGATTAGTTTTACTCATCGTTATCCAACGTGCTCCCCAGCCGATGGCGGGGAAAAAATCCTCATCCATTTGCACGCCTTCAGAAGTGTAGCTTTCCTCGAGTTTGAAAAGCTGAAAATTTTAAATTATTCTTGAAAGATTGAACACTGCCAGATGGTCCACGACATGCTGCTTGAGTAGAACACCTAGACAACCTTATGGTGGAATATGTTTTGGCAGGTTTTTCGTTTAGTTGTTTTCGCCTCCTGTCAAACAACGATGAAGGGCTGCATGTGGCATTGCTTGAAAACCCACATGAGGCAAGGAAAGACAGAGTGGATCGTTTTATGCAGACGATCCCGTCGATGACCCATTTTGCAGTGGATGCTACCTCACAATCGCTCACACGGGAGAAATTAAAACCTTCGAGCGAGCAGGTCATAAAATCTAATGAAATTCTAACGGCGCCATTTAGGAGCGACGGGGGAGGTGAGCAGTTCGGTATAAAATATGAAGATGTTATGACTTTGCGTCCTTCATCGGAGGTCAAATAAATCATATTTCACTCCATCGCTTTTATAGCTCATCAATCCTTTCTGTGGCGAGAAAAGTTGATAAATCATGCTGGAAAAATCACTATTATTTTCATCTACAGCGACAGAAGCTCGGTGCCATTGACCCACCACTAGCTGGTAAACCGTTAGTTTGCATCATCAGTCATTTTAAAACTGTCCTCTCGAAGCTGTCCTTAGCGTGACAAAGCTGTTGTTGCATAACTATCCAATCATGATATCCGCTCAAATATTGCTGATTGGATTTTTTAATCGTACCCTTTGTGCGCTGTGTGGCAAAAAATAAAACGATCTTATGCTTTCTAACGGGCAACATTTTTTTCAATGTTTCTGCTAGGGTAAGATTTTTTTACCAAGAAAGGGATTTAATGATCTGGCAGAATATTTACCATACCAAACCGTAAATGCCAATGACCAATTATTCGAATCTAGCGCACATTTCGGGCATCTGGAAATGTTGGGAATTTGGTCGGACGCTCCTCGCAGGTTTTCGGGGTCATTTTACAACGATAAACCCTTGTCGTATAGAATCGTCTCAGTTATACCGGTATTGCTGATATACCCCATTTTTGCCCCCATCAATATAAATTATACCTATAAAATTATAGATTATCACAACGAAAGTACAATGCTGGTCCCATTCTGTTATGCTCTTGTTTTACGATGTTTCCCAAATTCAATTGCATTGTTGAACAAAGGTCCCTTCTGATATGATTTGTTTCAACGATCGGCAATAACAATTGTAAATAATTGCAATAATGAAATTAATTCTATTCACAATTATGTTAACGGCTTCGCTGAATGAAAATATTGCTTTTGAGACAAATTTGGAAAAATTTTATGAGAAATTAAAAATCATTTTGTATGATAAAGATTAAGCAAGATGCAAGGGAAATGCACAACATAATCCACTAGATCTTTTTATAAACGGCTCATCTCATCTCAATCGGAATGAATAAACCTAATCAAATAGAACACAACCTTCAGAGATTGGCTTGTGAAGAGAAAATTTTTCCTGGAAAATCTCCCATTTCGTAGGATTTTTCCGACCAACCTCCAGCAATTCTCGAAATCAGCTTTGTGATGCTCGTTGGATTATGAATGGACTTTTATTTACACTCTCCGGAAGCGGAAAAGAAAACAAGGCAACGGCATGATGCAACCGAAGGTACGAGATCGGAAGCGAGAATTCCAACTCAAGGTCGCATCAAGCACCACTTCAAACGTCCCGCACGTCCCTACCCCCCACCGACCTTGTCCGCCCGATTCATCCGGATATCCGCAAAACGCTCCGCGCTCTCGCTGCGTGAAAAATGAAGATGAAAACCCTCCGGAAAATTACCGAAACTCGCAAATGGGTACTGCACTGCATATTGCCCTTTTCCACCGCGCTGGGTATCCGGCGAGCGAAGACCGCGAACTCGAGGAAAAGGTACATGTTGCGCTTGTTTCGGCTAAATAAACAATTACCCTCAAGATTGAACTGCGGCGCAGCACTGTTTGAGCACGGGGACTCGAAAGAACAACATCACGCTGACGTTGCGACGGCCCGGTGCGAGGTACTCTGCCCCGTCAGGAAACTCCCGCTAGCTCGGTGGAAGCCCACGGTGAGGACGGTTCGGATGGTCACGAATAATTCTTTGATGAGCACATCCGGACCGGAGGAGGGAACCGTCGTCGTTGCCGTGGTGCTGCTCCGAACGAGCGTCGTCAACCTCGAGACTCACCATGACATGGTGGCTGGTGGAGCGGGGGAGCGTAATAACTCCCGGACGGACAGGATTAGTTGGGTAATATTTGATTTATCTTCGCTTGGATGGTGGTGCGGGCAATCTGTTGCAATCTTCAAAGTTAGCCCTTTATTACGGTAAACATTTGGATGGCGCAGCGCCCAACACGCGAGCGGTACACGGGTTATTTCAAAGCCGAGACCGTTCCGCAAAGTTTATATGTGTTTTTGGGACGGTTCCAGAAGGGAGCACGAAAAGAGCAGAAATAAAAAAACAACACACGGTTTTCTGCTTTGCCGCAAAACACACACATATTTAGGACATGGGCAGAAGCAATGCGTCATCGTCAGTCGTGTCCTGATTCCAGGAACGTCGGTATAAAATAACTTCCCAGAGTTTAATTTGCTGTAAAACTTTGCTTTCAAAATAATAAGGCTTCTCCCAAACAATTCGAGAAAAGAAAAAGCTTCCATAAATAAGTCGGACCATTTCTCGGCCATTAAAAATAGAAAACATATAAGTATCACTTAAAAATAAATCAAGCATCTGTGGTAAGAGACTAATACGATCATTCGTTTTATTTTTCGTTCCAGAAATACGATCGTCAACAAACGCCCCACCACGAAACTGTATGTAAAATACAGTCTTCCGTGAGGAAAGCAATTGTTTACATTGCTTGTAAGCTTCTCTGAATGAGTAATTCTGTTTACTCGCTGCGCTCTGTTTTTTTAAAATATTTTTCGGAAAATTAAACTGGACTGCGGACTCAAAAAGAGAAGCGGAAGTTGCTAAGTGAATAAAAATAGAGTCGAGAGCAAACCATATCTTGTCAGTTAACGAAAACGAAACGTTCGATAAACTTCCGCGTGTCGTAAGGTTTCGCCGTGATCGATTTCATTTCCAGCTTTTCCGGTCCACTTGCCGGATTCACTCGAATAGATCCGATCTGTTCAATAAATCACAATAAACTCTTCGCCCCCGGCCCAAGGTCGACTGGTAGTAAGGTTACAAGGAAGGGAAGAAAAAACGTAAGAGGACGTGACCATAAAATTTGACCCCATTGCGTGAGCCGTGCGGAAGACACTTCCGGAGGACCCCTTTAGGCTAATAAGTCCTTCCTAAGCCCCTATCTCGCGTATCGTCTCAAGTTCTCCTCGAAGCTATGTTTCATTTCGTTTCGTTTTCATTTTTCCAACAGCTCGACCGAGTTTTTCCGCAGCGCAGTGTTCGATCTGTCAATCCGTAACCGATTCCGGACCTGGTCGATTGCGGGCCGGGAGGGTTTCCGGCCAGTGCCCGACGGGAAATGAGAAAACGCAAACGCATCAAACCAACGTCGTAGGTTGGTTCGGGGGATGAGTGGGTGAGGTTCGGAAAAGTGACGCACAACGTGCAAAAGTGTTAATCATGCCAACCGACTGACCGTGCCACCGACCGGGTATGTGTTGCTGGGTGGGGGCGAGTTTTCCAGCACCAGACTCGCCTTTGCCCGCGTGATTCTCCTTCGATTTCTCTGCTGCTGTTCCGCAGTTGTATAAAGAAATCCCTCGTGCAAAGTGGTGTGCGCTAGTTTAGTGTGTAGTTTGCAAAAAGAGCCTCCGGAAAAAGGACCGGAACGGCGTGCGGGTGTGTCCAACGGCGGACGCTGGTTGGAAAAGATAAATTTAAGCAATGCAAAAAGCAAATGCGCCCCATAAAGTCGGCTTAAAACGGGTGCCAGTGTGATTTTGTTAATTTATGTTTTTATTTCATTTTATTTTAACTAAGAAGATAGTGAAAACGAGGAAGGGGAAACGTAAAATACACTGTCCGTGCCCCTCAAACCGTGTCTCTAGTGCGGCGAGCTTCATCTGTGTCGGAGAAGTAATGTTTCCTTGCGGTTTTAGTGGTGCGGAAAAGTGAAGTGTACAACTAAGCAGCTTACTGTGCCCTCGGCCACGGGTCCGGAAGGAGGTTTGAAAAATTATTACCCTCGGAAGCGGGGACGAAACGACCCACGGCCAAGGTCGACGTTTTGTGCCGGTTCCCTGGCAAGCACCCTGGGGCCTCGGACCGTCTCGGGCAGGACGAAGGACGAATCGAAGGACACATCCAGCGCTCCGCAGACTCCAAGCATGAGTCGGTTGCGAGCGGACGGCTTACACCAGTGGCCCTTGAGTGGCGAAGAACCATCGGACGGGCAGCAAACGCACGTACCACTGCGTCGGAGTTGATTGCTACAAGCAAATCACTCCTTTTAGTTTCGGTTTCACCGGTGGTCCCTCGAGCCGGGAAGGGCCCGTCCCGGAAAAGGCGACTACCCGGTCGTGTTTAATTCATTTATCGTTCTTCGGTAACTTCGGTCCCTCCGCGGGGTCGGAGAGGAAGGGACGTGTGTGCCGGAGGGTGGTGGTGCAAGACGCCTGCATTCACCCGCCACCCCGTGCGTTTGCGGCATGATGAACCTTATGGACTCGGAGAATCGGGTCGTGCTGAACGTGGGCGGCATACGGCACGAGACGTACAAGGCGACGCTGAAGAAAATTCCCGCCACCCGGCTTTCCCGGCTCACCGAGGCGCTCGCCAACTACGATCCGATCCTGAACGAGTACTTCTTCGATCGGCATCCGGGCGTGTTCGCCCAGGTGCTCAATTACTATCGGTAAGCATGCGGGGATAAAATATTCAACCATTTTCGTACTACAACAGGGAATATTATGGATGTCGATTTTACCTTACCGAGCACAGGGGGGGAAGGGGGGGGGGGGGTACTACGGGACGGACTCAATTGGATACCTTTATTGGTATAATTTATGGGCATTGGTATAATGTATTGTATCCTAGAATAATTCGCATGCAGCAGTAAATGAACGCACTTTACGACATGCGTTGTGTTTTTAGGTTCGTTGTTTTGTTTAATCTCCACTCATCAAAAAGAATTGTCATTCATAACAATATTGCCATCAAAAATCATAGGCAAGTGTAAAATAAAAACTACCTTTCGGCCAAACAGCAATAAGGTTTACCAAAAACTTCCTCGTTCACATCTAGCCTCGTTTGGGGTAGATTTGGAAACAAAGTGACTTATCTCCGATGCCTTCTATTGGCCCTCAGCTTCACGTTCGTTTGTGCTTCACGGTGACGCTTCATTTTCGGACAACAGAAGACGTCCAAAACTCACAGATTATCCCTAAATTCGTTTATCTTCCCGCCTAGGCTGGTCCTGGGCAACATTCTCGTGTCATGCCGAAATGGTACAGGCAGAGCGCACGTTCTGCTGGCTGCAGCATTTTCCAGCAGTCTGTCACTGGAGCGAAACGCGCGATGGAAGGGGGGTGAGAAAATTTTCCGGAACATATCCGCTGTTTCACGCCACACGGTCTGCCATGGTTGGACCTGGAACCGGTGTGCACACCATTTGTATACTTTTTCGGGCGGCGTTGTGTGCGCTACATATGACGAACGATGCTCCACGTTTTCGGATGCTGCGTCGAGAAAGTTGTGATGCATCTAGTGTGCATACATATTCATGTCAAAGAGACAACAAGGAAAAAAAAGGCTACGAAGGGCTTCAACTTTTGTGGTAGTTTTATCCCTTCGATGTGAGAGCTTATTGCGAGGTGTTGTGATTTTTCGGACGTTGTCAAGGGTTCCCATTCGTTGCTAACGTCCCTCGCTTCTAATGAGCCTGCTTATCGGCTAGTTTGCACGCGGCGCAAAACAAACGAAAGCGTGCCTGCGAATGAATAATTAAGCGAGCACCTGCAGCGGACACCACGTAACCATTTCGAGAAGGCCCGTAACCATTTCGACCCGGGGGGAGGACGGTAGGACACTAGAAACCCATCACACACGCTCCACATATTTGTCTAGCTTGCCAGACCGTTAAAGAAAGTCCGATCCAGGAAAACGATAACCGCAAACTTTAAACATCTTCCTACTCGCCCCAAGCGGAATCGTTCTTTTGCGGTTCTATATTGGGACTGCCTTCCGGTAAAAGAGGGAGGGGGGGGGGCTGTTGAAACTGTTAAATGGCCATGCATATTAAACAACTGCCCCATCAACGGGATCCCTTTTCGAATGGTACGGCCAACAATGAATCCCTTCCCTTCGATCCATTTTTAATGTAGTCGTCAATAGTCATAAAGACCTTTCAATAAAATATTTCCTTGAAATAATGTCAACCGCAAGCCACCGTCTAGGATATCCTGGAACTTTATAATAAAGTGAGCACTTTTCCTACTACTTTTCATCCTTCACTTTATAAATCCTCCTTGGCACGTGTGGTTTCATTTGTCCTTTTGATATTTTACCTTTAAACATGAGAAATGATTCATTAGCAAACAGACCTTGTCTTTCGTCCATCACAATAGCAGCCTTAGGCCTGAATAAGTTTTCTTTTTGCCAGACTTTCCTGGTGTTGGGGAAATTTATTACTAAACTTTTGGTTGAAATAATCGCCACACAAAGACAGATAAAAAACTTCAACAAAAGCGGCACAGTTCAAAGCCAGTGCGCGATTAAATCGTCTGTCTACGGGAGTACCAGAGTTTTCCAATGGCCCCTCGAATTCGTCCTCGCAGATAATCGCGCCAGCCGTGTGCTAAGGGTACTCATAACTTAGACCAAGTTTAGCGCAAACCGCAAATATATTTCAGACCGAGGCAATTTACGAGCCTATACATTATGGTATGACTTTTTCCGTTCGTTTAACCTTAGTAAGTCCACCGGTTGGTTACGATCCGAAGCTTCAGGTGGCAAAGAAGGTGGAAAATTTAGTACAAACAGCTTTTCATCCTCCCCCACCAAGGTTACTTGTATATTTAAGTACGGTCTAACTCTCCACCGACCGTCGGGTGCCGTTTTGTTTTGTGAATCAAATAAGCTCCCCCTTCCCATCCGCCCGCTCGGTCGGAGTTGCAAAATGCAATTGAATTTTGGGGATGGGTAATTACATTCACGAAGCAAAACGACACCTTTTTCACGCCACGGTAGAAAGCCCGGACCCGGGGTTGGAAGATGATTTAAAATGCAGCTTCATTGTACGTTTGTAACAACTTCGTAAACTTGTTCATTTGGAAGTAACCAAAAAACAAAAATTCCATTACAGTTTGCCACGGAATTTTCGGTTTGGTTTTTCTGTGCTTCGGGATGAATATAAATACCACCTAGGGCTGGGAGAACGGTGGCAAACTGTTCATTTTATACCGGTGGTTGCATAGCAACGCCAAATTTTCCCCACACATTGCAAAATATGTAGTCCCTCCTTTGGGTTGAGAAAATTCTGCGTTTTCGTGCAGATCCGTTGATTAACTGGCGGTGGTGTTTTCACAGTTTCCGTCCGATGCTGACCCGAGTGAAAGCGTTGTGGCGTTGCACACCACTACGGTAACACCATAAATTAACCAATCCCTCCAAGCGCCATCCGGAAAGGGCGTTTGAAAATTCGCTTACCATGTAGCTATTAAACGTAATGAATTTTCGTTTGAATTTTTCATGCTGTTTTGGGGTGAACGGAATGATTTCCATGAGCTTGCTGAGATGCTGAAGAAAATTTGTAAAATTTTCGTCAATAAATAAACTGACAAAGGGGGAGATCAAGCAAACGAAGGAAGCATACAAACAATGCAGGTCGGAATTTTTACACCAGTTTTGATCCCTTTTGAATGTGATGATCAATGTTTGCTTGCCGCAAGGAAGGATGTGAAATTCATTTCATATTTATTCTTCTTCTTGGCGTAACGACCTCTTGGTCATGCCTGCCCGTTAAGGGCTTACGAGACTTGTTTCCCTGTTGTACGTGGATAGTCAGTCCTCTCGTACAGGGGAGGGTCCGGTCTCGGTTGGGATTCGAACCCACGCCGTCGAGGTGGTGAGCCCCGGCGCTCATGGGCCGATGTTCTAACCGGCGCTACCGCTCGGCTGTCGCGGACCCCCTTTTTTTCATATTTATTAAGGCCTATTAATTTTGATAATTTATTTATGTTTTACAAACCCACTCCCCGACGACTACGAACTGTGACAATTCATTCACGTCGAACGGAGATTAAAACTGTTTGCCTCCTGTCTGTTTTGTTTCCTCTACCCTTCTTTTTCAGCACCGGAAAACTGCACTATCCAACCGACGTGTGCGGTCCGCTGTTTGAGGAGGAGCTAGAATTTTGGGGCCTCGACTCGAACCAGGTCGAACCGTGCTGCTGGATGACCTACACGCAGGTAAGTGAGCAACGCTCGGCAATCCCGGCCTCGCGAACGAAACGCAATGACAGCACCCAATGACACATGACAGCTTTCCCTCGACCCTTCGACAAAAGTCGTTCGATTTGATTGATTTGTGAGGTACCGGGCGCCTCCATCCCGCCCGTGTCAAGGACATCCGAGTGCCATTTCCCGCCCGCTTCCATGATGAATGGATCCTAATTTAATCCTGATTGATAACGGGACCGCCCCCTGATCAATCGGTGCCGACGGAAAACAACATTACCGTCCGATCAATATTGGCCGATGATATTGACATTTCCATTCGAACGATTTTAGGATACGACCGGGGGTTTTCATTCCATGGCCACTCTTGGCCCCACACGCGCGCGCTCGTTGTTGGACGGGGCATCGTTTCTCCTGGACGACAGCCAATCATTTCGCTACGCATAAAATCGGCCGGCATGGTGGCTCATAGGGCGCCCCAATGGGGGGCTGATTTCAGTTCAATTTTTAGGGAGCAATCGTAAGCGAAATTGCCCAAAATTGTGTCTACACGTGCAGTGCGTCGAGGTAGTACGTTTGTTTGCCATCTGCAAGCGGGATCAGACAAACTATTCACAGGAAATTTGATCCTCCCCACGATGGAGTACGCATATTTTTGAACAACACTAACGGCACCGCAATAAACTGTAAATTCTGCCATCTTCTAACACCGCTATATCCAGTGGTTCTGAAAACATAAATTACACTCCAATGCGTGCCGAAACAAGTGTGTGTGCGTACGCTAGCCCTACCAACCAACCACCCTGGGGAGCCTAATTTCCATCGAAATTGGAAAATATAAATCCCTCCCTAGGTCACGGAACCTTCGGCACGACGATCGTGTCTGGGGCGTAGTTTACGGGACCTCGGCGAACCCTGCCGGGCACATTGCGACGACAAATTGAAAGGGTGTGCAGAGATAAATTGCCGTGGGTGGTGATTGCAATGGACACGATTGTCGAAAATTATTACACGTTACTGCGAGTCTTGCAGTAATGGCTGGCGTTTTATCGTGATCGTGAAACGCATTGATATATTGTGGTGATTTAATGTTACACAATTTAACGTACCTCAGTAAAATGATACACATCGTGTGACAGTTTCAATATCACCAATTTTCAGATAGGGGAAATTGGAACGGTGTTTTTAAACTATTTCTCAAGTTTTGACGCTTAGAGATCGAAACCACAATAAATTAATTATTGAAGGTTTATATTTTACGAATACATCACATGTTTACATTAAACTTATGTTTACAAGCGAGTCAATTTACAATTTGCAATGTGAGTAATCTTAGTTTATATTCTTTACATTTTACACCGCTTTCTTTGGTCTAACATTGTTTCACTCTAATGCATAAGCTGTGCAGTTTTCAACAGTCTTAACCATTCTTCACACATGTAAACTCTTGCAGGATTTGTCTCGTTTTTCACACAATCTCAGAAGATGAACGGTGTTGAATACAGCAACGTGTAATTTTGTCCATTACGTCGTCGAAACAGTTCGTAACCTTGAACCAACGTTGACAGGAGAAACACAAAAATCACCACCATCGAAACCAGCTTCATCTTGATGCACTTTTCCACGTCGAAACGTTCTCTGTTAGTAACCTCTCCGATCCGCCGATGCAAACGATCGCAATAAACTGATTTCAAAGCAGAACCTTCGCCATGCATCATCTGACGCGATATTTCTTTCGCCTTCAATCGGCGTGCTCCACGTACTGGTGTTTGTTCAGCTGATCGCCGGTCACAGCTTCACAGGGTCGGCTTCAACACGCTACTCCAACACCGTCACATTTTTGTTCAGCCAACCTCAGATCTCAGTGTTTCAAGCCTGTGTTGATACATGTTTGAAAAACATTGGAATCAGCAAAGTATGTCGAGGCCATCGAACCATCGAGATAAAACACTGCTTTCGCTTGAAATTGGACCATCAAAACAAGCTGCAACAAACCCTTATAATTCGCCCTTATCATTTCAAAATGAATGTTCTTCCTGTAGCGCGTGTCTAACGAAAGCAAATTTGATTTATTCGCACCTGCCTCGAAATGTGTTTCCTTTTTTCCCCTCCCCCACAACGCACGGGAAACCCCACGTCACCGGTTTATCGGTTCGCCCACGCTCCGACACCGAACGCGCCACATATCAAACACATTCCGCACCGTGTCCGGAGACGCCACAGTTTGACGAGGAAAGATTGATGAGAGCGAACTTGTTACGGAACGTGATTTGTTAGCATTAACTTAACGCTTCAGTCGAAATCGAACAGTCAAAGCCCCGTACGGCGGGCGGACGAACGATATATCATCCGGGTGAGGAGGACGTTCGCCCGGATGCTCGCCCCTCAACATGATCGCAATATCACGATGACGATTGGGCCGGGCCACAAACAACGGATCGCTTATGCCACACGCAAATTGGATCGCTTACGCGAATGTCTAGCACGCTGGCGCTTCCCGGCTTCCGGAAGCCATACTGAATGTGTACTTCAAAGAGCACACATTCACCAATACACGACACTAAATCGATTCGGTATTCTAAGGAAACAAATTTCCTGCAAGAAGTCTTAAAAAAGACGTGAAGAAATCTCTCCAAGAAACAACATCCCAAAGGGAACCGTGAAATCTCAGCCTCAAGAAAATCATTCAAAAGTGCGAAGGTGTGAAATTCCCACTCTCAAGAAAATCACCTTAAATTCGAAGAATTTCTACTTTTATAAAAAAAAACAAATGTCAAAAAAGCTACCTCGAAGTGGAGAAAAGACCAATCTTGCGCCAAGGAGTTATTTGTCGGGAAAATGTATTCGAACAATCTTGTATGAATTTCATTTACATGAAAATTCATGAGGATGCAAAATATTCCACGTGCATTTCTAGGAAGTCAACTCCAACGATCACGTAAAGATCAGTTACGGAGAAACGATCGTTCTAAGCTTTTCCCGAAGAGAACGATACCAACATTTTATACTTTTTGAGAATGGTAATGTTTTTTGTATACTTTCTTCGATGATCACGCCAAGAAGGAAATATCCGACCTATTGAGAAATGAAAATTCTAAGAATTTATCTCTTCCTTTCACTGAACCGATGATGTTTTTCCAAGAAAATCAAACACGATTTGAAATCCTAGATGAGATGGTTTGGTGTACCTGTCTTAGTATCCGCAACGGATCTGACTTATTTCGAAAGTAAATAAAAACAACCCCAATCGATATCTGGAGCTTCGCGCTTCGGGAGACACAGCATTTTCCACGTGTGAGACACTTCAACTTCCACCAGGAGAAAGCTGGCAATAATAAGCAATATTACTCGTCTGAATCGTTCTTTCTTAGGGAAGAAATTTTGCCGCATAAATAAAATTCTGCCCGAAGCATAATTCCCTCTACCATTGCCATCGCTCCCTGCGCCAGTCAAGTTAGCGTCAAGTTTCTACAATCCTTGCCCAGAACTATGCCCGCACGCTCTACGTCTGGAATGAAACAACAATCGAATGGAAAGTTTTTCGCTCAAGAATTTATGCTTGCGTGCTAAGAAGGATTCACTTCTTCAGAGAATGATACACAACTGTACGTCTGATGTCTGCGCCCCAGCGTCTCCGTTGGATCTTGGCACTGCCTTTGAAGTCCCGAAGGTGCCTCTCGGCCCGGAAAGCTTGCTACAGTTTCATCAAGCAAATGTGCGAATGGCCTCCCGGAGAATGTGCAAAGTATTTTCAATTTTCCTTGAAAGTTTCCCCGAGGCTTCTCTGGGACCGCGATGATGAGGCTTGTTTCTTATGCGGTAGACAAAGGGGAACCGTTTTTTGTCGAGTTTCCAGTCCTGCTATTTTTCGCTTGTAGTGCCGTTTGAAAATCTTTATCAGTTTCTATATGCGAAACCACGTGTCAAGCATTACTTTTAACTACGACATCTTATTAAGTCTCCATAGTATCCAAAACCTTCCGTACGTAACGAATTAAATCGGTACATCTATTTTAAACAGGGCCCACCAGCTGAACTGGAAACCACATTAACAAGACAACTTTATTAGCTTCTAAACAGAAGTATTTTTCATCCGGGGTTGCATGCGAATGAATGTGTTTAATGCGTTCATAGCCCTGCATCAGCTCTCTAGTCCGGACCGTTGCTTGGCAGCAAGCCAAATTCTACGTTCGCTTTGAAACAATCTCGCCTGCAGTCTAATTTACTGCCACGATCATCAACCCAACTCCTCTCCAACGAGCTGTTGCCAACGTCATTTCAAACGAACCAAGTTTCACTCATGTGCGCATCATCTGGTGTTTCTGGTTTGCAGCCGTAATGTGCCTGGATTAAAAATTCAAGCCACAATATTCGAACCAACAAAAGGGCTGTTGATAAAACATACCAAAAAATATCACGAGAGATCAAAAGCTTTCCAAAACATTTCAAAAACACTGTTCATAATATTGACTTGTTTTACTTCCCAATTGTAGAAACAATCGTGTTGAACTTGGGGCAAACTTTGAGGCAAACGTTTGCCGAACGAATTAGCAATCAGGGTGATGGAATTTAAACAGCCTTTCCGCTTGCCGCGGTGCCGTGGGAAAACCGATTTCCATTTTCCCCCGTCGATAATCCGTCGGCTCAACACATCCGCCCCATGTGTCACTCACGATGGATAATCCATCATTATATCGAACGGGAATCGAGGAAGCTCTATCTGTCGAAAACTTTGACATTTTCTTCCGTCGGTCATGTGGTGAACCGCAGCAAGACGAGAGTGAGGGAGGGAATTAACTCCCACTCTCGTCACTCCCATCACTCATCATTGTCATCGGCATCATCATCAGCGCGCGCGGTTTCATTTCGGTTGTGGTTTAGCGGTATCGAAAATTTTAAGCAAAATATTTACACTCGCAGACTTTCAGATGGAAAAGTTCGGTTCGCCACAATAACACACACACACATATGGCCCCAGCCCGACCGGTAGGTGGTCGATAAAATGTGCCGTGTGAAGGTCGGAACAGAGGCCCGTCCGTGTGCGTCATCTCGTGAGGACTACTTTACCCCGTCCCGACCCCGAAAGACACTACAACACATGGTTTGTGTGCGAGCTATAAAAGGAATTCCTCTTCCCCAAACCCACGTCGACTCCTCGAGTCAATCGTCCACGGGTGGCTTCCATCTCCTCTTGAGTAAATGGGAAAACGAGCCTTGGCCTTCTTCTTCGCAACTTCTAAGTAGTTGCGGCAAAGACACGGGCCACACAGGGGGAGGGTAGCATTGACTGTCGACTCCGTCTGCAAGAAATGATTATCTTCCATTAGTGAAACTGTTTACCCGTCACAAGATTCAGCAAGGTTTCGTGCATTCCTCCTTCTGAGGGAAGAAAAACCTGGCGCCAGCATACTCTCCAGTCTGAGGTCCTTGATAGCCCAGAGTGACACGAGCCGGTTGTGTGGGTGGTGGGTATAAAAACAACCTCTTCGGTCTGGTCCTCGAGGCACGGAGATCATCGCCAGTGTCGCCTGATACAACGTGAAAGTAATCGCACCGGTTTCGTGGTGGTTTTCAATAGGGGAAGGCTTTAAAAATGTATAATTCCACCATTCCCGCCGACGGATGATGGGCACGGAGGTTCGAAGGCGCACACCAACACACAGCTCGTGCCACGTAAAGGAGCGTACCACGTCCGGCAGAACTCATCAACACGCTTCCGAGCCACAGGAAAGGTAGAAGGCAAGGTTACACAGCTCAACTGGCGCATGATGCCACTAAATGATCCGTGCACGTCCGCTGAGTTTATCACCCGCTCGGTGACGCGGCCCGGACACCCGGGCCCTTCTATAACCACCGAGACACCCTTCTTCGTTCCGTAAACGTCGGAGTAGTTTTATTCCCCGGCCATAACCCGTTTCCTGAAGATTCCAGCGAAATGTTTGCCAAAGATAATGTGTCGAGTCCCCGGTCGTTAGGGCACACGGAGACAGACAAGGGACCGACACGGGTCCTCGGGCCACTGGCGCCAACGTCATCGTCATTTCTCGTTTATTATTTACGCAAATATCTGCCATCACCCGTTGGAGTTATGATGGGGCCGGTTTTGATGAAAGTAGGCGAATAGAAGGGCCAGCCCTCTACTCACTACCGGTGGGTTCCATCAACATGTTTGCAACACACTTACACACACACGTACTCCCTGGGCGCTTCACTTTCGTTTTATGGTAATGATTTATTGAGCCGTGTAATATTCCACACCGAGTTCCCGAGGGACCATCCATATCCTTCCGTGTACAATCTATACACGTATGAGTCTCACCGCACCGAGAGAGGACAGGAGGAAGGTAGGGTCTATTATCCTACGTAGGCCTAACCTTTCGATGGTTCTCTTTTCCCACCGGATCCAATCAGCAGGATCGAATAAAAATGAAACACACAAACATGCGGTATCGAAGGTTTCGTGAGTCGAAAATTGGCTTCGGTTGGTAACGTTTAGTCGTTGGCGGTTTTTACGGTGCCCGGGAGTGAACCTGCCCTGAGATGGGTGAGACGGTTCCACAATCCGATAAGCACACAGCGACACACATATACACACGAAATTGAGTTCGGGAGGTAAAACAAAGCAGCAAAAGCCGTCTGTCTTATAGCGCCAGTCACTAATCGAATTGACTAACCCACGGGGAACCTCAAGCTCCACCCACGAGAACCTTGTCCATGACCGGGTTAAAAAAGGATTCATCTGTGTATCGACACCAGCTCGCTTCACCGGTCAATTCCGGGCTTAAACCAATCCATCGAACCCCCGAAAATCGAGAGGCGTGAAGTCGGTAACTTTGTCGTCTTGCCCCAAAATCATATTGAATAATTAATTCCATCCCAACACCCGATGCTAGCAAGCTAAATTCTCTCATGTTTTATCTTTCTCCCCCTCACTGATTCTCTCCTCCCATTGCAGCATCGTGATACGCAGGAAACGCTGGCCGTGCTGGAGCGGCTCGATCTCGACACGGAGAAGCCGACGGAGGAGGAACTAGCTAGGAAATTCGGTTACGAGGACGATTATCTTAAGGGTACGGTTTCCTGGTGGCAGCACACGAAACCGCAAATTTGGTCGCTGTTCGATGAACCGTACAGCTCCAACGCTGCCAAGGTAAGGGGTACGAGGGTGATATATGAGCTTGCGGTCCGGTCACGCCCCCGACGGGTCGTTCGCATCCCCCCTTTTCCCCCCATCGGCAGGAAAAAACGGAACTACAAAACCGGTGAACCACCAGGAGCGATACACTCCGGGCGGCGGACTCACCGGCTGACCGTGGGAGGATGAGTGATTATCTTTGCGATGACCAGCGTCCGTTTTTTCGCTCCCATGTTCCCTTTCGCTTGCCCTTCTGATGATCGTACACTTTCACCACATCCCGTTACAGATTATCGGTGTGATATCGGTGTTCTTCATCTGCGTGTCCATCCTGTCCTTCTGCCTGAAGACGCACCCGGACATGCGTGTGCCGTACATCCGGAACATCTCGGTGAAGACGGCCCACCAGAACACGTCCTGGGTGCTGGACAAGACGCAAACGAACGCTCACGTGGCGTTCTTCTACATCGAGTGTGTCTGCAACGCGTGGTTTACGTTCGAAATTTTGGTAAGTTCATAGGGGAGTTTTCGTTTTTGTAGCACGAAACTCGAATTCGTTTCCAACACTATCTATCTCTAGCATTGCGTAACTCCCCTTACTCAGCTATTTGTTGCGCAATGGTGGAAAGAAAACTGGAACTAAACACAAACTCCACTGCAGACAGATAAATGTTGAAAGTTAAATTCAGACCACCGCCCCCCCCCCCCCCCCCCCCCTCCCGAAAGCGGAAAGACACAAGCCAATCCAATAAGCACTTTGCGAGAAGTTAAGGAATGTGTCTCGACGGCAAAAGTAAAAAAAACGAGCGACAGACTATTTTTGTTTTTGCAACATCGTACAACTTTCTCGCTAACGAAATGAGTCATGAAATTGAATCTGAAATTGCATCGAAAGAACGCAAGCTTTATTTATGTGGAAAAAGGAAAAAGCTAATATTGATATAATGAGGAAAACTTCTCGCGAGGAAAGCAAAACGAAACAAAACGCCTCAGAGTAGGTAGGAGAGGAAATAAAGTATTTTTTAAAGTGAAAGGCATTAATGTGTAAAGTTAAAGACGGGTACGAAAAGTGCTCCAACTCGTTTTAGAAAATGATATAGATTACTCACTGGCCGTCCGAGAGTCGCATCGTTCCATCGTGTGGACGCAAAGTAAACCAAAGGCAACGTGGCAATGCAATTTAATACCCCCCGACCAACAGCCCTTCTTTCACCCCGGTGCAAGACAGGAATCACGGTACAACTTGTTACTTGTTGACGGTGGAGGAAAGGCAATGACACCGCGTGTAACAGCGTGCTCTTGAAAGCGAGTTTTATGGTTCGCATTCTTCTGCTTGCTCGTGAAGGAAAAACGCCATCGCACACCCGTCGAGACACTCTCGGTAAATGAGCGCATTAAGGCGCTTGCTGCCATTCCTGGAAAATCTCCTTCGAGATAGATCCTTTTCCGACGAACACCGGGTTGGAGTGCACTGTGCGGTCGTTGACGAGATTCGTGCTCCCATGGTTTCTCACTCCGCATTGCATTGTGCAAACGACAATCCGGTGGTAAAGCGAACGTCGGAGAAGGAATAGATGGGGACCACAAAACGTTGGTTAGCACGGTGGGATTATCATCTCCCGGGGGTGCCAGAGTTACAGACCATGCAATAAAGGAGTACTTCCCGCTGCGTGCTGCGTGACAACCATAAACTGCGGCTAACAGAGGAATAAATCGTTAGTGTTCCAACACTTCAAACACAGCTAGATCGCACTCTCCTGGGTTAATGGTGCATTATTCTAGCATATGCTCCGTCTCCTTTCCATCCCTCCATACAGGTACGCTTCATTTCGTCCCCCAACAAGTGCGAGTTCGTGACATCATCTGTAAATATCATCGACTACATCGCGACGCTCAGCTTCTACGTGGATCTGGTGCTGCAGCGGTTCGCGTCGCACCTCGAGAACGCCGACATCCTCGAGTTCTTCTCCATCATCCGCATCATGCGGCTGTTCAAGCTGACGCGCCACTCGTCCGGCCTGAAGATCCTGATACAGACGTTTCGCGCCTCGGCCAAGGAGCTGACGCTGCTGGTGTTTTTCCTCGTGCTCGGCATCGTGATATTCGCCAGCCTGGTGTACTATGCCGAGCGGATACAGGCGAACCCGCACAACGACTTCAACAGTATCCCGCTGGGGCTGTGGTGGGCGTTGGTCACGATGACCACCGTCGGGTATGGCGATATGGCGCCGAAGACCTACATCGGGATGTTCGTCGGAGCGCTCTGTGCGCTGGCCGGTGTGCTGACGATCGCCCTACCCGTGCCGGTCATCGTGAGTAACTTCGCGATGTACTACTCGCACACGCAGGCCCGAGCGAAGTTGCCAAAGAAACGTCGAAGGGTCCTGCCGGTGGAACAGCCTCGACAGCCTCGTTCTGCAGGTGAGTCTGTGCCCCCTTTATGGAACAACTTAAATCTTGAAATATGTTTTTCGAAATGAGTGTCATTTGTGGAATGATTCCTTATCTCCAGAGAAATTGTAATATCCTAAATTTGAACAGCTACTACCACTCATTACCTCCCATTGTATTTTTCTTCCCCCTTTTCCTCGCTTTAATTGCTCATACGCAAACGTTAAATGTACTCGTTCCATGTTGCCGAAATTCACTCCGCTCCGTTCACGAATCGCTCCTTCATCACCGCTTGTCGCTGCTAAAACCTTTCCATTGCAAATGGCCGCCTTCGCACTGGACTGGTGACCCAACCATCTCACCGTAGGTCAAGGCGGTGGCATCGGTATGCCCGGTTCCGGGCCGATGGCGCGCCGCATGAACCAGGTGAAGACGAAGGATCTGGGCCCGAAGATAGGTAAGTTTGGCTCGTTCGAAGCGCCGCTTTCCGGTAGCCGAAAAGCATTTTCTTCCACTACCCACAAACACAAACGCGAAGACGTCCAGCATCGCGTCCGGCTTAATCTTGGCTTGCTGGTCAGAGCCTACTGAGAAGGCAGTTCACACGGTAAAACTACTCCAAACTGCTTCCAGAGGTGGCTACAGCATTTGCGGACCATGGCTTACTAGATTATACATGTTAACTCATTCATACACGCACACACCGTCAGTTCGTACGATTGTCATTTCCGCAGCCGTGTTGTCAAAAGAAATGGATGAAAGGATTTTATCACCATGAAGCATAAGCACAACGTCGAACTACCTTTCTTTTCCATTACTTTACCTATAGTAACTTTCCGGTCAAACTTACAGCAATGCCGGAACACATTAATCATTTTCACACGAACAGACCCATTTCCGCCGATCGCCAGACTAATGTTTCACTACCGGCTGGCGCAGTCTCGACCGAACCGCTCCAAGCAAGCAAAACATTCCCATGTTTTTTTTTCTGTTTCCACTGTAAAACTCGTTCACCAACACCTTCCACGAGAAAATTATCACCACCCAAAGAAAAGCTACATTTTCAAAGCTCAGAGCTGTGCACAACATAGCGAGCGGATCCTGTTTTTGTCCAATTTTATACCATCCTCTACCTTTCGGTTTACCTTCGATTATTCTATTTTTTTTATCTTAGTTCTTTTTCGCTTATCGAACACCTTCACTTTGCTGGGTGTCTTTTATTAGCAGCCTTCACGCCATCGCCGATAGCATCGATCGATGATGGAACAAAGAAAAATGGGTTCCACCGGGTTTTCCCATGGAGCAATTTTCATTCCTCGCTTTCATCCCCTGTCAATTAGTTCTGTTACCTTTTTACCCATCTCGTCTTAGCTATTTTTCATCCTTCATCGCGCTGCTCGTGCTCCAATTTTCCTCCCGACTGGAGCTTTCCTTTACCTTTTTGCCGTTTATGTTTCACTTCGCGGCTAAATCTTGAGGTTTGTTCGAACGCTTAAAACAAAGTTAATATTTGCGCTAACTTATTTCCCGATTATCTTTTTCGTTTTGATTGATTTTTTCTTTTGTTCTATTGGTTGCATTGTTGCGGAAATGATTTAACTTCTTTATTAAAAAGGACTTATTTCTACAGCTCAGCGACGATGAACTTGTTGCATCGTAGACGAGATGAGACGGATTTTCCTAGCAGAGATATGTTTGAAGGGGTTTTCAAGATTTGTAATAATAATGCAGCCAATGACATTTGCTTATCTTGACTATTACATCTCGAATAAATGGTAAAAGTTGCTCTACAGGCCATGTGTTGCCTCTATTGTTTTACATTAAACAAGACAATGTTAGCATAATCAAACACAACAACGAAGTGTTCCCCGAAACATCAGATAATAAAAGTACCGAACCGAAGCAACAAGGGTTGGCTGTCAAGGATGGGCTTAAACTGTTCCCAAAACTTACCGAAAACTCTGATGACTAAAGTTAATTCGCTGTCACGCGAGGGAAAGAGCTGGGTCGTTTCTTTGATAATTGGTCGAAAACTTTCCGTAAAGCTTTCCATTTCCAAAAAGGAGCCTCAGTATCGGCAAGAAACACGCACAATTAGCCAACCACCGAGAACGGGATGGCTCCGGGGTTTATTTTCTCCCAACGCGGAGGCCACCCGCATCCAATCGGACCGAAGTCGCTACCGAACCCGGTGGCCCGTGAACAACACCATCGGCGTGTAGCATCGTCATTGTCCTTCGATCGACACCGTTCCGATTGACCGAACACGCCCGACGAATTCCCGTTGCTTCAATCAAACCCTCCTCTCCCGAGGGGATTTCGGGAAGTTGCTTCCTTCCTGCGCTGGGCCGGAGAAGTTTCATCCCGTTGGATGTCTGCGGACGACACGATTGCAAACCCTCGTGCCATGTGCTTGGGTGGAAATAATTAACATGACAGTTGACTCGATGTCGCTTCCTTTCGCGGGTTCCTTGCCCGCTGAGGTGGGGCGGTTGGGGTTTTCGGCGGGTGATTTACAAGGGCGACACCATTGTTTCGCAACACCACGCTGCAGATCCACGAAAGCTGGATCCGGGTGGAACGGTGTTCCTTCCCGGTCACCGGAAGCGATAAATAAAAGCCCTTCAGGGCAAGGAAATGGGTTTTCCACCGAGAACAACCGCTCCACGTACTCGTTCGGTTGTGCTTTGTTCTTTGACCGAACCGCTTCCCAGTAGACGCCGTGGAGTAATTGAGCGAGAAGGAAAAAAAACCCCGAAGCAGAAGAAATCAAACATTGTGCCGAGAGAAGCAAACCCCGTCGGGTTCCGTCTTCTGCTGGAAATGGGACGCTGCGGGAAAAAGAAAATGAACAGCACAATCACACATTTCGATTCAATTGGACGAAAATGGATACAACCGTTTCGCCCTGGCCGCACGGTTCGATTCGTTTTAATGGGAAAACCCAATGAAGTGGAGAACCGACCGGCGTCCGGGAATGCTCGCTAGCGACCACTTTCCCGGGTGCCGTTTTCCCTCCCCCCCACCCTGTGCATGTAGGTAAATATGTACAATTTTCCGCATCCGCAACTCACAGTCGGTGGTCTGGCTGGCCAGTTTCAGTTGCTCCATGCACGGTGTCTCCTTTTGGGGTGGAGGAAAGTCTTGCCTGTTTGCCCAGTACGGTCCCTTCCCTCTGGCAGCCCTTTGCCCCCCGCTCCCCTTCTCGGAGGAGTGGTTCGAATGTTATTCTTCTGTGCCCTCATTCGCACCGGCATGCCAGACAGCCAAAAGCAAATGGCCAAACGCCAGCAGGCAAACGGAAGCACCGAAAATTCCCACCGGAACCAGAACGCTGGTGGGCGGAGGGGGTGGGTTTCTCGATTGGAAATTTGTAGCACAAGTGTTTACTTGCGGGACTCCAACTTCAGTTGCCCTTTGCTGCTCAATTTGGGCGACACCGGCGGGGGACGGACGATCTAATCGGGCAAACATTTAGACCGTGGTCAACCGCAGGCCGTCGCAAATGGAGGTGGGATTTATAGGAAATCGATGGCCGACGACCACCTTTAAGGTCAAGTGAGGTTAAAGAGAAACCTTTCATTCGAAGTCTCTTTAATACATCGAGGTTATACTCGATCGTTTCTTTTTCCTCAATTTGAGTAAGTCACACAAAAGCCTGCAAAATTGTTGAGAATTCCTTAGTGCATGTAAATATTTTTGAAAGCACCTTAAACTCAAATCCTAACACGATCATCGACTATAACTTTGGGAACATTGGGAAGCTAAACTTCCTCGGCTATCGTAGACGGCTTCAAACAACCCAGTTCCAAGAAATCCAAAACGCTTCTGGCAACTCCCGGGAAACCAGTTCTTCCACTTACCATCTGTCATCTGTGTCAACTGTGCCCGCACCAGATATGCCCGTTGGACAAAGAGAAGACACTCCCGCACGGGCACACGTGTACATTTCCCGGTTCCTTGAATCCCGGTCCGCAAAAGGATTAGCAAGTGGAAAAGTAAACGTCGCAAAGCGCAACGACACACCATCAACCTGGTGGCACCTTGGTGTCACTGTAAGTTTGACAAAAAGTTCGTCATGGTACCGGCAAGAGGAGAGGCTTCTGAACCGGTGAATGTCTCTCCATTGGATAAGCCACGCTGTGTAAAGTTTTGCGCTGCTTTTTAGCATGAACTTTTCCACACCGGAAGGCGAATATCGATCAAAATCTCATTAGTTTTTTGGCGTACCAGAAGGTTCTACAATTGCAGAGCACTTCGGTAGGATGACAGGAAAGGTTCCTGCTCCAGATCTTCCGCAGAAGAAACTTGAAGTTTTCCTTCGTTTAAAGTTATCCGTTCAAAGCCCTTTTTTATTTGAAGGTTTGGAACGAATTTAGGAAGAGAAAATATTTCTCTCATCCATGGGTAAAAAGGAAATAAGAATAGCCCATCTGTTGAACGCACTCAGAAATCATGCACATCGGTAATTAGTCAAATTCCGTCCCATCGTCTACGGTGCGTATGGTCCGCAGACTGATCGGCATGATTAATTTCTACCTCTTCATCACGTGCCCACCACAGCCTTGGCTCACTCTCACCGCATGGTTAATTTATTCGCTACCATCCAGTGATTTGTGTGAGCTACCCAGCGCAACTACACACACACACACACACATGAGTGCCATATGTTGCCGCAATGATAAGTTTTCCTTTCGGTCCTAACCTTCCGAGGGAAAAGCTCCCTTCGGGGTTCGCATTTCTCACGGTGGAGCGGAAACGCACCCGTTCACCGATGCGATTTTGTGTTTTTTGTGCTTTCTTCCGACCAGCAACCCAAGCCGAGCAAAACGAAGATAAATGGACGTGATTATTCCATTTATCACCGGCGACGAATGCGCCCAGGAAACCGAATTGGAAGCGCAAAAGCGTGGATAAGTATGATGGGGAATTTATTTTTCCAAGCTTCCAAGCAAGGATCTCAGAAAGGTTCGGCCCGTGGAGGCAAAGAGAAACAAGTGAAAAAATGCTGCCCCCTACAACGCATCCGGCCGCATAAAAATCGGTGGAAAATCTGGACACACAAACGCCAACTTTTCCGAACGAAAGCGAAGGTCCTACGCCCGCGAAAAAATAAAACATTTCCCGTGTTTATGGGTTTCGCTCGCTTGTTTCTTTCGTTTTTCCCAACCGAAAAACAAGGGTTTTCTGGCACGTTTTCCACGAACAACGGAAGTCGCTTCCCCGACAACGCCGACGTTTGTTTCGTCATCACATCGCCCAAAGACACCTCGTTGGTTCCGGTTCGGGCCGGGAGCCCAACAACAGCATTGCCAGGCTTGCCCGAGACAGTTCATTTAGTTAATTAGCTTAAACTGCTGCTTCATCAGCAAATGGATTCGGGAAAATTTGCCCGCATTAGGGAGTATTTATCCACACCTTCCCCCTTCGCCTGATGCGTGCGTCCTCCTGTTAGCGAGCCTTAGCGTGGAACATTTGTCACCAAACCAGGCACTCCACGCAGATGGCCGGGAACATTTTCCAGGAAAACTGTGTGTATGTGTGTGGATTATCGTCGACATGAAGGTGAGCTAGAAAATTGTTTGCGACAAGTTGCGTTGTGCGTTTTTTTGGTTATAGTGGAAAAAGGGGTTTCATACCAAAAAGTTCCTGGTTCCGAGTGAACAAAACAATTGGCGGTTTTTTTAAATACTCCGTGAAAGCAAATATCTTTTCTCACTTTTTCCATGTTTAGAGCATGCATCCGGTAATCCTCGACTGACCCGCACGTTATCGGGCGAGAGCAAAATCAAAACTCGTCCCTCATCATATTTTATTCGATCCGATTATCAACGCTAAACTAAGCAAAAAGCTGCCCATCCTGTATATTTCAAAAATATTTTTGATGAACGGAACAGTTCCAGCTTTTTTTTGTTGGTAGCTTTTAGATGAGCTTTCCGACCTTTCGATCGAAGTTAAATTTTCTCGATCCATATTAATTGATATCGTTTTTGACATTCGGGTCGGGTCTAACTGGAATTAGGAAGTTTTTTTTAAAATTGGAAATTCAATTCATCGTTGGTGACTGAAGTCCTGAACGTTTGCTTATCGTAATTTTATTAATTTTTTTAATTCTTTTATTTACCCATTCTGACAAACTTTTATTTCATAACGATTTGTTTTACCCAGTATAGAATTTTTAACTTATTATTGCTGTATATTCAAACATTTTTCGGACAACATTTGTGAAACACTCGTCTTGAAAACTTTAAGACCGAAAACACGCATTTCTTCCTGCCACAAGTATTGCTCGCAAACTCAAACAACCAACCACCCACACAAACATGCAACCACGAAAACGTGTCTCTTTTCCACTGGCAAAACAATCGATCACACTGAATCACAGAAAAAAAAATCCACTAAACATATGCTTCTCTCGTCTGAAACGTATTCACCTCCGTTCAATAATAAAATTCCAATCTCTCTTCGTCATTCGTCGCTACCTCGTCGCTTGCATTGCGCGGCGCACTGCACTTTCCCGCGGGGCGGATTTTTCCTAGATGCTGCCTCCGCCTACATAGGCAAAGCGGGTGGCAAAATGGCACAGCTGTTATAACGAAAAGCTTCCGCGCTAATCCCTGCACGGCTGCCTGCAGCACGTCCCGTCCCGCTAGCCTCCCGCCGTACGTCCGCCACGAACGAAACGCCAAGCAGTGCGGGGCGATACCAAGACACTACTCGCGAACGGGAGCACCTATCCATCCGTCGTGCCTCCGAGGGGTCGCGGTGGCATGTAGTATAGTAAACATATTGTGTCTCGTCCCGTAATGCAATTCCTAACCCAAAAGGAAACCGAGTCGCTCCGAGGTGATTAAATAATATCTGCCCGATCGGAACATTTGTCCGCTAGCAGAGGCACCGAATTAAACTAAAAACTGCATCCTAACCATCTCGCGACGGTGAAACAAAAGCGTAAAGTACAACTGATAGTATGATAAAGAAAACGACAGCACAATTTAGATGAATCTGTTTTCCTCGCAAATAATTCCGGAACGTCAAGTAAAAATATCCTATGCACGGTACTAAAATACGCAAGTGAACAACAGAGAAGAGAAAATAGTCATCCTAACGCCTCGAGCAATGGCTTAAAAATCGTACCACATATCTCGAATGACACTCACAATGGGGAACGTGTTGTGTGTGTGTGTATTGCTGTGCCTATGTGCAGCTGATGGCGATTCCGTTCTAGAAGGTCCGCTCGAGCCCAAACCGGCCGTTCGCAGGGTTCGTTGGAAAAGCATTTAATCACTCTAGTCGTATTCTAGCATCCTCAAAATTAAAAGAAATACAAAAATATCCTCTACTTTCATAACCTCTTCTTGTCGCCTGGTACCATCTCTCTCTCTCTCTGTATTGCCTGTGGTTGTTCTAAATGTCCCGTGCTTCATGATAGTATCTTTTTATTTCCTTCTTAGGGTTTGTTTTGCATTTTGTACACCCTACATTCTAAGCCCCCTGTCCCTGTACTGATAGTAATTTTTGTGTACCTTTAGGATGATTGGTTTTTCATTTTTCCGAGCAAAAGCAACGTCCTGCTTCTAAAATATTTGTTCCTTTTTGTATTTTGAATGTTGCTCGTCCTCCAGCTCGCCGTGTTCTTTGTCGTGCTCGCGATCTTTGTGTTCCTCGTCTTGTTGTAGATGAATTTTCAAATGTGCTTGAACTTTTATTTTGCAGCCTCATAAAAGTAATGTCATCCTTCGAATGCGATATCAATATCGATAAGAGTCCTTTAATGTTCCGTCGTTTTTGTGGTCGAAAACCGGGGCACGATATTCACTTTAAAACCCCTCGCGGTATAAATTCTCTACAACTGTGTGAGACTTTTTCAATGGTCGGAATCTGCCAATAACAGAAACCGTAATCATTAAACGATGGTTCATTGATTCGTCGAAACGAAACGAAGCCCTATTAAATGGACCGATGTTTTTCTTCTATTTTCAACACAGAAATGTGGGGAAACTATTCGCTACCAGCTGCTCCTGGGGGCGCTAGCTTTGCCCTCGTACGACCTGCCGCTTGATGCAAAGCGGAAAATGCACCATAACCGTTACAATTAACGATTGCACTCGTACGCCGTCGGCCGACGATGGTCGCTTACGATAATGTCAACAGGAGGTCCAGATTATGGGCCTGTTAACGTCGTCACGCGCTGCTTCCCCGGAGCGAGCTTTTCCAATCTCTAACGATCGATGGACGGAACAGTTTTTCCCTTTTTCCCATCTTGGATGGCCTAGGAAAATTGTCACATACACCCATGGTGCTGCGAATCGAGCTGCGGTGCTTTCGCACGTTTTCGCTTTTCTAGCTCGTTGCTTGGAAGACTCACGCCGGAATCAGCTTGAGGGCAGTTTCCCATCGCTTTTCCAATCAACCACGCCATCGTTTGAGCGTTGGGGATGGAAATGGATCCATTCGTTGCTTGAGAATGCTCCATCTGATCTTAAATGGCAATAACGCGCACTGAAGCAAGCCACGTAGAAGAAATGTTTTAAGGCCAATTTTGTTTACAAACATTTTAAAAATAATGAAAATTGTGAGAATAAAATGAAAATAAAGGTATTCATTAGTCTTGCTCAAGAATAAGTTTTATTTCCAGTACTGTTACTAATAGTTAAGCTCATCCAGCGATACAAAATTATATTCTCAGTTTCATCTCAGACGAAATAGATTTTTTCTTCATTAACCCTTTCGCCAAACACACACGTACCGCTCAGGTCCGTCATAAACGCATTCCGTCGCTCCAAAATGGGCGACGAAAAGGTCCATCCGACCTTTATGACTTTGCAGAAGCAGCAGCAGTACACTGCAGTAGTCGTAAAGCATGACAAAAGCAACCAGCAAGCCCATTTTCCCATCGACGCCAAAGTTTGCGATGACCCACGTGCCACGTTCGTCCCTCGCCCGGCTGACGATGGTGATGATAAAATTTCGCTTCCACCGGCGAGAACGTGGCTGGCCACCGAACACCGGACCGTGGAATGGGAAACGTTTTCCCCGAGGACACGGCGAAACTGTGTGGACAGAAAAAAGAAACCAACGAAATTCGAAACAACTAACATCATTCGTCTCCGGTTAAGGCATTGGGGAGTACGTTCGTTAGAACGGCGCTGCTCGTCGGGCGCGTTTTCCACGGAATTTCCCTCACATGCTGGTTGCCCCAGAAGAGGTGAGAAAAATCATTCTAAAGAATCTGGTACCTAACACACCACCGTAGGGCCGGGGCGTAACACCAACGCTGCCGGCTGTGGTCGCATGATTTTGGCTTAACAAACATTTCACGGAAAGCGTGGAAGGAAAAAACGAACCACCCGGGTCCGTCCTCTCGTTAGCTCCCGATTTCTTTCGGTTTCGTATTCGCACCCGGCCACTTTTGGAGTGCAATTTGGAGCTCGCGAATCAAATCGCTTGCATGGAGCCGTGTACAACGTTAATCCGCAACTATTACCAGGAAATCCGGCAGCGAGCACCACATCCGGTTGCGGTTGATTCTCGACCGCGCGCGCAAATGCAAACCGAGCCGGAAGGGAAATGCTCGCGAAAATGCAACACTAAAGTGAACAACAAAATTTAAAAAAAAGAACTACCCAACACCCCAACCCATTTCCACGGCTCGTGAAGGAACGCGAGGCAACAGAACAAGCAGCCTCGGTGTCCGCCATTGTTGAGCGCTCTGCACGCTTTGCATACGCTTTCGCAAAGCCTTTGATTGCTTTGTAGTCACCAACGGGGCTTCCTAGGGAAAGTGCGCCTGGCGTCGTACATACTTCCGCCGTGCCGCAGCAGCGTGAAGTGCTCGAACCTGGCCTGGAACGTGTTGCTATTTTCGAGCCAGAGCACTCTTCGCAACACACTGCCACACTCGAGTAGGGGATTATAGTTTGTCGCCATAATTTGTACTTCCACGCTTAAACGGAACGGTTTCTTGTTTGTTTGTCTACGCTGCTTGTATTTCCTTTTCGGGCCGGGCGTGTGAGCGTTTATCCGTTCAACATATTTTCACACATGAAAGATAAACATGGAAAAGCAACCGCAAAATCACACCATATTGCGCAGCGAACGTCCAATTGAGGCACCGTTTTTGGGACAAACAGTGATCGACAAAAACACTATACTTCTATTAGCAAATGTTGATAGTTTGTTAAGCTCATTTCCAACGGGCTTGCATAATGGTTCCTCGTTAAAAAAGTTTAAAAGATTCCTTGAAATCATCACCTTCATCCGACCCAAAAGTCATTACCAAGTTTGTGGTGCTAAAAGCCGTTTGCCTTTGCTCACCTCAACGAGTGCCTTCCCAAAGGAACTGCGCCATTCACCGACACACAATCGAATCTAAATTTCCAAACAATCAGAAATCATTTCATTCAGAACGACCCGCTGCAACACGTGCCCGAGCGAACTTGCTTGCGAAACGGGGTTGTTTGAACTTTTTTCACTCTTTCATCCTTTCACTCCCGAGTGCCCGTACCCATGTTGCTTCATGTTCAGGTGTGGAAAACTCCTCCTTATCCTATTACTGCCGCCACCCTTAGCGCCCGCTGGTTCCCCACATTCCGGTTTTTCCATCCCAGCGAACACACTTTTCACCAGCTGTCTTCAGGCAGCGCACGGAACGCTGTAAGCGAGACGTTTCACGACGAGTGTGTGGCAGCTTCCTCTACTCGTTTTTTTTTTCTTTTTACTGCTGCCGAGCTTTTCCGAATGAACGTTGTCTTTTTCAGGCAAGCATTTGAACTTTCCCGGGTGCAGCCTTTTGTGTTCACTGATCCACTTTTCACTTTTCTTCCATCAGCTCAACGGGGTGAGATTTCGTGTTTTTCTTCCGCTGCTGCAAACGTTGGAAATCATTTTGTGTGCCTTTTTATGAGTATTTTAAACTTTCCGTTCTTTCCGCTTGTGAAAAACCGTTCCGTCGAAGATGATGGCGGTTCGTGCGCTGCTCCTGCAGCCTAACTTTCTGGTTTTAAAGAACACAAATTTTATCACCTAATCTAGATTCAGACAAGAAGCTGACTTGAAAGGCGGGGAATTAAGCTTGTTTCCTATGTGTTAGCAGAAAAAATATGATAAGTAGGCCAGGAGGTTTGATGCTGAGGTTTAAAGGGAACATTTGCTCAGGTACGAATAAACATTCGGATTTATTTCTGGCATTATTTTATTCACAACATAAAAGTTAAAAAAGAACATCTTTGGTTCATGAATAAAAAAACCTAATGTTAACAAAATAGAAAACATTATATAAAAACATACAAACTACCTCTACAAAACTTAACATTAAGAAAACAGAAACAAAGCTCCAATGTCTCCGCTTGTTATACCAGCAAATAGCAAATATCGACAAAACAAACGAGAACTCGATTAATTTCTTAGGAAAACGTGAACTTAAGAAACTAATCTCCTTTCCCCCCGGCCACTCGCAAGATCAACACGCTTGGCAGCCTTTTAATAGGACCGTACCGTCAGTAAATTTCACTTCATTATGTGTCCCCCGCACTTGTTTATGTTACGCGTTACCGCAACCGGACGCCACCGACCCAATGGGGTGGAAAACCTTCCCCCCCTGCAGCGAGCGAAATAAACTCGTCTCGTAAAAGTATTCGTGCGCGAACAAGTGTCACATCGCTTAGCCATATCACGGAACGACGATAAACGAATGGAAAACTATTTTTGGACTAACCCGCCCTTCGACTTCCCCTTCTTGTTGCCTCGCCTCTTCAGGCCGTGACAAGACGTTGCGTTATTGAATTAGGATCCTGCGCCAGTTCGAAATCGTTGTCCCTCGCGTTCGCAGCCCAGGTCACCGCAGTCGGGAGGGAGTTGGTTCGGTTGTTTGGATCTTCCGAAACTGCCCTCTCGGCGACCGTTAACAAAGTTATGCCGCTCTGCTGGAAACTCAATCAACACGCACGTCAAACTGATACGGGTGTCCGGAGCGCCCGATGACGATGAGAATCCATAGCATGGGTTTGAGTTCTCCTTTTCGTTCCAACCCCCCCACTGCTGGTTGATGTTCACTTTCTTTCATGCAAGAAAATATCACTTTTTTTTCTTCACCATATTATCCCATCACATTTTTTTCCTTTTACAACAAGCCCCACGAAAAGCGAGCCCCACGCAACGGAGATGCGTCTGCGAAACGATAATAGTTTACCCTATTCATTTGACTCGCTTTTTATTTCGTGTCCCGTCACCACGCCACCCTCGCCACCCATGAATATTCATGAACTGATGATGGTAGCAAACTTTTCCGCAGGTCAGGCCCGCGCACTTCCCTGGCCTCGAACAAGTCGAAGGTCACCCGAAGAAGCTCGTGTTACATGCGTGCAAGCCGCATCGGCCGTCGAGCTGGTCTCGAGTGGAACATAAAGTATATCGTAATCCCTGGAGATTGGGTGCGTTTTTCCCGCTCAGTTTTGTCGTACCATTCGACGTATCAAATGAACGTCTCAAATTTTTTTATCACCAACATTAATAGATTCAGACGTCGTGAAGGAAAAAGAAGGCAATTTCAGAGTGGCCAAAAGCTTGAGACCAACGTTTTAGATGTTAAAGAAACATCATGTCATGTTTTCGATATTTTGATGCATGATTTTTCTAGCCTTTGTTTTCATACTCACAAAGAACTTTTGATTTTCAATCACAATTTAAAGGCAAAAAATCGCCTAAGCTTCGAACAGTCTTCCTTTCGAACGCTTTTATGTTCAATCTCCCAAGGATAATCAGACTTGATCGTCAAAGAATATGGTAAACAATCAATCGATTCGATCTGATGTGACTCTTTTATTCCAACACGTGCGGTGAGCATAAATTGTAATCAAAATCATGTGTGCAGAAGGAAAACCCCCTGTGCAGAAGGAAATTGTTCCATCGAAATTGTTGTCCCATAAAAAAGTTTCGTACCCGGATGATCATCATAATCTCGCCTGTCATGCCCCTCTGATCGGATAGCTTAAACATGTCTTCATTTGTGTTCAATATTCCACTCGCAAACGCTTTCCGAAGCAATTCTTTCTCAAACAATCACAAAATCACTTGCAAGCAAGCAGGCACGTGACAAACCGATACTTTTGCCTGCGAAGAGGTTTCACTTCCGATGCTTAACAGTTTCCCCTGTGCTTTCCACAGATCCAAGAATGGGAATATTAGCACCCGGTTTTGGTATGCGGGGGTAGCGAAATTATATTTACAACTCGTGCCTGGCATTTCTAACGAAGCAAACTTTGTCACAGTCCCGGGGGTTTGGGGAAACAGTTGGCCATGGTTCTCACCGGTGTCGTTCGCCGTGGAACCGTGAATTTGCAAACGCTTGGAAAAGCCGACTGGACGCTCCGCTTCGCGTACGGCAATAATCAGTTTAATCAGTGGCTGGCGCACACTGAGGACACGGTAAGTCTTTAAGGCGTCCATTTTTAATGGGTTCCTTTCGTCTCCCCGTCGGCCGTAATGGGATCCGTTTATGCGCTCAAACATAACATATTCCTTTCCCAATGCCGTTTGGCGCACGAATCATATCCCGGTGGAATAAGAAACAGGTGTTCGGAGTGTTATGCAAATCAGAATCCACGAGAACGAACGATATGGCATTTATTCGCTTTGAAGCTCCGGCACATTGTTCCGATTGCATTATATTGAATACAGGAAGTAAAACCTGCACGGCATAAGTTATGCAAAGAGCCCGCTTTATGGTATCAAACCAAATTGTTCATACGGATGAAAAATTGCACACACTTTTCGTACTCTCTCGACCTTTTTTTTCGCCATTCGGAAAAAATGAGGATAATTGCAATAGCTGTCCCATTATCGATAATAGCTGATAATACTTGACTAATTAACTGGTATTCATATTCATTGCACTGATTCATCCGATTGACTCATGGATAATGTTACCTTACTTTATTATGTTAAACCACACTGCACAAAGGACTATGAAAAATATTTCACATCAACGGTAGCAGGAACATGCATACATATTTTAATAAATTAGAGCACTCCATTATATAATCCAACGAACAACTCTGTTAAACCCAATTCACCTTCGACGTACTTCCCAAAGCCGATTCGTATCCGCAAATCCATATCCACCGTCTGAACCATCTAATCACGCGGCCTACGGGCAATTACATTGACCTCGCGAGTGGAAAACTCTGCGTCGTTAGGCCATACGGATGCAATTATTCACTTTGATGGCCCCGGCAGGCCATCGATAATCCTCCTTTGCTTTGGTGGTGTGCCGATTAGAGGCGACTCGTGCTTTCATTAGTGAAACATCAGACGATTCAGGGCGTGTAGAGGTGGTGTTTAAGGATTTGGAAGGACGGTGGTCTGAAACGGTGCTTCTGCGGGCGTTATACAAAAATCGGAACGCCTCGAATGAGGAGTTAGCGTTTCGCAACGAAGCAAATTCTTGTCGTCGTTGCGGTGAGTTCATATTGATTGATGATCGTTTGGCAGGGAGTAGTTGGGTCGGATGATTTTATGAATTATCGAGGGTTCCATCTCAAATATTTGTATATTTATTTTGAAATTGAAGTTAGCCTGGAAAAATTATTGAAATATCATTTTCGGAAAAAAAAGGTTTAAATGTCACACCGAAATACAAATTCTCAACTTCGAGCACCTTACAAGGAACTTAGTGTCAATCGATCGTTCATTATCCCCTTCTTTTTTAAAGTCCTTACACCCTAAAATTATAAAAAACAATACCGTTCATATTTAAGCATTTTAAAATCATAAACTCCAAAACACTGCTCCCACGTACCGTACCAAAGCGAAAAATTCATATCGATTGCAGCTGCACTTCCGCGAATAGAGGAATCTGTTTCAGAATATAAATGTGGCCAAATGGAAAGGATACGGGTAGTGAATTCGATCCTGCCAGCATCGCGATAAAAGGGAACCACAACAGCTGAACCGGAATAAAACGTTGCCAGTCACGTCGGTTCGATATATTTCCGTTGCATGCCGGCCGAAAAAATGAAATACTGAGCCGTTCTCATACAATCGAACGTGCGCCTGGTATTGGTTCACGCAAAGTATATGGCTTGGGTTCGAATATAAGGGCAGTGATGACTTATTTTCCATAAGCTGCAGTGTTCAGGAAATTTTATTGTTCATAACATTAGTTTATTAAATGTTAGGAAAGATTTATCGATTGAAACCCACATTTTATAGCTTAATGATATGAATCTCCTGTTGTGTGTTGTACACATTAGCTATCTTTGCAATGAAGCATATGAATCTAACCAAAAAGGATTATTTTCCGATATTGACTATCCTTATTTCCTTCGCGGTAATAGTAAACTTTCTTAAACCGCCATAAACCGTAGTCCATGCGTATCTGCAACAGCTCTTGGTTAAACATTTTATGCGCCTAATTGAATACCCAAGTGCGCGCGAAGCAGTTCATGACCATTTTCCTTCCTCCCGACGTGTAAATCCGATCATAAACCCGGCCCCTTCTACTTATCCCCCCCACGCGCAGCACCTAAATGGGTCGTAAAAATGTCGATCCGGGTAAGATTGAAAAATAAAACAATCTACTTTGAGTGATTCCACCATTTTGCACTTACTGCCGCCGCTGGCCCGTCCCGGAAGCACGTCACGCACTTCCCCTCCGCCCCCGTCCCGTACCAAGCGGACATTATTCACTTCACAAAACTCCTAAACCCAAAGTCGGCTCAATTTAACTGATGGCATTAACTTTAATCCTCCGGCCGGGGTTCACCCTGCCAGTCACACCGCATCGGAAAACTTGGGTGGTCGTTTCGGTGGCGACGGCTCATCGATGATTTGTCGTGTGGAAATTTGACGGCTTTCCCAGCCCTCCACCCCCCAGCTTCCTTCCTTCCAGCGAAAGACGTCCAAAATTTTAACATTTATTCCAACAGCTCTTTAAACACCGTTTTGGAAGGATTTAGATTTTGCTGCCACCTTACCCCCCGACCCGTCCCAGGGTTCAACCCCTTGGTTGGTGAAGAAGCGGGAATATTTATGATCATTATTTATGATGTTTGCCTAGTTTTGCACCTAAACGGCAGCAGCAGCCGGTCAGCGCGCGGCCAACCGGCACGCGATCGCATAAATCATGAGCTATTTGTCACATCGCAAACCCCTTAATATTTCCCGGTCAACACGCGGTCGCAAATAAATTATCTTTCGATTCATTCTAAATTCAAATTAAAAGCCCCGCTTTTCGGGCCGCTATTTCGCACTCCTCCCTCGGAAGTGACTGATGAAGCAGGGAGGGCCAACCTACCGCTCCCTTTCCTCTCCATTCCCGCGGTCCGAGAGCTATAAATATTCAACTATCTCTAATCATTTCTGACCCCGGCCCGGGTGCTCCCGTTTGACACGCGGCCCCACCGGATATGAGTTTTATTTTCAACTTTAAAGCATCCCATCCATCCTAATCAAACAGGACCGCTACGGAACACCGTACGGTTGCTGCATCAATTTTTCAGCCACCTCCAGTGCTATAATTCTCCATAGCGGCCATCGTGACCTTTAACCCGCATATAAGTTCGCTTATTTCCATGCGGATCGTGTGTGCGTGCCGGGTTCGTGCCATAAATTTGGAGCTCTGGCTAAATATTGACTTCCCCTTGTGTTTTGCTTCCTGGTGATGGTGCGTAAACAGACGCGGTACATTTTTCATGTTTCGTAATGCTGTAATTCATCCGGGCAGCAAGGAATGGCATGTTCCAAATAGCATCCCAACAAGGTGAAACAAGGTTCGTGTACTTCCGGACACTCTATCTCTCCCTATCTCTCTCTTTGCGTACCACCTTTGCAATTTAATCATTCATATGGGAAGTGCACGTGAAGGTATTAAACCAGCAGAAATCCTCTCTACTTTCGGGAGTATATTTGTGTGGAAGTGGTTGTTTGAGGTTCCGGGTGGTACGACCGTTTGTTGAGTGGAAGAAATCTTATGTCTCGTCCGGTGCCTTGCCGCAGGAAAAAGGATGCACTCGTTAAGGCGCGATTGCTCGCAGAAAACCGGGCCATAGGATTATTTATTGCCTTCGATTTGCTCCGAGATGGGCAACGCGGTTGCAAGCTGCGTCCCAGTTTCCGGGTTAGCTAGTTTTCCACCAACACTCCCGGACACTCTTAGCCTCTTAGTGAGGACTGCTGCGAATTACAACCCCGACGGAAAAAAAGACACGGACGACCGGGCAACGATTGAAATAAAAAAAGAGAAACAAGAAAATATTCGATCCCAAACCAACCTCTCCGGTGGGACTCTGCGGTAAAAGTTATATTGGCCTTTGTCCGTCGCCGTCGTCGCACCCGGCACACACATCGGCGCACACATACATCCGGCCAACTTCCGGTACAAATCCAATAAAGTTCCATTCCCCGGACGCTATCGCCCGGTGGGAATTGGCACAAGACATACTGACTTTTGCCGGTGGTTTCTTCTCCGTTGGCTGACCGGAATTCCGTCCAACCGTATCGGTCCGACCGCAGCCTGTGTGTATGTGTGTGTGTCGGTGTCCTGATGGCGAATAAATTCATATAAAATCAGTGTGTCCTTTCGAGCAGGAAAGGTTTCGCAAGATCCGAGAGAATCCTAAAACTGTTGGATCATGCCATTCGGTAGCACACCGTTTATGTGGAATCGAAGCAAAGAACACGATGGTTTCGGTCCAGTTGGGGATCTATCCTTTTTCATTCTTGCACTTCTTTTTGTGCCCGAGAATAAAAGGATAAGATGTGAAATCAAACTCCACTTCCAGCGCCGGACCTGAGAAGAGAGAAATTTATATCCATAATCACAGCGTCGGTTTTTGTGGCGGTTTTGATACCACGCATTATCCTTTTCAAATCAAACTCTTCCGTTTCTGCTTCCGAATGGTGCTCCATAATGATATTAAGCTCTTGCGATTCAAAAACACGATCAAGTGTGAGCATTTTTTTTTTATTCTTATAGAATCCTACTTTTACATCCTTTCATTTTTTTCTCACTCTCTGCTCCAAACCGTGTTTTGCTATTGGTTCGAATACCCGCCCCAGCTATCACCGGCCGAACGTTCGTGTCCTTTTACGAGTGTATGTAAGGCACTTTTTTCTGTCGTTTCGCATTATGTATCTTCACGTTGTCCACCTTCACTTTCTTTTCGGTTTCGATTGGTAAACCCTTCCCGGGGAAGAAAAAACTCCTAAACGTGACGGACCGTTCCAATCTTTTGCAGCACATGTGTTCATGAACGGCGTAAAATATGTTTCACTTGTGATCGATGTTTTTTATTGTGCTCGTCTTGCCTTTTTCACCGCACATTAACTGTCCTCGATATCGGCTGTGGCAACTGTGTGGAAGTACGATCGAATACTGATCGTAGATGATTTTCATTTTTCCTCAATTCACGATCTGCTATTCTATCATTACGCTCGCCCTCGTTTAATCTTTTGTCATGGTGCACAGATGCACAATATTTTTCCGCGCAGTTCGCTTTCATTTTCCTTTCACCCGGTCACTATCTGGCCATATTAAATCCATGGCCACCGCACCTCCCGCACAAAACGCACCACCGGCATAAGAAGCATAAGCCAAACACTAAAAACTAAATCAAACGATCCTCTAGGGCTTCATAAAAGTGATTCCCTTTCGGTGGGCCCTTTCCATTCCGAAAGTCCATTTCGAAAGTCTCATCAGCGACACATTTCTCTGCCGTCCGACTCGGTCGTAATATCGTGCCCATTTATTCGCAGAGCAAACGAAGCGCCGCATCTCGAACGCCATGAATCTGGTCAAAGTCAACACGAAACTCTCGCGGGACTAGGAGGCGCAAGGCGGACGAAGAAGGAGGAAAAGCGAAACGAAACACGCAAATCAAACAAATCAGTCAAACTGGTAGCCAATTTTCTTTTCCGTCGGAATGTTCGCCGCCACTACCAATGTCTGTCCCCTCCGCTGTCCGGGAGTGGAACTAAAAATAAATAAAATCAAATCTCCCAGACGAAGATGATAGCTCTGAAGTTCTGAGAAAATAACCACCATAAGCGAACGCGCTCAATATCGGCTTTTGCTTCCTGCGCGAAGGCAAAAAACTCCAGTATCGTCCAGACCCCGCCAACGGCAAATCGACAAATCGACAAACACACACTGGCACAAACAATCGGTTAGCGTAAACAGCACGCTGAGCCGGTCCTTTTTTGGGTGAAAAGGACACGGTTTCGGTGCAGTTTAATCCAATATTATCCCTTTATCTCGTTGGTTGTTGCTAGCAAGAGAAAGTCCCTTCACCGTTTGAACCAATCACTGATCGTACCTGTGTGTAGTTTTTCTGTTTACGTTACGTTATTGTTGACGTGCAAAATGCCTTGTCAGTTCCAATCAGGAGTTTGTTCAAAAGCGCATCGTTGAATGATACTTGTGTACATATGTTTGCCTATAGAGTAGAGACTGCAATGGTGCATCGTTTGAACGATTGATTCCTGATTTAATTTTGTCCTTTTTTGAGTTTTATAAAGTTGGTACCTCGGAAACCAGGGTTTGACAAGACTAAGCACTTCTTTAGCTGATTGGGGAAATACTCCTTAAATATCTCAGTGAACAAATAATACGACACACTAGAAGTAAACTATTTATACCATAAATTATTCATCGCGTCATTAGACATAACTTTTCTCTAATACCTTGCCACCCACAAACACCTTTTGTACTATCCAACCATGAAGAGGAATCACTTTAAAAATAAGTTCATTTTTCACACCTCATAAGAATAGATATCGGTCCAGTGAATGAACCTCAGATCCATCTCTACGACTAACAAAGGACCCTAGTTCCACTACATCCGGCGAGAACGATGAATAATGCCTCGGTTCGGTCGGTTTTAGAAACTTTTTTACCGACATATTTTACTCCATTGTACATCTCTCTTCACCAGGACATCGAAACCGAAACTGGCGCACCAAAACCGACGCTTTTCGCCCTCCCTGGGTTCGCTGCGGCTTGTGTGTGGAATTTTTGAATATATCGACCGCAATGCAAGTGTGCCTGCAGTCCCGTTTTTTCATGCGGAAAATGTACACATCCATGTGCACGAACATTTTAAAACCCCTCCGGACAAGTCTGGCTGTTGACTTTTTGCAAAAATGACAAAGCGTACGCTCTCATCATCGCCCGGGATAAGCTTACAATTTCCATCGCTCCGTTGTTGAGCACTAGCCCGGTTAACTATTCTAGCCGCCTTGCTGGCATCATTTATCATGACCATCAATGCCCCACGGGCTATACTCTTTGGCGAGGCAAGGAAAAGATATCTTCAAAGTTTTTGTCCACCGACTTTGGGCCCGTATATCTCTGCAGCAATATTTTACCGCGTATCGCTGGCAACTCTTTCGTTACTTCATTTTTGGAAACAAAGAAAATCTCCGATAGGAGGGACGTTGAAATGTAAATAGGTAGGATCGACGCGGTCACCATGTTGCCCTCCGGCACCGGTCGACATGATGTTAGTTTTGATTGCAACATCAAGTTCCTCTTCCAACCTCGATCGATGGCTGTTACACTTTTTTTTGTCCTCAACGCCACGAGTTATTTGGATTGTCGAAATAGCTTTTATTTTTTGTTACAGATTGTTTTTCCTATCAGGATTTTTATTTTCAGCCTTCATGTTTACACCAGTTATACATTTTCACACGGAGTTCGTCCTTTCAGCACAGATAACACGATTGGTGATTTTTTTTTCGCTTCGTTCCTAACGAAGCACTCAGTATTAGAGGCTGTAAAGGTGAATTCTTGTACGAACAAAACCAACACAAGAGAAGATCAAATTCCTAAACGCGTTGTAAAACCACGTAGCCGTTTATTGCCTGGACCAATCGGAACCAAAGAAGCGAAAAGAGATCCGTTAAAACAAATATTGATCCTACCGGATGTGGGGCCGTCCTCGTTGTGTGGGGTTGTTTTTTATTAACACGGCCCTACCGTCGGTCAATATTGGGCGAAGAGTAGAATTGGACAAATTGCACAACACGCGAATAAATTGATTCAACCTGGGCACAAGGTTGAGTAAACAACCCGATCGATTGCCATTTCGCTCGTCAGGTTTTCCGGTTTTCCTCCCACCAAGCTTTCAGTTGGGGCTTTCGCCAGCAAAAAAAAAACATAAAGAAGAGCGCCATTGCCTAACCGTTCAAATAAGAAAAATCGTTTTCTGACTTTCGTTAGCCGGCCCAAAAATACATCTACCGTGGCCATCAAATCCGTTCTAAGCTACGAATTCGATTCCGTCTTAAATCCTTCTGTGCGGACGTAATTAAATTCATTTCCTCCGAATACCACCGGGGCTCGCTGAGAAATGGTATCAAATTTGCAATGCCCTCCGAGCGAGCGGGAAGGAACCGGATGAGATTAGAGGGATTATCGTAGATTATCCGTAGACGCTGGTGAAATTATGCTCGTCCGTCAAAACGGAAGGTAATGCTCCGTAGGGTAGACCCCGGGTGCTGCCGGGAGCTGAAATTTCGCCACGAGAATGGCTTCATTTCCATGATTGATATTTTGGGTTTTAAGGTAAGATTCCTACGCCTTGTTGGCAAAAAGCCGGGAGCAAGCCGTGAGATTGTTCTTTCTGCTACTAATCACCGCCAACAAATTATATTCACGATTACCTACGGCATTCTGTGTCGCACATAGCACATCTGTGACAACCTTACGCAGAATTTCTCAATCTGGCGCAGACAAAATTGCCATCATAAAGATATTCATTTTTAATTCAGCCACAACGTTCTCAGTTGGTGTCATCCATTGTCTTCAGGTCCTTTCCTTGGGTAGCCTTAATCCTGTGTGTCTGTCAACTGAATGTATCTATGTGCCATATATGTAGCATGTATTTGTGTGTGTGTTGCTATTGTGAAGCGTGTAATGGGCCCTCGTTAATGCCGTCACCAACCACCAATGTATCACCTCATTAAGTAGTAACAATGTCTAGTCGTAGATTTAATGCTCACTCACTGATCTCACATTTCCGTTTCTCGTTCGCGTTAAGTAGCCTTTCCGCCCCCCCTTCACAACCACACACATAAACCCACCCAACGTATTTGGAAGGTGGTTCTAGGGTTTCACTCATCTTTGCCACACACACAACCCGTAAAATAGAATCCTTCATCCTCGCCCCGTGCGGCAAACATCGAACAAGCTCTACCCATCTATTTCCCATGCTCAAAACGTGCTTTACACACCATGCCTAACAATTTTCACCTTCAGCCTCCCTTCAGGTATGCTTAAATATTAAAACAAATTATCTCAATCTCCGGCGCTAAGTTTCATCATAAATTAACCGTTGTGCGTCTCGGTGGAAAATTATCGTTTCCTACCCACCCTCCGGTACTGGGTGGTGAACCGCACGGACCCATACACATACATTAACACACCTGTACTGATCCCAACATTCACCAGCTCCAGCAGGCCATGTTAAAGTGTTCCCTACCTTATTCCTTTCGTTACTTCCTGTTTCTGACACAACTCATGCCTATGGTTTATTAGTGTTGTAGGAAAGCATTTTTAAATACACTATATATTTTAAATAATGCCGGAATATAGGTGTAGAATACCCCGAATAAATACAATACTATTTGTCCCTTTAGTAGAAAACTACCAGCGAACCTATTAGTTCAAATCGAACGTGAATGTTTCATCGGTCAAATTTTCTTGTGATTGTTTACGAGAAGTGTGTAACATTGAAATGGTTGTTATTATAGTTATATAAGGCAAACATAATATCTCGTTATTTTAATATGTGAATTTATGTATTGAAATTGATTGTCTATACTAATCTCGTTGGAAACATCCCCTTTGAGCTCGTTATCACATTTTTTCGATGTCACTAGAGGATCGTCCTTTCCGATCCAATCAATGTCCTCTATCGATGATCAACCCCCTGTTTTTTTCGAAACCCCTATTTCTCTCTCCACCTGTCTCTTATTCTCTCTTTCTCTCTTTCTCTCTCTATCTCACCATCTCTGTCCTACTTTACCCGTCTATCGGAATGAGTTTGGTGACTGTGTAGCCATCGTATCGGCATGTGTATCTTTCTTCTTGATGGAAACCATTTCGTTCTCTGTTCCCGTGTACTTTCCTGCAACCGTTTGTTGTTACTGAATGCGGGTTACTGAACCCCTAGACCCCACCAGACGCCTCCCCCCAGGGCGGAAGCCCGGTCCGTTGCGTTCGCTAATGCGCTTTCCATCCCTCCATTCCCGCCCCTTTGACAGGTCCGATCGGTGCCAGCATTGTGGCGATGTGCCCGAAAAACGTTGGCCTGCACACCAACCCGGCCCTCGCCATGTGCAAGCCCACGTTCGAGATGCGCCCCCCGACGGCCCCGCCCGTGCCGGCGATGCTCGTACCGCGCGATTCCGGCTACAAACCGATCGTCCCGGCCCTACCAACACCGACCGCCGGAAGCACCACCACCACCACCGGAACCGTGCCCCACGCTGCTAGCGGCAACGCCACCAACAACAACAGCTCCGCGGTTACCAACAACAACACCAGCAAGAGTAGCCTACTTCTCCTCAACAACAACAGCAACAGCAGCAGCGGCAAGCTGCTTAGCAACAGCAACAGCCAGCACAGCATCGTTCGAAGTGCAAGCGCCCAGCTCGGCCCGAACGCCGTCGTCAAGAGCAACGGCACCGCCAAGGAGGCGTCGGAGGAGAAAAGTTTTCTCTGAGCGTTTTCCACCCTCGTGCACGCCACGGTGGGTGTAGGGTGAAGCTTAAGCGAGTGTGTGTGTGTGTGTGTATATGCATACTATTCGCGCGTGCAAACTACACTGTAAATATCGTCGATAAAGTTTAATAATAAATTACCACCAAGTGGTCGCGTCGAGAGCCAAGTAAATTTTCACTTTTCCTCAACGTTCGCCTTCTCTCTGTCTCTAAATATATCCTGCAGTGTAATATTTGTACGAAAGCCATTGAACAAATTTCATCCCAACGTAACCCTCCTCTCAGCAGAATAAGTTCGTCGATCGTAGGGAAAGACTCTCGTGCTGCAAGAATGAGCAGGAAACATAGGGGGAACGAGAAAAGATCAATTTTCAATTATGCCTTCATGCTTGCGCCACAACGGTGAACACTTTTAATCCGCAAATTGTTGCAAGAACTCGATACACTAAGTGATAGATGATATTTTTGTCCTTTACTGTTACTCCTAACCGTTCCTTACCTATTGTACATCACACTACCACTCCTACATTATCTCTAGTGTACATTTTCACTCAACTCTACAGTGGTGATCTTGTAAAAACAAAACTGCATGCCAAAGGTTTCTCCAAAACGAATTATTGCTAACACGCAGCCTCTGTACTGTACTTAAACCATACCGCAAATAAACGCTGTACCTAGATGACTAAGAATACCAACGAATATGATAAATATAGGACCCATGGAAGAGACATTTTGCGTTCACCGCTCTGTCTCTCTCACTCTCTCTGTCTGCGTAGGCCAACGATAATCGGAAACCGTGTCCTTCAGGAACTGTTAGAACACTAGAACGGCGACGATGTGGGTACCGACAGAAAAAAAAAACACCAATCGGCAGCGATTTGGAACCTTTATTTGATGTGCAAAGTTCAGTATAACACTTGAAAAAAGAAACAAAGAAAACGAGAAACATAAGCATTGAATGTGATAAAAAGTAGATTTAAAAGCAAAACACACGCCAGTGGGTGAATATTGTGACAAAACCAAATTGTAATTAATAAGGTTTAGGGAGCTAGCGTATCATTCAAACTTGATCCAACCTAGCCAAGTTCAAGTACGTGTATTTCAAAGCGAAAGCATTAAAATAATAAACTAAAAAAAACAACTCGGTCGGGCGGGGCAGGGCCAAACACTTGCCACGGGCGCCAAATGCACCGATTAAAACTTAGGCCGATCCGCTCCTTACCACTTGCTTCGAGGTAAACAGTTGTCAGCGTAGCGATAATGGAAACAGCAACCTATAGGCAAGAAACATTACGCAACAAAGCAGACACAAATCTTCTTCTAACAAACGTTTGAAGCTTGATTAAAAGATATAAATAAATAAATGGCAAAGAATAAAATTATTGAATGAGAAATTTATTATCCACACACAAACAAGATGGAGTAAAAATGAGGTCCAGAGCGCGCGTTCTATTGTCACTCAAACGGCTGGCGGTGAAAATTTGAAATTCTTATTTCTACTGAACCACCATATTTGCGCAGAGATTTCAATACATCCACCATCTTATTTCCTGTCATTAATATTTTCAGAAGAATGAATGAGAGATGAATATAGGATAAAAAAATGGAAAAGTGAGTTGCACATTTCATTATACCATCGACCGGGATCCTGATTATTATCCTGTTATTTTATCTCTAACCATTCGATCAATCATGCTACAACCAAAACGAGATGTGAAACTTAAAAAGAATGTTTTGAATGTTCAAACGTTTGAAATAAAAGTAATTTCCATGAGATTGCAAGAGACAGCACAAGAAATGTTTTCTCATTCTATTCATTTGCAAATGGTGTGTATCTTATGTTTCGCATCTTTATTTTGTTTTTAATTTCATTGCGAGTGTTTATTTTCTCATTCGGACAAATGTTGTAATCGATTCCTTCAATTTAATACCCTGCCATTTTTTCAGTGTGCCAGCATTCGGTGTAATTTTCCATCCTGTGTGAAAGCTTTCCATTCATCTCTTTTTGTTTACTTCATTCGCTTGTAATATAACCCTTATTATTTTATTCACTGGTAGAAAAGAGCAACAATGGATAACAATGAAAGAAAACCCGTCCGTTTTTTCAGCATCAGGAGCAATCCGGCAATCTGTTTTCCAAATGAAAGTGGCCTACGATGGGGAGGGCTTTTAGGTCGTAGAGCAATGGCGTTGGTAGCCATCGCGTTCAAACTAAAATCGCGTCGCGGAACGAGCACGAGCACGAGGACGCGCGTTCGCAATCAATTCATGGCCGAGGTCAACCGGTCGAGGATCTGCCGACGAAACAACCCGTGACCCGGCGTACAAAGTGTACATCGTTTCTGTTCCGATCGCACAGCTGGAGGTAATAAAGTGCGAGATTAAAATTTCATTCAACAAAAGAACAAGGCGTTCTTTTACAAGCTGTTCTTTTGGCTCGCCATGGATATGAATGAAATGGAAGCGGTAGCAGGAGGCGAAGAAAAACTGCAGGGAAATATACTTACACAGTGGGCAGCTCCGGGCTTCGGAATGGAAAAACTACAATGCAAAGTCGACTCTGCCCAGTTATTCCGCCATGTTTTTTTTTCTTCATTTTTCGACCTCCCTTCACAGCACCTCCCCATCACCAGTTCACCGGAACCGTTCATTCCGAAGTTGAGCGCCCAGTTCTTCCTTTTCATGTTGGTCCCTTCCTGCCGGAAATGGCACCGGGGCCTTTGTCCGGTAGCACAAAAGTTCATAAAGAAACCATTAAACTCGAGTCAATTGGAGAAAGTTATATACCTTAGCAAACCTGCCAGCGCGGAGAGAAACGTGGCGTTCCGGCAAGTTGGAAACATTCCCGTTCGAATTAAATCAGAACGAACGACATGACTAAGAACTTTCCGAGCTAAAATGGCCGAACTCACTCGCAACCTGAACGTTTCATATTTTTATTTCAATGGTTGCGATTATAGCCATTCCTCCACAAGTCCACTAAAACCTAAAATCATAACCCGCAGAACCAATTCAGTCCTCGTAATTGTTATACAGCGGATAAAAATAGATGTTTCGGCATTGTTTTTTCGGTTCAATCATGTTTTTTTCCGCACGACAAAAATTGTTTGTAATCGTTGATTGTTTGTTGGGAATGACTAATTTATTGATCAATGAAGTTTTGTACTTGAACCTCACAAAATCTAGCGGGCTTTTCTTTTGCTGCTAGCTCTAATTTGTTCGTTTAAAGTTTTATTTAGCTGTCCGGTAAAGTATGTCCGCAGGAATTCTGGAAACAGGTACAAGAACGCCGTCTGAAAAATTATAAAACAACAGTGAGGACACACTGGAAAATTGATCCCACTCAACAACGTTGCCAAATCTTACTTGCAGCCCATGCGACCAGTGACCAGTCGTCCTGTCCAGCTTTCCTAGCGTGCATCCTGCATAGGAAAGAAAGCCATCTACGCCGAGTAAGAACCTGCTGTAAATCTTGTCTCGCATCCCGGACGCGATGAAGTCCGTCATGTTGGTGTGCACGAATCCGGGCTGTACCGTTTGGACCTCCACGTTGAACGGTTTCAGTTCTTCCCGTAGGGCCACGGAAAAGCTCGTGACGTAGGCCTTCGTGGCTGAGTACGCGGTGAGGTATGGCATCGGGCAGACCGCGCTCATGGAGGATATGTTCACTATCAGCCCCCGACCACGTTGCTTCATCGCTGGGGCGAGAATGTTGCAGAGGAGAGTCGTGGATGCTACGTTCACGTTGATCAGATCCCAAAGCTGTTGCTTGGACAGTGCGTACACCGGCTTTGGCGTTCCATGTGACACTCCAACGTTGTTCACTGTAGTGTTGGTAACGAGATATTGTTATCAGTTTCGAGGCACCGCTGATTATGATTAGGGTGAGGGTATACCTAAAATGCCGATATCCAATGGAAGGAGTGATTTTTCCAAATGTGCATAGATTTCTTGCCCATGGGAAAAATCAGCTACGACGATCTTCGTTTCCACGCCATGCTTGCTCTTGATTTCATCTGCCACTTGTTTCAACTTCGACTCATTTCGCGCGACCAACACCACGGGCATGCCCTTCTTAGCTAGGTAGTTTGCGTAACCTTTGCCGATTCCGTCTGACGCACCAGTAATGACTGTAAAATGTGTCCCAGTGTAACATTTTTGCAACTCATTCTGTCCACATTTTTCTTACCAGCCCATTTCCCATAACGTTCGGAGAGCTTGCGTCCCTGTACGAGGTTCTTGAGGCTTAGCAAAATCAGAAGAACTGGTGCACGGAGGTTTTCATACAACCAAAAGACACTGGTGTAAAGACCGACCGCAGTAAGAAACGTACACAACATTTTTACCTACTATACTTTCTGCCTACACTACTAGAATAATGGTTGTTCCAAACTCCGCAACGATGTGCTTCAAAGGCGGTGATACGCAACAAACTGAACGACCGAATTGTGTCCGCCTTTAAATGGGAGCCCGAAGGTCCGAAGCCATACACATGTTCGTTTCAACCGATAAGCTTCAGCGTAGATAAGGGTTGTGGACCCGAACCGCTATCGGTATGACACACCGCGAACCTGTTAGTGTTGGACTTTGCCAAAATTAGAACGAAAGCCAGCCTACATGGATTTTGATAGTCATCGAGCTAAAGATTGATTAGAACACTAATCCAGACGCCATGCGATGGCACCTCATATTGTTTAACGGCTGATAATGATGCAATTTTGTTTACTCATCGTACATCTTTCTTAAATGGTTTATGTTTACATCATCTGCCTGTGCCATATGATCGTAACCGTTGCTTTTTAACTTTTTTAAACTGTCCCTTCCCAATTAAACCATATTTTATATCTTCCCAAATACTGCAAATATGCAGGGAAAATTGGCTTTCCGGCATGTTGTAAAAATACCCATTCTAAATTAATCAGACCTGACGATAGAATTAAAAAGATCCCCAGGAAAAAAGGTTAGTTTTTCGCTACAATACCATTTTTCTTCATTATAAATTTTTTTATACAGTTCAGTTTACAAAGTACATTAATTTATACATTAAAAAGTAACGCATAACTAACATGAATAAGTACACTACAATACTCTAGCGGAATTTCCTTTTGTTGCTCGCTTTCGCTCCTTCTCCCATATTTTTGTTTAGTTTCCCAGCGATATATATCCGCAAGAATTCTGGAAACAAGTACATGCCCGCCGTCTGGTCGAAAATTGTGAATAAAGTGTTGTTAAAGTAAAACCAAATCCACTATGAAGTACGCAAAACTTACCTGAAGTCCATGCGACCAGTGGCCAGTCGTCCTGTCCAGTTTTCCTAGCGTGCATCCTGCGTAAGAAACAAAGCCATCTACGCTGACCAGGAATTTGCTATAAATCGTGTCTCGTAACCCAGACGCGATGAAGTCCGTCATGTTGGTATGAACGACTCCTGGCTGTACCGTTTGGACCTCCACGTTGAACGGTTTTAGCTCCTCCCGCAGGGCCACGGAGAAGCTCGTGACGTAGGCCTTCGTGGCCGCGTACGCGGTAAGGTAGGGCATAGGACAGACCCCGGTAATGGAGGATATGTTCACTATCAGCCCGCGACCACGTTGTTTCATCGCAGGAGCCAGCATAGAGCATAGGAGGGTTGTTGAAGCGATGTTCACGTTGATCAGATTCCACAGCTCTTCCTTGGACAATTCATACACCGGTTTTGGCCTTACATACGTCACTCCCACGTTGTTTACTGTAATGTTGATAACGAAACATTGTAATCAGAGATGAAGCACAACGGTTTATAATCTTGATAAAGGCGAAGTTTACCTAAAATGCCGATATCCAATGGAAGGAGTGATTTTTCCAAATTCGCATAGATTTCCTGTCCATGGGAAAAATCAGCTACGACGATCTTCGTTTCCACACCATGCTTGGTCTTGATTTCATCTGCCACCTGTTTCAACTTCGACTCATTTCGCGCGACCAACACCACGGGCATGCCCTTCTTAGCTAGGTAGTTTGCGTAACCTTTGCCGATTCCGTCTGACGCACCAGTAATGACTGTAAAATGTGTCCCAGTGTAACATTTTTGCAACTCATTCTGTCCACATTTTTCTTACCAGCCCATTTTCCATAGCGTTCGGAGAGCTTGCGTCCCTGTACGAGGTTCTTGAGGCTTAGCAAAATCAGAAGAACTGGTGCACGGAGGTTTTCATACAACCAAAAGACACTGGTGTAAAGACCGACCGCAGTAAGAAACGTACACAACATTTTTACCTGCTATAGTTTCTGTCCAGACCACTAGAGTAATTACTACTGGAGTTGTCCCAAACTCCGCAACGATGTGCTGGTGACACGCAACAAACTGAACGACCGAATTGTATTCGCCTTTAAATTGGTTCCCGAAGGTCTGAAGCCATACATGTTCGTTCCAACCGATAAACTTCAGCGTAGATAAGGGTTGTGGACCCGAAGCGCTATCAGAATGACACACCGCGAATCAGCTGTAAGAGTTGGACTTTGTCAAAATTAGAACGAAAGCTAGGCTTGGCGGATTTCGAAAGTCACCGAGCTAAAGGTTGATTAGAACACTAATCCAGGCGCCATGCGCGATGCAACTCATGTTGTTTAACGGCTGATAACGTTGCAATTCTGTTTACTCATTGCACATCTTTCTTGAATGGTTTTAGTTTACATCATCTGCCTGTGCCATATGATCGTAACCGTTCCTTTTCAACTTTTTTAAACTGTCCCTTCCAGCTAGAAATCGCAACGGGGTTTTTATTTGTTGGCACAAAACTTCATTAACTTGAGTCAATTGAAGCAAGTTTTATATTTTTCTAAACTTCACTATAAAGTTTTTTATCACATTTTGTTTACAAACTACAATAGTTTATGCATCAAAAAGTAACGCATTAGTAATATGAATATGCACACTACAATAAACTAACGAGATTTCATTTTGCTACTAGCTTTCACTTCATCTCCAATAGTTTTGTTTAGTTTGCCAGCGATATATATCCGCAAGAATTCTGGAAACAGATACAAGCCCGCCGTCTGGAAAAATTGTTGATAAAGTTTTATTAAAGTAAAACCAAATCCATTATGAAGTACGCAAAACTTACCTGAAGTCCATGCGACCAGTGGCCAGTCGTCCTGTCCAGTTTTCCTAGCGTGTATCCTGCGTAAGAAAGATAACCGTCCACGCTGACCAGGAATTTGCTGTAAAACGAGTCTTGTAACCCAGACGCGATGAATTCCGTCATGTTGGTATGAACGACTCCTGGGAGTACTGTTTGGACCTCCACGTTGAACGGTTTCAGCTCCTCCCGCAGGGCCATGGAGAAGCTCGTGACGTAGGCCTTCGTGGCCGCGTACGCCGTAAGGTAGGGCATAGGGCAGACCGCGGTCATGGAGGATATGTTGACTATAAGCCCGCGACCACGTTGTTTCATCGCAGGAGCCAGCATAGAGCATAGGAGGGTTGTTGAAGCGACATTCACGTTGATCAGATTCCACAGCTCTTCCTTGGACAATTCGTACACCGGTTTAGGCCTTTCATACGTCACTCCCACATTGTTTACTGTGATGTTGATAACGAAACATTGTTATCAGTTATGAAACACAACGGTTCATAATCTTGATAAAGGCGAAGTTTACCTAAAATGCCGATATCCAATGGAAGGAGTGATTTTTCCAAATGCGCATAGATTTCCTGTCCATGGGAAAAATCAGCTACGACGATCTTCGTTTCCACACCATGCTTGGTCTTGATTTCATCTGCCACTTGTTTCAACTTCGACTCATTTCGCGCGACCAACACCACGGGCATTCCTTTCTTAGCCAGGTAGTTTGCGTAACCTTTGCCGATTCCGTCTGACGCACCAGTAATGACTGTAAAATGTGTTCCAGTGTAACATTTTTGCAACTCATTCTGTCCACAGTTTTCTTACCAGCCCATTTTCCATAACGTTCGGAGAGCTTGCGTCCCTGTACGAGGTTCTTGAGGCTTAGCAAAATCAGAAGAACTGGTGCACGGAGGTTTTCATACAACCAGAAGACACAGGTGTAAAGACCAACTGCAGTAAGCAAGGTGTACAACATCTTTTGGTACTTTTGTTTCTACCTTCGGTACTAAATCAATGGTCCTTCCAAACTCTACGACGGTGTGCTTCGAAATCGGTGTCACGTAACAAACTGAACGATCGAATTGTGTCCTGCTTTGAATGGGAGCCCGAAGTACTGAAGCCATACACATGTTCGTTCCGACAGATAACCTTGACCTGAAGCGCAACCGGATCGAAAACCTACAGCCTGTACTCGAGTTGAACGCTTGCAGAATTCGTGTATGTAAATGTGATAAGCACCCTGTTAACGATTGATAAGAATACTATTCCAGATGCTAACTGCACCGACAGCGCACCATATTCCAACACATACAGTTGCACAGGTGGAAACGATGCAGTTCCGTTTATCATCGTTCTTCTGTCGTTGCTATTTCTTTTTACTGCACTTGACTGAGTGATTCTCCAATGAGTGCTTCTACTGATAATTCTTTTTTTTTTAACAAATAGTACATTACTAATTTAACACTTCTTGACTGATATACGACCCTATACATTTTCATGTAACATTCATTTTTCCAATTGCAGCGTGATCCAGATGTTACATAATTCATTCCTTTGGTATTTACATCTTTCTTTCTGGAATGTAAGCGGTACAACTCCATTGGTACTACTGAAACCACTAGGTCCATAAAAATCGGTAACAAATATTTCCCCATTTTCGGTCTGTCTCAAGCAAACTGACGCTTCGTTCTCGCACGCTTACCTTTCCCATAAAACACTCCATTTTAAATCAGTCTGGGGAACCATTTTTCATCACCGGACAGACGACAGGCTGAAATTGGATCGGTGTTGCTTTTACATTCCATGCCGTTTTATGATGATGGCATCCCCAACCTGGCGAAAGGTCTGTTATCAATTGTTAGCCTTGGATGTTTTTCTTTCTGGTCGTATTGAAACGGTTAAATTCCTAGGGAGAATCAAAGCGAAGAGTAAAAAAAGAACCAAACACCAGCATCGAATACGAACGGATAAAGCCGGCGAGGCTTATCATCGCGTGAAGTGATAGAAATTATGTTTTATTGTCACCCGCCGCATAAACCGACCGAGCACGTCTCTTCCTTTCCCGAGCCCGAGCCAAGCATTTAGCGCTTACCATTTTGTCATCTCGTTTACTTCCCCGGTGGAACCACTTTTCCCTTCGTGGGATCGTGGATCGTAAAACTAGGACCCATAACTGCCCGTGGACAATTTTTCCCAACATTGAATCATATTTTTACGACATTCCATATTCTATTTCACGTCCACGCGAAACCATCGTGGTGCGCGGGTGGGGAAATCGATTTTATTACATCCTTCTGACTGTTGCCCTCCCGCGCTCCTCCGTCAACATTTGACTTACTTTCTTGGTACTGTACTGACACACACACACACTCATACACTCTAAACGCACGCACATTCATTCCGCAAAGGGCTATTAATCTATTTCCGGCACTGCTTCGTCGATGGCAAATAAATACTTCTTCATATACAACACGCAAACGAAGCTACGCAGTAAGTGCAAGGCCTACTGCCTGCCTACCTAACGCTAATGGGTATAACCTGAATGAAGTAAACTTTAGTAAGGCGCTCATCCAGCACACGGAATCTGACTGTACCGAATGCAGGCGCCCAAATTGTCCTCCGGGCTTCCCCGGTCCGAACCCTCGCCGAAGTGAATGCCCAGTCGGAACGGCGTGACGGACGTCTCCACCCGGCACGGCGAAACTCCCGGCGGGCAGAGCGAGTTCCCGCAATGCACCGGTCGGCATGTTGGCAGATCGCCCATTCCGACTCCGATGAAGTCCTCCACGATGCACGGAAGTGTGATTCGATCGATGCAGTTGATTCCCTCGAACTGCCGACTCTGCCAACTCTCACGCCCCTTGCGCTTTCTCACTCGTTTTCCACCTACGCCAACAGCGTCATCATCGTCGTCGAAGATGCTGCGGGAGAAAAACGATGGGAAAAATCCATCGAAGAACCCACCGCCACCTCCGGAACCTTCGTCATCGGCCGCTGCTGTATCGGGGTCGTCGGCAGCCGGTTCCTGCTCGGCCGGCACGGGCTCATCCGCCGCCACTTCCTGATCGGCCACCGCGCCATCCTCCACCGCGGGAGGACTCGCCTCCGGTGGCTCGATAACCTGGTCCACAACCGGTGCCGTTTCCGCTGGAATGTCAGCCGCCGGTGCAAGTGGATCATCCGCCAGCGAGGGGTCGGAAAATGGACCGGTGCCGCCGGTGCTTCCGGGTGCGCCCGGTATTCCACCGCCACCCAGCGGTCCACCACCACCAGCCGGTCCTCCTCCACTCAGCTGACTCGGTAGCCCGATGCGGAACGACTGATCGTCGCACGGTTCGTACGCCACCGAGCACATGTCCTTCTCCTGCCGGATGCAGGCGCGATAGTTGTGGTTCGCCAGGTACCGGCCGTTCTCGGCAAAGTTGAACGTCTGTATGAGGCCCTCGGTGCCGGTGAAGTACTGCATGCAGCCAGAAGGTGATCGCTGGCTGAACGGGATCTGGGACACCCTGATCTCCCAAAGGCGCTGGGCGAAGGAACGCGAGGCAAAGTTCATCTCCAGCTCGATCTGCTCGTCGGCACGGCTCTTGGGGCTGAGGTCGTAGTACAGATGTTGGCCGGAGTTCTGCCCGCACAGATCGAACGGTGCGACGCCGCCGATCAGCCGGAAGAGGTCACCTTCGCAAACACCCGTACGACGATTGGGTTGGCCCTGGAAGAAGTAAAACCCACAAAACAATGAGACATCTCCACGACAAAGTTGGCATTGAACCGAAAACTGTCATCGCCAACATCGGCTCCTTTGATCGCACTCCTCCAACACCAAAGCCAAACTTACCAGCGCAAACTGTATGAAGTCAAACTTGAGCTGCGAAATCTCGGCGTTCATCAGCTTTATCTTCAGCTTGCAGCTACCGACGTCCTTCGGCACGATCCCGGGGAAGCTGGGCGACACGAAGTAGGTGAGATTGTTGGCGATTTCCTCGTTGCAGGTGGCGACGACTGGACCCAGCAACACCCGATAGGGAAGAAGAACCCATTAAGGCAAACGATACCATTGCGCCGGAAACGGCGTCCTACGTCACACCGAAGCAACCGTTTCCGGACGTCCACATATTGCTCAATATGGTACACGGTACTTACACACACAGCACACGCCGAACCCGAGCGCACACTGGCCCCGGGCTGTCCCGCCCTGGATGCGGCACTCGTACACGTTCATACACATGCCCGTCCGGCGTCCATCATCCGAAAGGCACTCGTCATCGACCGGCACCGGCAGGAAGTTCAGCACTGTGGACGAAATAGAACTCGGTTAGTGTGTGTGTGTGCTCCGGAAGGCTCGAGGAACGGAACCGAGGATGCGAGGGTACGGGACGAGTCGTTAAATTATTCACCAACACTACGTCCATCCCTATTGCTTATGGAGCAGTTTAAGATCGCACTCCGCTCGAAAGATAATCCATTTCGAAGGTCCCTGGTCGGAGCGTTACCTGGTGAAGGGATTTATGGCACGTTTGTTTACATCACTGCACCGCAAATAGGTTTAATCCGACGAGATACGATTCCCGGACGCCCACGATACCCATCTAAGGCCGGCCCAAAGCGGATAAGGCCGTAGTTGCAACTCGTTAAGCAATTCGTTTATAATTCATATCATCCATAGGGTTTCCACCACATTCCAAAGCGCAGATACTTCCACATTCGGAAGAGGGAGGCTAAATTTTTACTCATTCCTTGTTTTTCGATAGATTCTGGTGGAATTAAAAACGGTTGGAATTAAATCGGCCATGTAATCCCTTCGGATTGATCCGCCTTCGGCGGAACGGGAAAGCACGTAATCGAACGTCAATAATGGTTGCTACAAGAAAAAAGTTCCAATCGAACTGATAGCTTAACTGGCCCTTTTTACATTAGCAAATTAATTGCAGTGCGGAAAATCGCTAGCCCCCCCCCCCACCAGACCGACCGGACCAACTGTTGACCGACTCGGCGCTGACTTTCCCGAGGCTTCAAACTCCGGCTGGAAGATGTGCCACCGAAAACTTCCCACCATTTTCTCGAACGATGCTCGAACAGAACCATTTACGATTACTTTGGCTTTGGCCGCATGGATTATTCAGTACCCAATTAGCCCAACCCATTCGCGTTGCATTCCCTGCTCCGTTTCGGTTGCTTCGTGCAAAGCGGACGCAAACAAACAGAAGGTCCTTGCCGAGAATGCGGTCCGGTTCGACCTTTCTCACCGATGCACTTTCCCCCATCCCGGCCCCCAACCGTGTGTACGTCACGGAGCTTCTCGGAGGTCTCGTCCCGTACGACAAACTTTGCGACGTCCCGTTTGGCGGCGTTGGCGTTGGTAAGCATATTTTATGCTTGTGCCATCATGCGGACGGCAAGATGCAGCACGCTCGCACCGGGATCATGCTGCACGAGCACCGCCAGGACATGGGACGTGTTCGGCTTGCTCGACAAGCGAGTCTTACAACCCGTTGGTAAGCATTGCCTCGCCGAAAGTCACTCCGAGCTACCTTCTGGGACGACGCATTGTTGTTATTGTGTGCTTCCACAGCACACCGGGGTAACAAGTATATATTCCGTAAGCGCATTAAGTCCTCAGCGACCCTTCCAAACCCCCGCTCGCCAACTCGCAGACGATTGTTAATTTGGTGTCAGATCTGTTTAACAAACTGCTACTACTACTACTACTACTACTACTGCTACTTCCTAGACTGCTACCAGCACCTGCAGCCTCCTTGCAAAGCCACGAACAACTAAGTTTCTTTTCAATTCCACGTCCAACGAACCAAGGAAGGAGTTTCAAAAGTCTCAGCACACTCCTGGAACCGTTGGTGAAGTTAAATCTTTGCTTTAGTAATAACTTAACTTTCCTGTTTATCAACCAACTTGCTTTCCGTGAGCTTTGTTTAAGGGCGTGTGATGCATTTGATTAAATAACCCACTTCGAGGAACGCCGGTGGCAGAATTGTGTGTCTCGAGTTACAATTTATTTAACTTATAGTTTTATGAGACAAGAAAAGTTTTCTTTTTAATAATTGAATTATGGAAAACTTTTATTACAAACCAACACAGATTTTGTCGCGTGGGTAACATCATTTTTTTCATTTTCGATTACTGTTTTGAATAGCACTACTTGTTTCATTATTAGTTTTTGTACCCATTTCTGCAGATATATATTAATGTCAGTTAAAACTTAGTGTATGGTTTTATATTATTTATTTATAAAAAAAATTTATACCTCTCTTCACATTTTTGATAAATTCGTGAATTGAAGAATACCAAAATTTCTGTTATTTTTTGTACTTATTTCTTCAGTTCTATATTCATGTGGAGTAAAACTTGTATGGTTTTGTATTGTTTATTTATTAGAAATGTTTATATCTCTCTTGCCATTCTATATTCATGTAGTTCTATACTCACGTCGATTAAAACTTAGTGTATGGTTTTTTATTGTGTATGTATTGAAAATTTGTATATTTCTGTTGCCATTTTTAATAAATTCGCTAACTGAATTCCTAAATTTCTATTATTTGTTTTACCCATTTCTGAAGTTCTGTATTCGTGGCGAGTAAAACTTGATGCATGGTTTTGTATTGTTTATTTTTTAGATATGTTTACATCTTTCATTCCTTTTAATATATTTAAAATCTGATGAATTTCTAATTTAAAAAAAACTATGTTCTAAATAAACAGAATTAAACTGTAATTTTATAATGTTCAAGGTGGCAATAAACATAACAGTTGAGTGAGCGTTAACGGTACGGCGTTAAAAATAGTTAGTATTTTCCATTACGTTAAATAAATTTAGTACAATTCTCTGTTTGGTATTTCTACTTCATACGAAAATAAAAATTGTATAGGTGACTGATTTTTAACTAAAACGACATTACACATGCGAAAATACGGTAACTGACGAAATACCTAAAATGTAAAACAGTAAAACTTACGACGGAAATTAATTTAAATATTACGTAATTATTATTACTTCTCTAATAGCCATCTTTTAGATCTACACAAGAGTAGCCAAGCATTTTTCGTAAAACTTACTAGTTTTTCAGAAACCCACGAAATCCACATTAAAATCCCCGAAATTAATACAACGATTTCAAATGGAAACAGAAAGATTTAACCTACCGATCGAAATGCAATAAAGTAAAACCTCTTATAGTAAAACATTCAATAAACGTTGCCAATTAACCTGAATCAACCGACGATAAAAACAATCACCCCGGAAGATTAATGTTCCAGAACTTTCTGCATCACAACCCGAATGAACATGGCGCTCGAGTAAACAAACAACCATCAACGGCTCGATGCAATCGCACTGCAATGACGCCGTAACACCGGAACGTGTCGCTCTGCCATTCCGCCGTCCCGTTCTTCCCGTCCCGATTAAATCCGGTTTTAACCGCAGCACGATCTCACTTTCTCGATGAGTTCACGGTTCCAGAAACCCATTCCCGGACACGGCATGGCGGTATATAGAATGCCCTTGCGCTCCCTCACCGCCCAACGATTAGCGACTTTCTCCCGCGTACTTTAATTTACCTTTCGCGGAACGTCTCCTGCCACTGCCGGCCCGGCCGCCCCCGGTCAACCCATTCCCGTCGCTTGCGTCACCGTAGAAGGAAGCGGTCGATCCACCGCCATAGCTGTACCGGCTGCGACGTCCGCCGGAACCGGTTGTACCGTTCGGTCGGCCCGAATCTAGGTCAAAGGAGGTGGATTCGGTCGACCTTGCCCCTGACCGCCGGTCGGTCCTACCCGGGGCATCCTCCGCGGGCCCCCAGATGTCGTACGTCTTCATCCAGGGCCAAGACTTGGCGGCCAGCGAGGGGGCACCTTGGGAGGAAAGGGGCACCAGCCAGAGTGTGACCAACAGCAGTAACATCACGAGCATCGGCAGCAGTTTCCTCGGCACCGCCGAAATTGGAGTCCTTTTTCTTCGTTTCCTATTTCCACTTCGATTTTCACTGCACCAAAGCACGTCATGTTGGTGTGTTTTGTTTTGGGGCTTAGGGTCCTTTTTTAAACCCCCAATTTTTCGTTCTTCCACCACCCGTAGCACATGCTCCAACTCCGTCCTTTGCAACTCCGATGGGCCGACCATCTTTTCCGGTTCTGTTCGCGCGTTTTCCTTGCACACGAAACTTTTCGTTTTCACATAATTAGAAATTATTGCCACAGACGAGCGAAGCTCCCAGGCTGCTCCCACGGAAACAGCCTCCGTCCGATGGGTTCGTAAACTGAACGAGAAGCAACCGAAAATAACCTAGATAAAAAAAACACACACAAAATTCACCAAAGGTCAGGCGGGAGAAACTCTGGCTGGCCAACACGATAAAACTTTTATAGGGCGAGCGAATTTTTGGAGTTCAGGCTTCTGTTTGTTTTCTTTCCCGGCTCCACTTTCGGCTTTCTTTATCATCCTTACTTCCGCCCGGTGGGGCTCGTTTTGGCAGTGCACGGTTGCAGTAACGTTAAACAAAAAGGCGCGCCTCCGGAAATGGCTTTTACCGTTTTGCCAGACGGGTTTTCCCTTCCCCCGCAATTCCATCCAACGTTCATCATTTATTAGGATTCAGTAGCTCTCTGGCGGGTATGATTTGTTTTTAAGGACCCGATCCCATAAATTTGGGCATTACTGTGCTTCGCATCGTATTTGCCACCGACTGCCCTCTAAATTTCACCCCAAAACCGTACCGGATACAACACAAACACACCGAAGAACTCGGCTCGGTTTCGGAGGATTCTTTAAATGCTGGATAGAATAACAACACAACACTACTGGCATCACGTTGGCTCAGATCTTTCCAATTTCGCACTGCAACCCCGCGGGGGGATGCGGGGAGGCTTTCCAACACACATTTACACATTTCAAAAAGCACATCCTTACACACGACGATGCGGCCTAGACGAGAGACGAAAACGCGGTACGCACGAATGGTACCGTAAAATTAATGCATAAATTACGACACTAGCAGTGATGAAAATTACTCGTTCTTATCACACGCGCCGGTCGGAAAAACGAGCCCCCCTCTTGGATGGGTGGGCGGGGAGGGGAGTGGAAAGGATGCGAAAAGCACTTTTCAGATCGTAAATTATTGCAACACAACATCAACGTTCTCAACAGCACTGTTTTCGAAAACAATCTCTAGCGTACGCCGGGAAGTGTCCTTTTGGTTGGAGGGGTGAGAAAAAAATATGATGTGACAGTGCTCGACGACACAGTGGGAACCGTTTACGCCCGGAGATGCGTTTTTGGTCGGGTAATAACGGGCATAAACTTTACACGAAATTTATTGTGTTCAGCCGATCTCGATTAGAAGTTACAAATCGTTAACTTTTATTTCTTACTTTCCCTGGATTTTTTTTATTTTTTATTATTAAAGGCATAAGTTATTCGTTACAAAAAATTAACAGCTGTCACAAATCATTTCTTTTCATTTTTGCTTGCCTTCTTTAGCTTTTGTTGATTAAAAAAATATATTTTAAAGTATTTTTTCGCTATAAACAATCCTTCTGAATAAAGGTCTGCATCTCCTCTTCTCTCTGAACTAATTCTTTAACACACTTAAGCCTGGCGATGGTTTAGGAGCAGGTAATAAGCACTTTCAAGCAATCCACTGTTTTTAGTCCATCAGGTTAATTTTTATTTCTTGCTTGCCTTACACTGGATTTTTGTATGAAAACATACGTTATTCGTTACACAAAATTAAAAGTTGCCATAAATCAATTCTTTTCATATTTGCTTGCCTTCATTCACAATATATTTGTGTAGTCTTTTTTCGATACAAACAATCCTTTTTATTAAAGGTCCGCACGTCCTCTTCGCTCTGAACTAATGCTTAAACACACTCGTTTGGGAACACATCAGCTCACACGGTTTGCTGCAAAATACACCTGACGCCTGATCCAACATCCATTTTTATCCGAACCTAATGAAACCGACCAGCAATTAGCCGGACACACGCGATAGAAAACGAACCCCATGGACGGATCAACCGTTCGGTTCAGGCGAAGAGAGAAAAATGTCACTTTCAACCACCAACCACACCACCAACATTTCCCGACGTATTGGAATCGGAAAGGGAAAAAAACCCCGCAGCACTGAGGCACCCGGTCACACAGTGCGGAATGGCGTCTGACCAGATCTGGCCGCCGGAGACACCGGGAGGGAAGACCACAACTTCGGGCAACAAACTTTCTCCAATTACTGTAGTATTACTGCGTGTGTTGTGCTGGTGGCTTGTCTTTTTTTTTACATTTTTTGGTTTGGCTTTCCAGCCCATCATCGTTCGACATGCGTGTGCGAAGTTGGTCATTTGCGTGGAACGAAACCCACAAAAATAATGTAAATTTAATCATTGGCTTTGGGCCGGCGGAGCGGCGTACCATTCGGATCCGGGCAAGAGACGAGGTAAACGGAAGGGAAATCGTTCTTCTACCGTGTCACCTGTACCACCAAAGGTCATTCTCTAATTTGTGCATAATAATCCCTCGGGTAGCTCTTATAGAGTTCATGGAATTTAAAAATGACAATAATTAAAATTTTATTTTAAGTTTGGCCCCCTTTTTTCATGCTTTTCCACAATTTCACAGAAAGTTTAAAATTCTTCTATATTTACAACTTAAAGGAATCATACTTAAAGTAATGATGCCAAACACATATAACAATACACAAACATCTCATAAGATTACGAATTATTTATGGCACACACTTGTAAACAAAACACTGAGCAAAACTTCCTCGAAACTGAACTTCGTACCACAATGCGCAAATTCCAGAAACAACACACAAAGTCGACAAACAACAATTGCTCACTCGCGATCGCGACTCGCAAACACAACTCCGAACCCAACCGTCCCTGTTCGACCGATCACTTGAGACTGAAGCTGTAAGATCGCCATGGACTTACCTGGCGTGCGGCGCCCGGCGGATCACTTTCGTCTTCGATTCGTCGTGATCGCTCTCTTTCTCTTTTCCCTGGAGAAACAGCTTCCTTCATCTCGTTCGTGACTCATTCTCAGCCCACTCCACAGCCCCGAGCTTCTCTTGGGTGGAAGTTCTCCAATTCCAACGCCTCGGGGCCCACCGCAAAAGGGGGTTTGATATATTTTATCCCATACGCCCTAAGACCCCTAAGAGGTTAACTCGCATCCGAACGCGGTGAGAGGGAAGGTCAAGCCGCTTGTCTTCGCTACCGTTTGCACCTCGTTAAGGGGCCTACCGGGGGAAAAGCGCGGGATGCACCGATGCACTTGAGGTTGATGAGTGAGAAAATCCGAGCCGCGTGCCACTCGAGCGCTGTCGAGATCGGCGGAAAGTTTTCGTTCAAACGGAAGCCAAAGCCACTTGAGATGAGGAAATGTATGCACATACTCGCTCATGAATGTTTGATTTGTTTGAAACCAAGAATTCAATTGACTGAAGAGGTCTTAAGTAGCATAAATCAATTATAATAAACCACAGCTTGGAAAACTTCATAGGAAGGATTTGAAAAATTCTTGTTTTTGAACTGTTTATATCGAGCGGATTTTATCAAATCAATTATATCAAATCATGCCACAAATTCCTAAAGAATTGCATTTTGACACTGAAAACTAATTCCTAAACCAATATAGTCGGCCCCAAAATTGAGCGTACACCCAAAGGAGGAATAGGTTGTCTTTTACAAACATATAAAAAACTAATTAAAACAACATGTTTATTGGAAAAATAGAACGGTAAACTTTCTTTGTTATAACTCCTTAGGGGTTATCATGAAATCGTCGTTTCGTTTTAGCGGTCGCTAAAGGTGCTCATTTGTTCATTTCAGTCGCTAAAAGTTCATTATAATGAACAAATGAGCACCCTTAGCGACGAATGAGCGCCTTTAGCGACCGCTAAAACGAAACGACGATTTCATGATAACCCCTATTAATTGTTTATTACACTTTTGTTCATCGATTAGTCACCATTGAAGTCGATCGATTTGAGTCTAAAGGAAGGCAGATTTTGTCATGGAAACCTGTTTTGGTCCCAGAGATTCACAATTTATCCACAACAGTTATGGATTTCATATTGTTATTTGTTGGGATTTACGCAATCAATTAACAAAAGCAAAAAGAGAGCTTTTTATATTGGGCACACTGTTTTGGATTAAATGCAAATGATTCACAGCAAAACGATTGCTCAAAATACCATTGCACACTGAAGAAGGCACAATTGGTACACGAATTTTGGAAATATGGCCAAAAACATGTTGATACTATTCTTACTTCACTTAGTGTACGCTCAATTTTGCGGGTGACGGTAAATTTGCAATTTCCAACGCTCGTCAACCTGTCGCTCCAGAATGGTTCGTTATTAATCGTTTTTCAAACCGTTCGCAAATTTTAACGGTATCGAAAGCAATTTGAATTCTTTCCATAACCATTCCCTCACTGCTCTCCGCTGGAAAGAAGGTCCCTTAATCTCCAAATAGCCCCGGTTTAATTTTCATTAGCTTTCGCCATTTCACGTTTGCTCGCTTTAAAGCACATCATTTTGCTTTCTTTCATTTTCAAACCGATCCCCGATGATGAATGATAGATGCCCACACCTCTCGATCGATCGAAGCAATCGTTAATCTTTTTCGCAGCCAGACAAATAGCCAACTCGCAGGAGGCCAAGCAGTTTCGTCTCCTCCGAACCCCGAGGAGGGAAAATCAAAGCAAAGCCTGCCCTGCTGATGTGTCCGAAAAAGTTTAAAAGGAAACCTCACACATTGCCTGAGAGGCCCTTGATGTTCGCGTGTCATCGACCCCTCTTAGTGGGGCTGTTCGATTGTGAGAGCTTTTTCGTTGTTCAATTTGCTTTCCGTTTCCCGTTTCGTATCATTGCTCAAAATGTTTCCACCGGATGACCTACTTTTCAGTGGGTTACATGTCGTTTTTAAAAGAGCAAAAATATCAAGGTCGGAAAACCGGATTGGAGAAATGCACGGGTGGTCTTTGCGGGTGGAACCATGGTCATTTCTTAAGGGCTTATTGAAAACGTATGCCTAAGCAAGCGGAAAAAAATAATTACTCCATGCCGCTCGTAGGTGCATTTTTTAATTAAAAGAAAAATGTTTTCCCCCAACCAATTTGAACAAACAAACCAAACTAAACGTAAAATGAGATATCGTAAAAACTACCCATCGCTATCAGGCAATGAACTAAGCCGCAAGATAAACCTACCGACCCACTAAGCAGCAGCAGCAGCATCGTGAGCTCACATGGGAATTATCTTCGTCCACTGCGCGGCGTCTTCATCTTCACGTGGCGTCGCATGCCGTTCTCCATTTTCTCCCCGACGCCCGCACGAGATCCCTTCGTTTGTAGTAATTTCACTTTTCTTTCAATTTCTGGTTTCCATCAACCTCACGCCCGCGAGATATGTATGCATGTGTGTGTGTGTGTGTGCTTGTATGTGCCATTGCAGGTGGAAAGTGTTTCCGACCGCGTGTTTACTCCACCAACAAACCTCCGGAGCTCCTGGCATCCAACCTCGTCGTTTTCGTCGACAAAACGCAGAACTGCCACGGAACACATAAACGAAAGTCAAGTGCGACGGCCAAGGCAGGGCTATACGGTGACATGTTTGATGAAACACTCCCCACCGCACTGGCCGGGATCGACCATCCGGGGTTGGGTTGAAAGGTGCACGTGTACTGGATGTTTCTCCATCAATCTGTCTATCGTCACCAAGGCGTAGAGGGAAGAAATTTCCGGCAAACGACCAAAGTAAGCAAGGAGTGATGATTTGAAACATTAAACTGGAAGAGAACTGTAGCTTAAGGAAACATTTTGTAGAAATGCAACTAATAACAAGCAAGAGCCACGAATGATTCGATAAAAACATTTTCGATTTCATCCGAAGTGAATACTTGAATTACCATTGTCTAAAATGTTTTGTAATTAGAATGTATAATAATAACAAGAAATTTCCTATTCTTTCATTTAAAATTGCTTAAAAAGCATCAATAAAGAAGTTGATGTGAAGCAGATTCATGTATCAAAGACTGGTTTTTCATTTAAGAAATGTGTTTTTTGCATTTCCTCCTATTTTCTGCACGAACTCTTTAAAAAATAATCTAAAATAGGAAACAAAATTGCGGTTCATTTGAACTCAAACCAGTTTCAATTGTATTTAAGCGACATCTGTTGTATTATTTGCTAAGCACTACTTACTTTATCTAAACCTTGGTTTAGTTCGTACAGCTATGTATTAGAAACCTTGTTTTAATGCATTATGTCTACACCTTGGTCTTCAGGCTTACCTTTATAGTTACCTTGATTTGTCCAAAATATTTCAAACTTCAAAACAATTCGTTGAACAACTGTGATATTCGTCAAGTAAAATCGGCAGGCAACCGGTAAGATAACAATTTATGATTTTAATAATGATAATAAAATATTACTCATAATAATATAAAATACATATACGTAAATATGAATGCACACATAAACAACACTAACAAAGAAATCTTAATCATACCTTAGCTGAATTACAAATCGTACCAATCTGCTGTATCTGTTGTTTCCCTGTAGCAAGCAACGCTTGTATTGGTTTCTGTACAATAAAGTTTGAATTTGATAGCCGTTCTACCCTACTTATCCTGTTGATATCGATCCGGATACTCTAATCGTACGGTCACGTACGGTTAGATATCATCCCAACAGCAACAGCCAAACATCAAGGGACACGTTAACGCAACTTCACGAAAAACCCCTCTCAAGTTTGCTTTAGTGGTTGGAAACGGTGTTGTGTTTCCTTTTCCTGTCAAATATCTATGCTAAAGCTTGTACATTGCCGGCAAACACTGATCATAACGGGAAAAATGCGGCGCAAGGATCAAAGGAAACGAGAGCGCACCGAAGCGAAAGTGTCTAAACATAAACGATGACCGATGATAAATACTTTTTCGATAACCTTTCGCCTCGGGCGTCACGCGATAAAGGCGCTAAGTGGAGAGTAGATCTTGCAACGAACGCAAGATCGCTCTCCAGACGCTTCAGACGTCGACGCCTCGATACTTGAATCTTGCGTCTCCTTTCCAAACGATCTAACCGTCGGGATGTGCTCGTACACGAGGTGTGCGTGTGTACGTGTGTGTCCAAGTTTCTTTCGTTTACGCCTCTTTCGTTGGTTACGTTTTCGTAGGATCATTATAATTAATTTGTACATCGTCATATTTGAAAAATACGAGCACATCGGGTCAAACGTTCGACCTTTCGGCCGTAGAGAAATGAAGATATTGAACATAACTATCTCGCCACCTTCACACCTCAATATTTCCGGCAAGTCACGCACCCGATCCCTTCAACCATCCTGTGCCCGCTCCTTCCCGACTCTCAAACGTGCTGGTCGATGCCGGCTTTGGGAGCGTCCTCTAGCTTGCGCCACACCACGTTGCACATCTCGCGCACCAGGGCCTTCTCGCCGTCGTCCAGCTGATCCGGTGGCGTATTGCCGATCCGTTCCCGTTCGAGCTGCTCGCGCACTTCCAACACTTGGAGGGCGCGCACCACGGCCTCGGGTCGTCCGGAAATGGGATCGGTACCGGAGGTCACCTGTCCGCCGTTCGTTGTCGCCGCCGCCGAGTTGTTCAACACCACTGCCCGTTCCTCTTCCAGCTGCCGTATTCGCGATTCCAGCGCTCGGACGTACTGCAACGTTTGATCGCTCAGCGTGGAGCGCATGTTAAGATCCTGAAAATGGACAACATTTCATTAGCGAACCAGTCAAACACCATCGGAAGAGACGGGTAATCCAATCCGGGCCCTAAAGTGCTTCGGATAAACCGTGGGTTCTTCAGATCATTCTCCGTTGCCATACATCTACTGTGTTCAGACAAGTAACTGAAAATAGCTTTTGATTATTACCATTCACCGTTCATCTACAGTCAAAACTCAAAATGTTCTGGGTTGTGATGAAACCCTAACCTTAAGACAGAGAGCACATATATTGTATAGGTTTGAAGAATTTCCAGTATCTGAGAGTCTGTTTGGTGAAGAAAAAAGATCTACCCTATGTCGTTCAGTGATTAAAGCCGTAAGTTGAAAATCAAAAGTTAGGTACGTAAAATGGCTCCAAAAAGGCCACACACTATGTACTTTTACAAAACCTGGAGTATCAAACTGTAAAAAAAACGTCGTGTTTTATGAAGTTTTTAAAACTTTCACTTAAAGAAGTTCAAAAAGGCAGTTCTCCTACTTTCGCCACCCACTGGCAGAACGTTAGTCTTTTCCGAAGACATTTATTTGTCCTGTAGCAGTCTAAAACTGTTCAAAGCAAGTCCAAGGTATTCCGAGTATAAACATTCTATGGGTCCAAAACATTGGCTGTAATTGATCTTTAAAGCCTCAGCATGCAATGAAAAATAAGACCAAAAACAGATGTCTTTGTGTTACTGAATAATGATTAAAAAACGTATGAACGAATTTGTATGAGAATATATTGGACACCGTGTACATCAGTAAAAACATGTCACTTTCTGTCCAAATCTTGCATTTCATTATAGCCTCTAAATCCTCAATCGATATTGCCTAATAATTTATATTGGAAATAAATCCTCTTGCGTGGATAACAAACTCTTTAAAGCATACGAATAGATCAGCCCGAAACAAGACAAACGAAAAGATATTCTAATTAAAAATTATTAAATTATGTAGGCTTTAAAGGTGAAATTATCAAAGCAAGCCAAAAATTCAACTAGAAAAACATATTCGAACTCGCTCGCAGTCCGTCTAAATGTTCGTTGTCACCAACGCCTCTGAACATCGGTTTCGACCCCTCCCCCTTACGTACCATTCCGTTGCGTCCAAACTGGCCAATGTTGTGCAGGGTTTCGTCGGCGTTCGTGCTGGAGCTGCTTCCATCGCCATCGTCCCGCAGCGGCACGGCGTTGGCCGAGTTGCCGCAGCTCGTGCAGACCACCGCCGTGCGACCGTTCGTGTTGTTTCGCTCCTCGTCCAGATACAGACACAGCTCCTTCAGCTCCAGATTGTCCCGGATCAGCTCCTGCTGCTTGTCGTCCAGCTGCCGTAGCTTCGTCTGCAACGGAAACAATTCAAATAAACCGTCAAAATTAGATCATCCCAAGGCAAATGGAAAAACAACGGGTTTCTTGGGTCCATCCACCCATCCGTACCTGATAGGCGGACACCTCTTGCCGCATAACGCTGGCCGTGTACCGTCCGAACCGTTGCCACTCGCGGGCCAACTTCCGGCCCTTCTGCCGATCGTCGTCGAGGAAGCAGCAGAGATCGCGCAGCTCCTGATTGTCGTCACTTAACCGCTGATTAGCCTCTTTCAGCGCCCGCAGCTCGGCGAGGAGATTCTGAAAAAAAACGAAACCACACAACACCAAAAAAACCAATGGTAAACATTAACGTCGTCGTTAAACAGTTGGATATTTCGCTAGTACTCCCGCACCCAAGAAAAAACGACCTGAACGACGCTGACGGGTGGACTTAACCTACATCGAGCGGGCGTTCCGACAACAAACATGCCTCCATGCGCTGCCGTTGCCCCTGACAACAATAAACCTAAGAAGGACGCCGAAAAAATAAAAGAGGTTAAACAAACCTCCTTTATGGACGCACGGTTGGAATATGAGCTACATTTAACAGCAGGCACATCCGGTCCCGGTATCTGTCACAATTCCCTTTATGTGCTCCACCGGGTATCTTCCAGATCGCCTTTCAATGGTGATCCACGAGGCAAAAAGATCCCATCACGAAAATGCGTCACGTTCGTGATGATACGCAAGCGGATGATGCACCAAACCACCGGACCACCGGTCGGTGTCGGCGAAATGGCAACCTCCGGTGGAACGCTCGAGCCCGAGTCGTGAAAAGTCACGTACGGTGAGACTAATTTACATTTCATTCTATTTGCCCCCGCGATCTTCCCCCCCCCAAACCGCCACCCCATCTCTTCGCCGTCGTGAAATCAAATTCCACGATCGGACCCCCGGTGGATTTGCACGCTGGGCGACTTTTCCTGACGGGTTTTTTTTTATTTTATTTTTATTTCTATTTCATTTTCTTTACCCAGTCCCCGGTTTGGGCAGGGGTGGTCTGCTCGCGGCCTAACGGCAATTCAAACGTTTTGGTGATAATGATGAAATCTCTCTCTCGCTCCGCCGAGCCCTCTTTTTATGAGACTTCAACGTCGCTCGGTGCGGAAGGGAAAGGCAAACCCGTGGACACGCCACCCGGTAACGAACCCGGTCTTTTCCCAGCTGGGGGACTTTCGCGCAACTCAAACCCATCATCGCGATCCGTCGGGAGGCCATCTTCACCGAGGCCTCCGGGGCTCGCGGGCAACATGATCCATCAAATGTTCGCCGACGCCGATCCACCAGCCAAGACGGGCCAAGACAGATGGGATGAAAAATCGTGTAGGTTTCAAATTATGAAATTTTTCCACCTCTTTTTCCGTGTGGCGAAGGAGGGGGGGGGGGAGAGGGGGGTGGTGAAAACTACCGAAAATTGCCGCCTTTACGGGAAGGCTCCGGGAAGATGCTTTTGCGCGCTCGCAAATCTCTCCCCATGCAGATCTCGTGTTGTGGCTCATTTTCTGGCTGTTGACCTTTCGGCTCGGTTTGAGTGCAATATGGAAGGATGGCGTGCGATGGAATGTGGTATCTTCGTCGGACAAGAACTATCGGATGCAGTTAAGTTTTATTTCAAACGAAATGTGATTAAAAACTCCAGTTATCTTTAATTTGATTCAGTGAAAAAAAGAAAAAAAAACAAGCTAAAAGTAATAGCTTGGAACACAAACTCAATGAATTTAGATTAAAAAGAAAATAATCGTTTAATAAATGTGCATATCAAATCAAGCTCTCTCTCCGAAGAAAGGTAGGAGATAGTTTTATCACCACTTTTGAAACCCAGTCGTTAGCATCCGCGATTAAGATAAAACAAAAGGGATGGGAAAAAAAACTCCCCACGAAGCATGACGCAACTGAAAACAGATCTTCGTACTTTTAAAACACCAAAACAAATTGCTTACATGGCAAAACACCTGCCCCGAATACAAAGAACACATGTACCACGAGCAACTCGAGCGTACGGAATCGGGTCGAAAGTTAAAAACCACCCAACCGTAACACCTTGAAGCGCCGAAGCGCCGAATTAAAGTGATCGCGTTTATTAAATGACCCTCAAAAATGGTTGATGCCCCGGATGGGAGGGTAAACGATCTCACGAATTAGCATAATACGCACAAACGCACTAAAGTGACGAGATAATGTGAAGGTTCAGTCGAACGATTAAACGGATGCATTTAAGTTGGTTTGTTTTTTATCGGAAGTGTAAAAGACCTTGAAGATGTCCGAATTGAATCATGAGAAGATTAAAATGCAACACCATTGGATTAATGCTCAACACTCATGGTTTAGCAGCGTCGTAAACATACATCAATCTGTAGAGATGTTTATTGCCATTGGAAGAAACAAACCACCAAAGACCACTAAGGGTTAAGCGATGGCTATCGTAATTAAGCAATTTTAAACTATTGCAACAGCGCTAACAAGCCGGCTGGGGGAAAAATCACCGTCCGGGCACAACCACGACCGCAACGGAGAGACGACTTGTCGAGCTTCCCGCTGACCAACCGCACAACTGATGCGCTGGGAAAAAAGACCCGTGATCCAATTTATCCGAGCACCGAGCAACCGAGTCCACCGAGTTCTGGAATTGATCCACGCAAACCGACACCTCTCGCATCGGCGCAGGAATCATGAGAATGGATGGAATTAATTTTGCACCAAAGCTTAACCACCGTCGGCGGGGTGAACCGACTACCCCCCCTTCCCCCCGCTTCTTCACACCGATGCCAATTCCATCGCGGCAAGAGGCTCACGAGGATTCCGCAAACACATTCATTCAACAACATTCACCTGCAAAATCAAGTTTTCTTCCCTCCTGCAAAGCCGCTGCCAGATGGAGCAATTTCGAAAACAGAACAGATTCATTCGCACGGAGAGGAAGGCGGTAAGAAACCCATGAAGACGGGGAAAGAAGTCAAAGTTCTGCATCGTGTTCGAACGCCCGAGAGAAGTTGCTTAAATAGCCGCGGACGAATTAAAATGGGAATGCAACGGAGGAGAAAAGTGGCGGAAAAGGAGGGAGGGGGGTATCAAGAACAGCATACGGAGCATAATTTTCGCTCGGTTGGAATTTTGCTTTAATTATCCTACCACCAAGCCCACCCCACACCCATTCCAGCGATCGGGGACGGTGGGAGGAAAAGAAAATGAAATGAGAAAAACAAAGATTCCAAAGTGGCTAACCGATCGCGAGGTGCGATTTATGAAACGGTAAATAAAATGTTGCTTCCTCCTGTATTGGGGGTCGGGTCGGAAACGGTGGAATGGAGAGAAAAATGATCAGCAACAAAAATGAACACAAAAAGGCGACCCAAGAAGAACGTAAGAAAAATGACTATATGCTGGGGGTTTGGATAAATGAAAAGCTGCACTCTCGGCAAACGATCGGTTTTTCGTTCGGTACCGTTTCCCGGTTTGGAAGCAGGAAGCTACAAATTTATCCCGGACTCTCCCCCCGTTTCGCCGGTCACATTCAGAATGGAGCGTTCTCGAAACGAGCTAGAGGCTGGAAAATGCTTTGGGCCTTTTTTTGTTTCCTTCGCGGGCTCATTTCATTTTCCACCCTTCGATCGGGAGCGATCATTCTGCGCCTTGGCTTTCTTGTGATCAATAAGAAAAGGAGAGGATGCATACGAAAAACGCCTCAACATTCCCGTTCACTAGTGTTTTTTATTCTGTTCCCTCTCTGTGCATACCTCCCCCTCCCTTGTATTTCTAAACCTTCATTTTCTTTTCCTCTCTCTCTCGCTCATCTTGAGTGATTGAATTAAATTGCTTTTCGCTGTTTGAAGCACAACCCTTTCTGGGTTCGCCGGCCAGTGTTGCATTAGGTGCATTGTAGCAAATGCAAAAAAGTCTCTAATGGTCCTCGCCACCAGACCATCCCTTTTGCTACCGTACCACGAACTGACGAAGGAAAAGGTTGGGGTTTTATTTATTCTCTTTTCTGTACTGAGTTTTTATTTTTCCTTCTTTATAAACCCGCCACATTATTTGTGCTGCACCTTTTCCGGCGAGATCTAATTTTCTCGCTCCGCTCGAAGGGATTGGTCGTCCTGGAGGGACAGTTGGGGGGTAGAAAAAAGCAAATGAACTGGACTGTAATAATAGCGAGAGCAAAACGAACACAAAAAAATAACAGCACATAAAGCCGCGGGAGCCCTTTGAATTATCACTTTAAAGGCCAGCCTGGATAAAAACCGGTAGGATTGGGGCTCCGCGGAATACAATTTATGTCCAGTGAAGGGAGGAGAAATGGTGCTCGACATGTTTCAAATTAATTCCTACAGAAGGCGATTTGTATTTGTTTAACAGCCTACTTTGATCCACTTTCGCGATTACGATCGCGGTGCCGTCGTTTATTTGCCTTCAGGTTTGTTGATCACGGTCCAAGAGCCAGAGTTAAATGTCAGAAATAATATCGCACGTACGTAGCGTCACGATTAACTCATTTGGCAGCCCTTTTCTATGCTCCAAACGTTTTCCCGCACCCTCGCCTGATCTCTCCTCCACATGGCTAATGATCAACTTCACACTTTGCCGATAGAAATGTTACGAACCCCACCCATAATTACCACCACCACCACCACCTTCGCCGAAACCGGACAACTTCCTCCTCTGGCTGATCACCTCCTCACGCTCGCGCTCAATTCATTTACGAGCGATTTATTGTGATTGTAAATTATAATTCGTTAATTGCCAGCACTTTAGCACCGCTTTTAGTGCACTAAACTCCGCGCCCGACGCCCGAGTGAAGGCCCAAAGCCCGTAAGCCACCGAGCAAACCGATCATGGAGATCAAACGAACGAACGTTACGAAAAACTGAACCGAAGGTCTCGGGGTACTGCGCCTCGAGAACGAACCACGGAATGCTGGAAGGTGAAAAGTGTCCGATTTAGTGCCGCTAATGTTCCACTTATGCAAGTAAACACAAAAGGGCCCCCATGAAGAAAATCCCATCTCTAACTGTTTAGGTCGGACGTTTTGCTCTTTCTTTCTTTCTTTTTGTTAACCACCGCCGTCGTTCTCTACTTTCCGTGGGCATTCTTTTCTTTTATGATTCGTTTTTATTCTTTCACTCCTTTGTACTTCATGACCGTCTTCAACTGCTCTTCTGAGACTTCTTTCTTGGCTTTCTCTCCGTCTCGATTTCTTCGCCACTCCTTTGCTCGTACTTCTTTTATTATTTCCCTTCCAATCAATCATTCTCCAGTGTCATCTTGCACTAGCCCCAACGGCGCGTCTATTTATTCTAAGTACGTTTTTTTCCATTTCTTCTCTTTTTCACATAATGTTTTTCCTTCCTGTTCCCATTCTACACCCGCATCCGCGCCACCAGCAAAGCAGCTGTGTTCCACTCAAATGGACAAGCGACCCTTTCCCCCACCCCCTCCATCCCTGCAATTGGACATTTGTAATGAGGCCACAGCAAACCGACACGAAAAACGTGTGGAATGTGCTCCAAGTGTTAAGCTGCAAGTGTCTTCGGCGAGAATTGTTTCGGAATGAAATGAAAACCATCCGAAATGAAGGAAACCCTTCTAGTCGTCGGGTTCGAAACAGGAAAGAAAAAAAAACAACCAAACACCAGAAGGCACGTGACAGGAAGAGGGGTAGTCAAATAAACAAAACATAACCTATTTTTGCTTGAACGGTTTCGGTCCCCTTGGCAAACTCGCGCGACTTTGGAAGCTAGTCATGTGGTCAAGTTGTTTATAATTTTTCCCACCCTGCCGCACTGAATGGGAGGAGGTGGAGCCTGGCGGGGAGAGAGTTGGAACATGGAATCCCTCATTCCAGGGATGAAACTCCGGCCGAAACGTACAACCGAAACCGTTCGTTTCTGGCAGCAGCTGGCGGGAAGGCCTATCGTAACGAAGTGACTTTTCACACCTAATTTCTCCGGCAGTGCGGAGGGATGGAAAGCATCGGAGGGAGGGTAAAGGCGGAAGGGGACACTCGAATGTCAGACAACGGGGACTACTCATCCACGCGGCGTAATTCAACCAGAACCTGAGAAACCCCTCCTGGGTCTCAATTATCATGTTGTTTGCCTCGACCCTCCTTCAGTACACCTCTCCGATAGAGTAAACTTTCCGGGAAACGGGAAAAACCCTCTTCACCAAACAACTGCTCGGACAGCGAGAGGATCCTCCTTCTAGCGTTGCTCGAAAATCGATCCCTCCGGTCGGCAGCATGTTGTCGTGCGTTTATCGCAAGCCGCCGATCTGGAATCCGATCAGATTCCCGATCCATGAAATGCTCCAGGACGAACAGATCAAAGACAGGGGGACTGGGCCGGTCTGGTGAGGGTGATGCTTGTGGCGTGTGCCTTGTCGCTAGCATAAAGAGAAATGGTCCGCCCGGTCCGTCGATCGATCGTTCCCTTTGATGATAATCTTTTTTCGTGTTTCAAATGTTCTTCAAACCCACCGAGGAAACCCTCTCCTCGGGGTCGAAGTAAAAAGAACCGTTTGCCCGTTTGGAGTTTTGTTTTGGTTTAGAAGGCATACGGCATACGGCATCGCGAGCGTACACCGAGGAAGCATTATGTAAGAGCGTTGAAATTGGGTCATTAGTTTGATTATGAATTCTATTTATGGCCTCTTGCTTAACCCGAGCCGTTACGGATCACATCAACACGTATCTTTCGCGGCATAGAGAATATGAATTGGAGAAGAATCTCGCCGATCTTGCCGACAAGGAATGGGAATTCCTTCATTTGACGGTAACTCCCACATGGAAAGTACTCAAGATGGAAGATGAAAATATATCTTACAAATGCACAGTGGATCAATTAAAGTTAACAGCCTCGAAACCAATTTTACTATGGTTGATATCTCAGGTCGAGTGGAACAGTTAGAATTAATCATACAACATCCCTAACCGTGATGAGAATAACAACGCTTTTAAAGATTTGAATTAGAGTGAACAATCATGATACGAATCTTCACAAAGTCACTCTTTTGTGATTTGAATCGTGTAAAACGAGTTATTAGTCGTCACCGAGATTTAAATCCTTGACATGGATTCGAATCCCAAAAGAATGAAAAAGTGAGTACAAGAGTTGCTAGTTGTCATAAAGATTTGAATCCCAAATTGAGATTCGAATTTGAAGTAGAGATTCAAATGCCAACAGCGAATAAAAGAGTTATTAGTCGCCACAGAGAGTGGAATCCCAAACTGTATCTGTATTCACATATAGTTCGTAAGTAGAATCCAAATTTGGGATTCGACTTTCCGCGGCGACTAGTAACTCTTTTAATAATACTTGGGATTCAAATCCTTACTTGGGATTCGAATCTATATTTGGGATTCTCTATGACGACCAGCTACTCTTTTACTCATTCATTCACTATTTTGTGAATCTCTTGAAGGATTCAAATCGAAAAGGAATAACCAAAAATCATCCGGTAGGATTTAAGTCAATCATTCAATAGTAAGATTCAACTCAATCACTTATTTTAAGTCAGTTCGCACATTCCTAATCTCTAAGTTGTCTATATGTTTCCGTCTAAGAAAAACGTTCGAGAAAACCCAGATTGACACTCTCGAAGTGTCACACGTTCCTCGAAACCGATTTTCCCCCAGACCGGGAATGTTGATTGCCAGCGCTGTTCGGCCTAATGACTCTCGAGCTCCAGCTCATCCGGGATGTGCCGAGATTGATTTGTCTAACGAACGAACGAACAAACGAGAGTCGCCCAATAATCACGGCCACCCTGTTTATAAACATATCATCCCCGCGTATCGAAGCACAACACAAAAATTAATACCAACATCCTCCTGGCGGCGTGGCGGACGGTGGTGGATCGTGGCCCCCGAGGAATGGCGTGGCGAAACTTGAGGGTCTTGACTTTTTTACTCCAACCGTGAAGAATGCTAATACCTACATCAAAGGGGAAACGGTGAGCGGGTTGCATGACCCACTTCACAACCGGACCTCAATCAGCCTTCGCACCCGAGTGTGCGGATAGCTTCTGGCTGCGTAACCGATGATTAGTTCGAGCCCGTCATAAACACCCGGGCGGAAGGCTCCATCATCGATGAAGAGATTAAAAGGAGATACGCTGTCGTCCCGCCGCATGCCACCGGGAGCAGGGACCGAAAGGGACGGACGAGCGGGCGGGCACCTGAAACCCGAGAGCCTCGGTGCGGATCAGCAGCCCGTGACCGATTCCCACCGATCGCCAGGGAGAAGCCGCCAGCAGCAGTCGCTGGGAAATCAATCAGCGTGGACGCCGATTCGCCCGGCGATCGTAAATCGAGCGGTAGCCACCCGGTGCGCTTCCGGAAGCTGGAGCGCCTCTGCACCACTGGGGTCCACACATGGACACACACACACACACACTTGGGATGTGTGCAAATGCAAGGTCTCCATGCAGCGACCGCGGCCATCATCTCGGTGGGATTGCGGTGAGGGACCGTGCGTTTAATTAAGTACCCCGAGGAAGTTGGCCTCTAATAACGAATGCGTCCGGTTTGGCGGAGGGCTAGCGGCGTTCCCCCTTCACTTCGGAGTCCCTCCGACCCATTCGTCTTTGAGTCCCTCTATTCTACCCACCGTACAGAAACACATGTTAGCACGCTCTTCTGCAGCTTCCTCCCGGGAGATCCCGGCCCGTTCCCTGGTCGCACCGATTTTTGGGCAAGTTCCAGCCGTGTGGTTCTCCAGACTATGTTCGGAAAACACCGTGGGAACCGAAGCCGAAATGGTGCTTCACAGGGTGTGTGTGTGTGTGTACGTGTCAGCAAGGTCTTTGCATTCGAAACCTCGGCCCATGGAAAATGTCGATATTCGAGACGCGACCAACCCCCCGACCGCAACCAACTTCTCGAAGGATGATGGCGGACTAGCGCGACTTCTTTCATTTGCGCCTCACATATCTCAGGGTTACACACAACAACAACTGTTGGATGCGGGTGGACGCAAGGGGAGTAACCACTAATACGATTACGCCGCGCCACCTTTTATGAGGCCTTCTTGTAGGTCACCCTTTTTTTTTGTTGAAAACGCTGATGATCTTCTTTGCTTATCCACCGGCCGATTGTTCGTCGGAAGAAAAGATTGAGGGAAAGAAAAAAAAACCTGCCGAGCAATGTGCGCTTGAAACCAAATGTGCGCACAAACTATTAATCATCCTTTCTTCGGGACTCGGGACAATTTGTTACCATTACCAACACCTCGTCCAACGTCGCACAGGATTAAAACAAATTCAACCCGAGAGATAAAGCGAAAAAAAAAGAACGGATGGCGACGTCGCAACTAATGATGATAAAATGTTTCCAATTGTTCCAAATCCTCCAGCACCGGAGTGAAAGGCCGCACCAAGACCAGGGCTCCCGGGTGCGTCTCGTGATATTGGAGTGATTTCGTCTGCCGTTTTCTTCTCGTTTGCCTGCTTTCGACGGGTTCGCCTTTAAGTGCACCACATTTTTTGGAGTAAAGTCGTCACTTTGCCTAATGAGACAGGCCTGTCATTACAGGCGTGCGATGGGTGAGGCCACCATCCACACCACCACCACCATGGGCTTGCCTTTCTCCGTCTAATGAAGCGCTGGTAATAACGATAATCATCATCATCTGCACGGCAATCTTGCCCGGGGCCGGGTGATGATCAAGTCAAACAAGTCCAAATCGCACACCGAACGCCCTCGGGCGCTCTTTTTCACCCTCCCCCTGCAGCACGTAAACGGATGCAGTTTTGGGGCGATTTGTTGTTTGGCAAACAACGCCACTTTTCCGCGCCACCGCAAACAATTCATCAACGCGTCGTTTCGGAAAACCCGAGCCTCGGAAGGGAGTTTGGTTTTAAATCGCTTCAAACGGACGATCGCGAGGAAAAATGGATCGGCGGTAAACTTCGGCGCTTATTACCGGATCAAAACGCACTCCGGAAACAATGGCCAATTAACGATCGATTCCGGGCGGAAAAGAAGAAAAACAAACCACCCCGAGCGGTCTTCTTCCGGTCGTTTAAACACTCTCCTCTTAACGGTTCCGAATCTCGACACTTGTTGCTGCTCGAAGGAACGTGCCCGAAACCGGTGATCGCCGAGTCTTGAGAGATCACTTAATCAACTTTTGCACACGTTAAACGGTTGGAAGGGAAAGGAACCTCATTTTGTGCCGCCACCTTTTCCACCCCTTCCAGCGGGTAGAGGATTCCTTCGCGTCAAGGAACGGAATCATTTTTCATCGACTTAAGCCACCACCGGATTCGTCCGGCGGAACTTCGGTCGGGTGGAATTTCGCTCTCATCAGAGCGTGCGCGCGCGTTACATTGTTCGGAATCGCGCCAACCTGACCGCCATCATCACCATCATCATCCATTCAGTGTCAGGTGAATCGCAGCCAGTGCAAGATCGATTGGCCAACGAGTCGGAACCGGCTTCGAACTCCAAGCGTCCTCGATTTTCCAACCAAACGGGGATAATGTGAATGGACACATTGTTGGGACCGGCCACCTTTTTCTGCCAAATCCTGTTTGATCGACACTCGCCGGGGCTCGCGCGGGATGAAAGGAACATGAGCAAGAACAAAAAAAAACTGGAAGAAACGAAGGAACGGATTGGACGCTCCTCCGATGGCAAATATTTGCCCACAATCTCAATAAGTCAGCGGGTCGACCGTCGAAGGAGAGGTGCGCCGAGTGCAGGTGTGTACCCCGGGCCGTATCAGAGCGCGAGTTTTGGTTGACCGCGAAGAAAGTAACAACAGTATAAAGCATACCACCAAAACTGAAACGAAAACCCTGCGAACCGCGAATCGGAAAGAAACACACACGAAAAGGGATACGGGGCAGAAAAATATCCCGCAAAGGGAAGGCAAGGAAAGGGCGCGAAGGGAGGAGATCGATCGAAGAGGCTTGACCCTGACAATCTTGTTCTTGAGGGGCACATACACGAGCACACGCACACCCCTACAGGGCGACTATGTTGCGAGCGATCGATCATCTGACAGACCGCGAGGAATGGTGAAGCAGCGGGAATTTGCTTCTCACCTGTCCAGCTTCTCTCCGATGGACTTGTGTGGTTTCCCCGTCGGTTGAAAGCTGAGCCCAGCCGAAAGCAACATAATGTTGGTAGGGTTTTTGGAACCACCTGCGGAAAGTTACACCGGCAGTGCTGGCAAACCTATACAAATTTTGTTTGTTTTTAAATATACTTTTTTAACCTTGGTTAGTTGACAACATTCACGTTTGAATGCATTTTTATCTATTTTCAATCGTTGTTCAATGTTTCTTTAATGAAACATATTAGCTGCCAAGTCTTGAAATATACATTTAAACATTTTTTCCGATTGAATATTAAATTACTCAATGACACTGAGTGATCATGTCTTTTTTATTTGAATATTTAGTAGAAAACTGATCATAACCGAAAGTAACATAATGTTGGTTAGGTGTTTAAAATCACATGGGAAAAGCTGTTGGTCCAGTATTGGGGTGGGCCTCTAAGTATTGTGTATGTTTTAAAATAAATTGTTTCGATCTTTCAATTCTATTCTATAAAATCTAGCATTCTTAATATTTCATGATCGAAAAATATTAAATTGAAAAATATGAATGAAAAATATAACATTCACAAATAAACTTTTAGAAATTCTTCTGATCAAGTCTACGATGAAAAACCTCATTAAATTGTTTCAGTTTTATTTTAATGATGTAGAAATAAAAGCCCACGTTGCAAAAATTCTCCATCACTGGACGCCAAGGCATGGAATTCACATCCAACACCCGGCACCCTTCTTTCCCGCACGAAAGCAGGAAAAGTGTTGCAAAATAAGGTGCTCGGCATCTAACCCCTCGACCCCGCTCGACTCGTCGGCTCTTCTCCGGTCCGGGATGAAGAAGTTCATAAAAGTTTATTGAACCAACCACCGAGAGACCTGGGGATCGAGGGAGGGGGGGGCGAGCCGTCAGATTTTCTCGAACCGCCAGTGGCCTCCAAGATGGCGAGCCCGGGACGTCTGGTAATGGCCGGTAATGGTACGTAAACAACCGGATCGAGCGTATCGAATGTGCAGCAGTACACGGACGCGCTTTTATGGTGCAATGAAATGCATCTAAATACACAATGATTTACGTTCCGCTCGCTCACTTTCTCTGGGAGAATACAAAGAAACCCCGACGCACGGCAAGTGTACGAAAGGAAGCGTTTTAACAAATTTTCTTTTACTGGAAAATATTCCCTACTGATCATCAATAAAAAAACGAAACGAGCACCAACGTTCGCAGTGGTGCTTCGAGCCTTCCGCTTTCCCGCAAAACAACCCGATAACCCGATGTCGGTAATAACATCTTTATAGCACCGATAAATATGTCTGCTAACTACCGGCCAGTTCCTTGAAGGCCGGTGAAGTCACTTTCCTGCCGATCTTTTGTTCGCACAAATAAATGAAACTGGCCACCAGTAAAAACATAAAGCAACAGCCACCGAGCTCGAAAGCGTTTCCAAATTACGTCTGGTACATACAACCATAATAAAAAAGCGACGGGTTTTCACATGAAGAAAACGGCTGCGCCCACGGAACGCCACCGGGTAATGGGTGCATATAACTAACCGAGAATACGACTTCAACTGCACCTTCGCCCTCAGAACTGCATTGCAATCGAACTGGGCACGAGAGGGTTGCTTCGCAGAGGGAAAAAACATAATTATTACCGCAGTTTAATGTGCCAGGTCGACTTCTGACCGAAGCCTCGGGCGTTCCACGGGTTTTTGCTGGGGAGTTCTTAGCTGCATAAATTACCGCACCGCCATAAAACACTTTCCTTTTCGATGACGCCTGGAGTGGGGCATATAATCACATCATTCCCGTCCGCGTGCCTCGACGCTCTACACACACACAATGAGAAAACAGAGACGTCACGCGACAGACCCGACCGGGAGGAGGTCGAAGGAATATGATTAATTCTTCGTCGTGATTGCAGTGAGATGCATTCCGACCGATTCACCAATGCTCCCGCCTCATTGTCCCACCGTCCCGGGGCGGAAAAGTTCTCACTTTCCGATGACAACACGAACCGGAACTGGGAAACAACCCGGAGAGGGTGGTAATTAAAACATTTCCATCATACGCCCCGGAACAGGGCGGTCTTCTAGCCCGAAGACCTTTGGGAAAGATCTGCTCTGATAGGAACGCCGAAGGCTGAGAAAACTACTTTCACTTCGACGTTGTTCTACATCTTCGAGGCGGGTACGCCTTTGCCAGAACGCCTCCATTCTTGGTAACTTCCCACACCGGACCTCAAGTGGTGCAACGCCATTGCATCCGCTCCGGTTTCGGTCGGTTGAACGGTCGGCCGGTCGGTGTGCCACGGTTCAGCGACTCCACCAGGTTGGTCCCCGGTCGATGTGCACCCCATACATCCGGAGTGTAATTGCGTTCGGGTGGACGAATGAGTTATGTTTTGTTTACATGCCGGCGTACACCGACATTGGATAGGCTTCTGGCTCGGCTGGATGAGGTTGAGTGTGTGTATGAAATGATTTAAATCCCGTCCAGAGACCCGAGCCCTACAGCTCCCCCCGGTGGGTGGGATCGAACTGATCCAGGGGTTTTGAGTAGGTTTTTCCCGAAGCGGGGGCACAAGTGGGTGAAATGTCACGCATGCATTTTATCCAGATCGTAAATTGATATTCACCTTTGCCGCCACGCGATCGTTCACCCTGCCTCGATCTCTCACGAGTAATTCCCCAGTGTGTGTAAATATTGTTTTCCAGCGACATTAGCCCCGGAGGAAGGTGCGGGCAAGTAGCGAAAATTGGTTTGGTTGACGATAGCACACCGTGCCCTATCGGTGGAATTTATCTGGAACTGGCGTCGGGCCACACTCTGGCACGCTGATACCGACAGGGTGCCTCTCCATGGCGACAGGACGCCCAACCCGTCGCGTTAAGGTTTGGTTCGTTAAATTTTATGACATGACTCACTCGTTAAGCCGCCTTCCAGTGTTGTCTAAGCTCTACCCGGCGCACCGTCGCACAAGACGCAAGTATCGGATACATCCGAACGACTTTCGAACGAGCGCCGAGAGCGGCATCCAGCGGCAGAAGTGTTCCCGGGGACCCACGCCGGTGGGTAGATAAATAACCAGTTCACTAGCTGAGCAGCCTCACGACAACCGTGCGGATTGCGGAATGAAGAAACGCTAAGACAACCGATCCGACGGTACTAGCTTAAGCTAATCAAGCCAGCTTCGGTTCTTCCGCTCCACCCTCGATCGGAATGGTACGAGTCTTCCTAATCTTGCCGGTGATTGTTGTCGCTGGGGGACTGAAGACAAGGGAAAGGCCTCGTCGCCTCAACATAGATCAACGAATTTAGGCCCCTTGCACGATCAATCGTGGGCGACTGTTGGTTTTATGCTGATTAACGACCCAATCAAAGACCAAAGCATGTGGAGAAGCGGTACCCGGTGGTTGGGAGGGGTTTTCGTGGTTTAGAATGAAGGGTGAACTAGAAGTTAGTTTTTCCTTGCAACCACAGGCAGCCTTCAAGCTAGAACCCTCCTCAGGCGTGGGAGTATAATTCGATTTCCTGTCCCATAAATTGATGCACCGAAGATGGAAATGGATTTTAATGGCCAGTTAAAGATCTTTTCTTCGAAGAATTATGAAACACAGCTCGCGCGAAGGAAAAACAATCACTCGAATGAAAACAAAAGCGTGATTTGGTGATTATTTGCTATGATGGAAGAAGTTATGAAATGCTATCTGCATTGAGCAACTCCAAGCGGGTCTTGTTTCGAGACGAAATCAAACTGATTCGTGTTAAACAATTGCTAAATCTGACAATCCCTTTTTTGGAACGGATGATCGAGTTTGTTTGCCATACAAACGATACACACCCTCAATCAAACACCCACGCTGTTCGTGTTTAACATTTATTCCCATTTCGGGGGGTGAAGATTTATTTTTAATTCCATTTTCTGGAACACATTCTCATGTCATACATCGTGCATAACTATAAACCATTACAAACCGTTTGCTGTCATGTCGCTCAAAACAGCCCAGGAAAGGTAGATCACATCGCAAACAAACACAATCAGCACCAAAAATACGTGGCTTGTGTAGGAAACACATCTCGAATGGTTCGGTGTAAGCTTTCGGTTCCAACTCTCTACCGAGCCCTCATTTTCTTTTCTCTTTCCCTTTTGAAATAGAGACTTCCTTTTGGAGCCCTCGATGCGTACCGAAAAAACTCATTCATGTTACACCCAATTTTCATTCAAATTGAAAATAATGCTAATTTATGCTCACCTGTCACCATTCCGGTGGGGGAGCGGAAAAAAGAACTCGTCCACCCTTTGTTCGATCGTTCGCTGGAGTGGAGGAGGTTTATTTCGTAGGGCGTGGGACTCTTTCGCACACTCACTCCCGCCCAAACGACAATCAGTTGCTAAAATAGCAAGAAAACTGCGCAGAAGGCACCGAAAGAGCCGGCACAAACCATAAAACCAGGGTCACAATAAAGCACCACCACCATCACCACCACCAACCCGGGTTTTCTTCGCACCCTTTATTCCCAGCGCAATCAACTCCACGCGGCCCGTTTATTTAACGGCCGTTTTGAAATGACGAAACTGCGGCCGCATGCGTAAACAGATGTTTATTTGCGTATGGCGTGCCGGGCTCGTCGTCGGTGTTGCAACGGCGGAGGGTTGGGATGTTGTTAATGCAATTAAAGCGGTTGTTATGGCGTTTTGCGTGTGCGCTCGGAGTCGGTACTATTGCGTTGCCGTTGTACTCGAGTTGTAGGTTTGTTTTGACAGGCCCGTTTTCCGCAGCCCGAATGTTTAAAACGCGTGCCCCGGGAGGTCGCTGCAGCACGAGCTGGAGTTGGAGTACAGAGTTGTTTTTCTAATTTACATCCTCCACACGATAAAAGCGAGGGAGACAGCACAAAAAAAAACAGGCGAACAACTTCAAGCGGAGGACAAATGGCCACGCGGAGGGGAATGTGGAAATTACAATCCACCGTGGTAACGTGTTGAAGAGCTGGCGAAAAAAAATAACCCTGCACAATCTCCTGGCCGGGTCATAATTTTAGTCATTATGCTTCGGTAGGCCCCGCACCGCTCAAACCGGACACCAGTCACACACACACACACCGCGGACCCAAAACCATGGACAGAAAATTAAGATAATGCCCAGATTTATCGAGGCTACAACTTCCGTCGCCAGCGGGGACCGGACCAGGGTCAGCAGCGCCAAACCCCGGGCAAACCAAATTCAAAGAATCGACCAAGAAAAGTTCCCATCCACCTCCGGAGCTCGACACGCAAATGATCATTAGTTTGGCCCCTTCGGAAGGAATTTCGGTTGGAAGGTTCGTTTTTCCGCAATTGCTAATAAATGGGTGCGAAAACGGGGGGCGAATGTGTGCATGCGTGCGTTCGTGTAGGTCTTAGTGGCTAAATGACCGCAGAAAAACCACACGAAACCACCGCCAAAGGTTGGCACCAAAATGCCAAAACCGAAAATCGGTGATTTTTCGGACACAAAACGGCGGAAAGAAATAACCGAAAAAACGGACCCCAAACCGCCGCACGCAATCGGATTCGGTGAAGGGATGAAGCCGAGCTAACGCACCGTGAAGTCGGCGGCCGGGTGTTACGGTTGATCTGCATAGTGGCATTACCGGTGTACACTTGATCCGATCCGAAGGCGCGTTCCGTAATTAGACACGACCGGCCGGAGGGGGGAGAAGGGGAGGATAAGCGCACAGATGCCACCGAAACGGGCAATTGAAATTTCATCATCATCCCGCGTCGAACCGCCCGGAACCGCGAACGCTACCGCACGTTTACTTCGGAAGCCACAGCAGCAGATGGAGCCAATTCGGACGAAAGACTTCAACGCAACTGGAGCCGAGGAACCCTCGCCAGCGCGCGCGCGCACAAAGGAGAGGAAAAATAAATTGACAAAGAGCGAGGAAATCTTTTGAGTGAAGGAACCCGGGCACCCGGGTGGGGATCGGAAAGGAAGTGTTGGATTTTTTTCTTTATGACGCAGCAGCAGATGGACAAACAATATTTGGAAGCTGATGCGCACCCAGCTGGTTCCGGTGCAAATGCCAACCAAACAAACGAAAGGAGCGAAATGACGTTCGAGGGGGAAAACCTTACAACACAAGCGACCATTATAATTCCTTCATGCAAGGTGTATGTAATGCCGGAACCGGAACGTACATCGGTACAGGAAATGGTCTATTCTTGTCCGTTTGCGTACTTTTACAGCACGTTTTATTCCATTTTGCCACACCGGGGAAGATAAATTGATGCAGATTAGTTCTTTATTCACTCACTTTCACTTCGGTTGGATCGTATGTAAAAAAAAGCTACAAACCCAAACGAAACGACAGTGTACAGAGAAAAAAGAAGCCATTTCCATTTTATGTTCCGCGAAACAGATCCGATCTTGCCCGTTTATTACTCCATGTTTTGCTCCAAACAAAGCACAATTTTATAGCCACCGAAACAAACGCTAACGCGATTCGAATCGGGCCAGGTAATGGTTGCCAGAAGATTGCCAGATGCTTTTAATTGTATTTCAAACTTCTTTTACTTGAGGGAGCTTCCTTTCCCGGAGCATTTTTGTGTGAATTGGCACACCAGAAAAGCAATAAATAATTTATGCTCATGGGAATATTGCCCAAATGAAGCTTCACCTGAATGAAGTCTACTTCGAATCTAATTCATGAGTCTGGCACAGAAATACGTTGATAAAATTTTTAAAATAAATTTGTTATAAACCCAGAGTTTTTGTTATCATTGGGTAAACAATATTTGATGCTTTTAAAAGCATGTCTTCCACTTACCGAAGAACAAATTGCCAAAGCCTCTCTCTACAATATGTTCACCTTTCCTTGATTGGGCCTACATAAACACACACACACACATTGACTGGTGCAACATTCACTCACTCGATCGGCATAATAATACCAGCAAAATTAACCTAACGGGGCATTATTACCTGGCCAGCATGAGAATATATGCATGCCGGAGTCCAACCGCACCTCAAACCAACTCCCTCGATCCGCAATGCGCAAAACGCCGAAAAGCAATCAGCAAAAACAAACCAGAAGAATCCAGACTCCTCCTCCTCCTCCTCCACCTCCTCTGATGGTTTTTCACCCAAACCACCCTTTCCCTTCCTTTTGCAAATGCAACGGATCCCGTGAACAGCCGCACACATACACACAGTATGGTATGGCCACAGGCGTACAACAAAGTTGAATCATTTGTTTTTATTGCCTCGATCGCGATCGCGCCACTCGCGAGCGCCAAGAAGGCCGGAGGAGGGCAGCCCTCGAACAGCCACCGAAGAGGGGGGGAGGGAGGAAGGGCTGCTGGCTCCGGCGGCGGGGCTGATTAAGGGTAATTTTTTTCGAGTTAATGAAATAATCGTGCAAATGGAAGCAATATTCCGTAAACAACAAAAAAAAAACATATGCGGAACGAGAAAGCGATGACCTTTGGAAAAGGGTTGGTGGTTGAGTTCGCTCTCTTCTTGGGTTATTTCCCCCCGCCCCCCCATCTCCCTCCCTGGTGCTCGCTTGTGTCATACGAATCTTGCGTATCATTGTGTGTACCCGGTGGCGCACCTGATCGCGCCGGTCGGTGGGAAAGTGTGAAAAATTCAATGAATGCCGTGGCCTTTTCCCGTAATGACAGCCTTGCGGGGACGCTGTATGTGATTTTAATTTGTTGGCATTTTTCAATCAAACCGAAACCTCCGCTGATGGACTAAGTACACGTCGGTCATTGCAGCGGAACGATTGCAGCAACGCGCTACGTAATTTCTGGGTATGTGTGTTACATTGTATGGTAACCTATTTTTAGGGTAGACAAAAAGCAGTTTTGATTTTTTTTTATAAACTCTGCACGATCCGTTGAGAGGAGCACAAAATTAATGCAATTTTTCCAACACAAGGAAAATATGTGTAAGCACGAGGGAAAGGGCCTTGGCTTAGATTGCACCGGAAGCAATGACAAATAGCGTTGCATTACACACGATTACAATCCATTGCATCGAGTGATCGTTGCTTCGTTGTCCACTCTGAGACCCCAGACTTGTTACTAGTTGACACACGAAACATTCATCACAATCAGACTCCGAGAGTGGATAGTTTCCTTCCCACCCCACAACGTGCCAAAGCAACCTTTCATCCCTTCCGGGGTAAAACATTGTTGCAAACCGATCGACGGTGACTCGCCAGGAAAGAAAGTCGACCGCTGAATCTAATGGGAGCACACAAAAGGCGAATTACCAGCACACACACTCTCCGGGTCCAGAAAATCCTCACCCGTTGGAATGTAACAACCCCTATCGAATTGACAAATTACGCCGACATTCAGCGATTGAGGGGCAAAAAAAATCAAGGAAGAAAGTGCTCGACTCCAAACATCGGCAACATCTCGAGATTCATAATCCGGACGACAACGATCCGCGACAAAGGGAAGCCTTCGTCGGAGATCGGGGTGGCGAGATAACTTTCCTCTTTTTCGTCCACTCTTTGGCACCTTGTTTTTTTTGTGTTCGGTTCGGGTCGGATCTTTAAAACGAGTTGAACGAGGACGAGTACGGGCGAGCAGGTTGCACTTGGCCCAGTCTCTCTTTCGGCTTCCCATTAGCTCCCAACGCTAATCGCTCCGCCAAAACCAACCCTCCCCAACGCTTGGCCCCATCCACAAATAGGGGACATTTTTTGGGTGAAATTTTATCACTGATAAACACACATGTACAACTTTCGAACCAGTTCCGGCGGATCTTGGACGGACGAGAAGGTTAGGGTGTGCGGTAGGGTTGAGCTAACGACTGCAAACACTCTTGTCGAAACCGTCCATCCACCAATCCCGCAACGCGCTGGAAACGATTGGAAAAGGTCAAAAACTTTCTCCTTCGTTTGTGCCGCCAGCCTCAAAACAACAGCCTCCCCGCCCCCCCCCCCCCCTCCTTCCTGCTCCACTCGAAACACTCGGGGAAACGGCTGCCACGCCGGCATTTCGGGATCCGCTGGAGCCAGTTCTTTCTCTCCCTTCGCTTCGCCGGAACCTGTGCGAAAACAGGTTTAGACGGCCGGGTTCGAAATCGGGAAACGGTTGGTAAGGCGAGGTCCACCGATCGAATTTTGCCGCAAGCGAGAGACGCGCATGCCTAGAAAGCCGGACCTCCCGCTCGAAAGTGTTCCCTACGTTAGGCACCTGTCCTCTGTGCACTCCCCCGGGGGGAACAGCAACATTCCCTCACCTGAAAGTGTCGGTTCTGCTCGAGCGCCGAGATCCGGCCACCGCCACCACCGCCGCCGCCACTCGAGGAAGTCGGCGTCGACGAGGTCTCCGACTCGGCTTTCCGGACGAACTTCAACATCTCTTGCTGTTGGTTTTGCTGCTGCTGCTGCTGCTGTTGTTGTTGTTGCTGATGCACTGATTGCTGTGACTGAGGCGGATGCTGGAGTGCGTGGATCGGGTGAGCGGAGGGGGCTACGGTGGACGTCGCCGTGGGCAGGTGCGATGGCTGCGAGGGTTTCACCAGCCCGAGTCCGGTCGGCGGATGTCCGTTCGGGACGCCGTTGCTCGGACCGTTGCTCGGGTTGTTGCTCACCGGTTGATGACTGTTGCTGTGGTGCACTATCGCCGTCGTCTGGTGGAGGTGGCTGGCGGAGGGCCCGGTCGGTTGCTGCTGGGGCGGCTTGGCGTGCGCCAGGTGCGCCTGCAACGATCTAGTCGAGCTGGTCGTCTGATCCTCCGAGGAAGACTCCGAGCTGAGCCGCGTGTGAGGTGCCGGAAGGTGATGTGCTTGAAGCTGTTGCTGCTGGTGATGTGCGACAATCGCCGCAGCCTGCTGTGACTGAGATTGCTGACTAAGTGCTGCCGTCGTCCCGCTACCACCGTTCACCAGCGGCGGAAGGTTCGAAAAGCGAATGTGCTGTCGGGGTGCGAGCAACCGCGAAGGATTCGGAGGCCTCTTCAGGTTATCACCGACGTATCCACCGCCCGGTCCCTTCGCACCGTTGAACGTCGGTCCACCGTTCTGGCCACCGATTTCCGCTCCTCGCGGGTACGTCTTCAGATGCCCGTTGGTGTAGCCGTTCTTGAGGATACCGCCCGGTGGGTGGGGCGGAGGTTGATAACGCGGCGGAATGTGACTCCCGGGGAGAGCGGTTCCGTTCTGCACCGAGGGCGACGACGACGACGACGAGTTGGAGGGGATGCCACTGGCGGGCTTCACGATTCCACCACCATTGGCGGCCGACGTGAACACGCCGCCAGGATGGTGATGGCCCGTTCCGTTCGAGAGCGTGGTGGTCGTCACCACCGAGCTTGGTGCCACACTGCCCAAGGCGTGCTGCTGCTGCTGCTGCTGCTGCTGAAGTTGCGACTGCTTCAGCTTCTGCTTCTGTAAATGCTGCTGAAGCTGGTGCTGCTGTTGTAACTGGTGGAGGTGCTGTTGGTGCTGTTGCTGCTGATGCTGCTGTTGGTTGTGCGGTTGTTGTGATTGTTTGCCTGTCAGACTGATTATATTTCCAGATAGCTTCAGGTTGCTACTATTCGTTGTCATGACTACGGGGGAGGGAAATGGTTGCCGGCGTGGAAAAAGCTGGATTGAATCAACCTAGGATTAGTTGGCGGCGAAGCACGACAACGCGGTCTGCTGCTTCTCGATGCGGTTTAGAACGGCACGATTTCTTTTCCTACTGCAAACACCAACCAACGCTTGTCTCAAAGACGACTCGTGCCGGTACGCTCACTCTTTCACTTCCTTTCAACTCCCTCGAAACTGCACTATGGGCACAATATGTGACTTTTATCTCAACTAAAAAAACAAATTGTTAGATAACAAACGACTGTGCTGGCGGCACGATTTACTTAATCGACACGTTTTCCACACAAATGGGATCCTGGAAAAGGAAATACCACCACTATCACTTGCTGGCCTTCGTTTCTCACCGCCTTTTTAAAGCGCCCCGGAGACGGTTTCACACACAATCACACTACCGCTTCGCTAGCCGAACCACGAACTTTTTCCACAGCACTTCCCGTGACACTCGTAGCACTACACAACATCGGCATCATCATCATCATCATCATCATGCTCATTAGGCTCATCTTCAACATCACCACGATCGTCGGCGGGTTCACCGTCACCGCGATGGGCATTCCTCACGTCGTCGACCTCCCGCTTGATGGGAAAAAGGGATGGTTTTGGGAAAATTAAAGCTCGCTTATCATATCACTCACTCTTCGCCCTAAAACGCCTGCCAGCCTTCGATCCGTTCTGAGCGAGCGAGTTCTGTCGCAGTCTAGACAGAAACACATTCACCGGCGTACGCGATAAGGCCACTGGAAGCTTTTGCTTTATGGATTTTGCTGCGGCAGACCACCGGAATACCTTCTTCCCCGTGATAACGCTAGTGCTATCCACCTTTTTTTCCTTGTTATTTCTTTCGCCTTCGAAGGGGAAATTCTTGAGCACACGATTCACTCCTCAGCGTCACTCAAATCTCACGTGCAATTCACCACCGGCCTGTGTGTGTGTGTGTGTGTGTCTGACGGCAAAGGCGCCAACAGACGGAGCCCACCACCGGAGTTGCCCGTCCCGAAAACCGAACGGTTACGGCTCTGGCGTCCGCTTGCGACGATCGTTTGACGATCACTGACTCTTCTGAACACACAGCCTGAGACCACCGCGCGCGCGCTCGTGACGGGTTATCCTCGTGGGTCCTCGCCGGTTCGGTCCGCGCCCGGACCAGTTTCCCCCCCAAAGGGAGAGGACGAGAGCGACAGAAAAGAAAACAAGCTCCGAAGCGGACGGGCAGGCGGGACGAGGGACGACGGCGTCGACGGCTGCGTGATGCTGCTGAAAATGCCGGCTCGAAGCACGGGGAACAAAACACTCACACATCGACACAGGCACGGCGAAAAAACGGCGAAGCCTTCCTTGCGGTTTTCGCGGACCGTTGGTTGGAAACCTAAATTTGAAAAATAAATGGAAAGAAAAGAAAAGAAAACGAAAATGAGAAAACCCATCAACAACCAACAACGAGGTGGACACTCCACCTGCAGCGAACCGAGGGTAGAATTTGGTGGAAAATGTTTTAATTAGAAAAAAATACACCAAAATTATGTCATTTTATTCTAAGACGATGAAAGGAAGACGATGACACGCGCGTTTGTGAAGCAAAACAAAGTAACAGTCCATGTCAGCATGTGGCAGTCTCGTAAAAAAAGCGCTAAAAATAGAATGCCCATTAACATACGGTTCGTCGTCTTGCGCCGTTCAAATCCGGTTGAAATTTCTCGCCCAGAAACGACTAGGCCTCGCCTCTAGTAGGCAAAAGATCATCCGGCAGGTCGCATCACACGCTAAAACTGCGAACCGAAGCGCGCCTTCAGGGAAGCAAGTGGGCATGGCACACACAAGACAAAAAAAAAATGCCGTCTTCAAAAACAAGTTCGTTACAATTTAAACTGAACTGAACGAAAATACCTCCCGCCCCAAAACAACAACCCGAGTCCGAGAGCGAAGAGAGAGGGAGAGAAGAAATGCAAAGGACTTCTTCTCGACTTGAAGACAGCTCGACGATAAGAAACGACGAAAACGGGCGCGCCACAACAACCAACACAACACAGCGTCGTGTTTCGCGTCGTGTTTCGCCGGGCGAAAAATGTTCCCTTTACAGATCCCCACCCCCTTGTGCACCCTCTCTCTCTCTCTCCCCCCATTCTTTTCTACCGTCTTCAAAGCTGTACCCATCCTTGAGCGAACCGTTCGAAGTTTGCCGCATTCAATGGGGACCCGGTTTCGGGGGGCAAAACATAAGTTGAACGAAAAAGTGAAGTGGAGGGAACACAAAATCAACCTCGGGGAGGGATCGAGCCCGTACGAGGGGGGGGGCGCAAACATCGCGGGGAGGCACAACATAAGTGAGCACGAAACGGGCAAAGGGGTGGTGGATCGAGGCGGACGGCAACCGGGGCAGGAAGATTGTTTGGGGTCGGTGCGAAGCGAAGAAGCCCCCGGGGAGACCGACAGGGAACCGGTCTTGCGTCGCAGGCAGGTCCGCACAGCTTTCGACCTGACAACATCGAGAACGCGAAGCAGCAGCCAGCACACAACTACCGCAAGATTTGAGAAAACGTGGCGTTGTTGCTGCTGCTGCTGGCCTGGAGCCGCCCGAAAAGGGCCTCCTCCGCCATTCGTGATCCTCTGTGGGGACGTTGGTGCCGGGTTGTGGTTTCACGAAAATGCCACACCGCTCGGGCTCCGATTTTCTGCACAACAAACCCGGGCGAACGAACGAACCTGGCACCAACACCAACGGAAGTTATGCGCGCTTTTTTAAGACCCCCACGGACACCCTTGCTTCCCATTCCATGCCGAGCAGAGCGCAGCATAACAACGCTGAAAAGGTGTTTGTGCGAGGATGATAACCCTTCCGCGGGAACGATCTTCGATCACGTCGTGGAACGCAGCACAGAAAAGAACAACACGCTTCGAGCATAAACTCAAACCTTGGGGCCGACCTGGTCTCTCCTGAAGGCTGGAGTACTGCAAGGGGAAGCTTCATTTGGAGCGCGTACGTGATCATGCTCCATCCAGTTCTGCGCAAACCGTCGCCGCGTGTATCTTGAATTTCGTGCGCACGGCTTCCGAGATTCGGGCCCGTTGGCACCACGCGCTTTCCAATCGGGACCACGATCTCGGGAGATGCTCTCACGCATGGCTGTCGCTGACCGCGGGAAGAAAAAACACACCCAAGAATGAATGCGCGAACCGATAAGGCCATCGGAACGCAATGTAACACAGTTTCTCCATCATAAATGTCGGTCGCTTTTGGCACACACCACAACACACAACAACCAAGGAGGGAGACTCCGCCGCCGAATCGACCAAACTGCGTAGCGAAATTCATAAGTACAGCCTATGCCGTCGCCGTCGTTGCATCTGCACCGGGTGTACCGATTCCAAGCTGCATGTTTCTATCCAGCTCCACCATCGGCGCTTCGCCAGGCAGTCGTGCAAAGCCACACACGCAGCAGAGTGTGGTCGAGTTTGGGCAACGTTTTGGGTCCTTTTTTGGAAGTTACTGTTTTTATTCGCATACCCTTTTTGATCGCGCCATGGAGCCAGGTACTGATGTAACTCCTTACTTCGATTCTTTTTCTACCGGTGGTTGGTCGTTGAAACATAAATGAACCGATGCCGCCATTGTTGATACCGAACGAGCGAACGACCGGGAAAAGAGTTCGATTCCTTTCCTTGGTTCCTCGTCCCTGAAACAAACGCTAACCGTTGAAATGTAAAACGTCGAACAATACAAATTGCAACGTCTATCTCCTGACAGAATAAAACAATGTATTTAACTGCTATTTCACTAAATTCAATTAATTCTCCCCATTTTCTCCCCGAGGGCGTCACAGATAACTCGCTGGCGAAGATAAAATATGCTGCACATGGCACGAACAAGATCCACTATCGAGTTATTAACGACTCTACAGATCCCGGCGAACATGAACAGGGCCATATTTTAAGTACCACCTATTAATTCATGACAGACGAACCGACGAGCCGGACGATATGCATACAGCTCCCTTTTCCGTTGTTTTTTTTTTCGTTAACCACCGCCTCAACTATAATTTGTACCACGGTTCGCAAACACCGCGAGCAAAAACTTATCAACATCGCATTAATCACGATGAAGTGTATTACACCAAGCGTACGTGCTACTGGAACCGTATTTCATAAGCGCTCCGGTTGTGGTTTATCTCCAGCAAACCCCCTCAATGTTCGCCTGACGTTGGGTTACCGCCGCCATTTCCGTGCGTGTCAACCGTTGTAAGTACAACCTACATTCAACTCCATGACCTCTCTTATGCTGTTAAGGGAGAGGAAGAGAATGACACAAAAAAGTATGTAAATAAACAGAACCCTTTTTTTGTTGGTGGAAACCCACTGTTGGACATGTAACGTTTGTAATAAAACACCGGTTGACCTCGTTCGGCGGATAAAAACCGAGTGTGGAGATGTCGGTACGGACGTTGGTGAAAAGAATGACACCTCAAACGCACCGGAGGAGTGCCATACCGGCATGCAGATATCCCAGAGCTATGTGTGTGCTGACACGTTCATGGTGGACGACGTGACGAGGAGTTAGAACGACACGCCTCCATCGCCATCTTGGTCACATTCCGTTCCGCTGGAGTGCATTGCGGCGCCTGCCGACCTCCTCGGAACAGTTCCATCCGGATTGGCAACAACATCTGACAGATTGGCACGATTTGGCATGGCCTGTCGCCTAGGACGCGAGCGACCTGGCCGCGGCGTTCATAGCGCGAGAGTCGAAGCGGAAAAGGTCAGCCACTAATGACGCCCGGCCCCGGGAGGATAAACTGGATCTACTTAGGCGCAAATGTTAGAGAGCAAAAACAGGGAACCCATAAACTAGAGGGGACCTTTAAGGATTTGCAAGAACCGCCGATGTAGGTCTCCCACTCCGATGCCTGGCGCAAAAACAATTCCCCTCTATCAAAGCAAAAAGACATCTCATTCCATGGCGACCACAACAGGTCGTGTACTCTGGTGGAAAGAAACGCGTGCGTTTCCCCGACTTGGTGCCCTTTTCCCAACCCTACCACTGAAGAGACTATAAATTTCATCTGTTTATTAACCTCGATCCGTCGCGTTCCATTCCGCCGCACCAGATGAAGCTGTGCACTCGCGTAGAAAACCACTATAAATCTCGACCGAAGCTTAAGAACCTTGGCCAGCGCGGTGTTGGCAAAATATTGCAGCAAAGTAACCAACAACGGGTGACGGAAGGTTGGGTACCATTTTTGCGGTACTTTCTACTCTTGCTCGGAAAGGAGAAGTTCCCAGCATTGCCAAGTAAAAGCGGTTGGCAAAAAAGACGATCACACCCTTCCAAGGGTGTGTAACGACGAGTCTTTGCATATAGCACGAGCTTAAGAAATAACCCGGAATTCTTGGAACCAAGTAATCTACCAGTTACGAGAGAAAACTTCCTTCGTCTGCACCGATATCGATGTCTACAGGGCCTCTTAGAACAATGGCATCGTGGCAGTTGCATAATGCGGTGCAAAGAGAAAGTACAGGCTTCAGACGTGTTCAAATAGATCCACTCCGGGACTCCATTCCGTCACGCCTAGCTGTCGCAAACTGCAAGACATTACCATCAATCCGTGCACTATTTCTTACCCGCATCGCCATTTGTTCCCCGTCAGTACAATCTGCGATACGAAATGTCTCGATGCTCAATCAATACTTGCGATTCTATCTTAACTCAACCATTTAGACAGTTCTGCTAATGTCACTCCAAGGAGAGGACATCCCATCTTAAGCTGGGTGTCGTCCGTACCTTGCATCTCCGGTGATTAATGAACTTGTTGGCATTGTTTCGAGTTCTTGCCACAATCGTACCACCAACCGTGTGAAGGCGGAGAATTTTGCAACATGAACAACACCACCGATCGCTAGCATCGCTAGACTTCACCCAGCCAAAGGCCACGGGATTGATCGATCGATCAAGTTCTGATGCTCCGTGCTGGCGCAATGAGTTCTCACCAAGGCCACAACACGACGCCTTTAGCTGTAGATCACGAATTGATGTTGGAGAAACAAAACTTACGCAAGGATGGGTAAGAACGGAGTCACGATGATGAGAGACTTCTTCATTCAAATACTGTTCCGTAACTGGTTAAATTATTGCTACGATTCTCAATGACCTCTTTCCGGAGACCATCCCACGATGTCGAAGCCTACTCCGATGCTGCTACCAACGAATGTTATCCAAACATTAAAGTCAAGGTTAGCCTGCTTCGTTTATTTTGGCAACCGGCGGAGGAAGTGAATGATCGCTTATTCAATGTTAATCTTGTCCTGCTTGTTTTATTCTTTGCTTCAACTTCTTCGGAGTCAGCAAGGCATAACCATATCGAGGTTCGTATTACGCCACGATCGAGTCAGCGGTCAGTTTAATCAAAACCAAGCACCTCTCACCAGCAACGGCCCGGACAGCCGAAGTGATCGATTGAAGTTATTTTGATTCGTTCCGACAGCAAGATTTATCCGGGGCCGAGTGGACAAGTGTTTCAAGTGTGTGTCTCCACAGGGCACGAGAATGTCACTCTGTCTCACATTCCACGGCGAGATCATGTTTCCGAGCGTAATAAATCGACCGTTTAGCTGTAACGGCAATGCAAAAGGCGAGTGGTTGCGTACCGGCTCGAGACGTAGGTTCTTCTTTGCCATGATCCCCTTTTCGACAAAATACTAGGGGCATTGATGGTGATGCATTGAAAGAGAGAGACCGAGAAAAAAGATTCCATTATAATCACCGACCTAGGACTCCGCGAGACCCTTTAATATCCGTCATCATTTCGTTGAACCTGCGCTCAGGGTGTATAATTATCCTCTTCGGGGCGCAAGCTTTCATCTTCACCACAAGACCTTGGAACCTTCTCGGAGATGTGCGTCTTATGAGTTGTTGGCATTCGCGAGAGTGATAGTGTAATCATGTCCGCGGACGGTGTAATATCTTTAAATTTCCAGCTCTTCTCCTCTATTGCGTCGAAACCAACCACACCCTCGATGCACCTCTCACCTTAATCGACCCCTCCAAAATAACTAGACACTTGCGGTGACATCGCGAGTGGGTAATTACACGCCCGGCCAGTGGTGGCTTTCGAACGAACCGGTGCGCTTTTAACAGCATGACCCTCACCCCAGAATCGAACGAGCATATCCACGGAGGAGACGGACACTCATTTGCATAAAAGTACTGGCAACCTTCGTACGCTGTCCAAAGTGCACCTTTTTAACAGTGCCTCAACTTAACCACTCGAACACTAGGACGTACGCACTGCGGCATCTGCTTGGTCCCTGCCGTCCAGATCGCCATAGGACCAGAGATTTCGCCGAACCCGAACATGCCAATATCTCGAAACGAGCCTCTCATTCCCATTCATGAATCCTACAAGCCGGCGGGCGCATTACATTACCTGTCCGCTTCCACCGGGTGTCTGGACCGACCGACCAGAAAAGTGGGACCCGGGAGCTGTGGAAAGGTTCCAATGGAGTCCAAAAGCGGAAAACCTGTTCCGTGGGCTACCACCGTGCACCGGCTGCAACTGCTGCTGATGCAGCGTGTGTTGCAGAATGCACGTCTCGAGCTGGAAGGAATCCAAGAGCCGTCGTAGCGGACACCGCTGACGATTTTATCGACATGTTTTAAGTCAACAAGCAAAAGGTAGAAAGATGTCGAAGCTGTTATCATTGAGCGCGACTAGAGTGCGTGAGGTGGCCCACAATGGAGGGGGAGAGATGGAAGGTCCCAAGCCGGTTCCAAGCGTTGCGTTATGCTGCTTGTTATGTTTTTGTCCACCAGGAACCAGGTTTTCAACAGAGAGTTCGTTCGGGAGCTAGCGAAACGAGCTGATGATGTTATCGGTGCTCGCGATCAGCGTTTCATAGATGTGATCGACATATTTCGTGTCTTTCTGTATTCCCTTGTCCGAGAAGTGAATGTAGAGAGTGTGCCTGAGGAAATGTATATAAGAACCTTTGCAATTTTAGTCTAGCGCTATAAATTCTCCGGTACAGTAAGATATCAAAGACCACCGCATTCCAAGCGCGCGTAGATTCTGTGACGTGCATATCTTTCCTCCTTATCGGTCTACAGCGATCCTGCAATTCCGAACGAGGACCCCTTCACTTCCCTCTTCGATATCGATCTAATCGTCAAGGATCGTCGCTGGTTGCTCCACTTTCTTCTTTTCTGCACGGGAAGGTCTCTTCTGCATATGGTCACCGGCTTAATTGCCGCCATTGTTACACTTTCGCACCGCTAGCCTGTTCCTGCAAAACGGAAGCGCATCGGCACGTCCGCTACGGATGCGTCCTACATCTGCCACTGCCAGGGTCCGGCCTACATCGGCGCAAACAAGTTCTCGCCCATTGGCGCGGCATCCGGAAAGCCTGGCGAGGGCTGGTTTGATTTATGGATCGAGTTCGGATTAGGTTGCGTCCTATCAAGCGTATGGCGTGACCGATGCTGCTCGTACTACGACGGGACTCCTTCGCTGCACAACGCTTCGCGCTACCGGCTTCGGACATGTTTCCCGGGGTGGGCAGGAGCTCTAGCGAGATCCACAAGGGCGGGCGGGGACAATCGTGGCCATAACCGGTGGCCTGTTCTACTGCCGGTTCAAACCCACCCCGGTTCAACCAAAGGTGCGTGACAAAAGTCGACCGGCGACATTTATGGGATGTTGATCGTAAATAATGGTACCGAGGGGTGTGTGTGTGTGTTCCGGTTCGGCAACCTTCCGATCTCGGGTATGCCGTCGGGCGGGGCTACTAATTTTCACCGACCGACTCTCGGCCCTTAGGGGGAACAGCCTCAAGCCACATAGGCCGATCGAAAGCGAACTAATCGGCCCGATAGATGATTAGACGGTGGTGATGATTTATGGCGCAAATGGCAGGGAAGATGCTGTTGCTCGAGCGGGTTGGACCCCGGTTGCGGTGTCGTACGTTGTGGCAGCCGGTGTGATACATATTATTTTATCACGTTACAATATTTATTGTATGTTGGGGGCTGGTGCGATCGGATATAAATCGGTCGGAATAAATTATGTAGGCAGAAGCCGAGCCATCCCGAAAACGGGTTCACCGAGTGCATCGTCGGCAACGTTCGTCGTGTTATTCGTTCAAAACATGCACCGATAAAGGTTACTTCTGGTCTGATGGTGGACGATTTTAAGTATAACCGTATTTAACATTGTTTTCCGATTTTTTTGGCATGTTTCCTTATGTTTATAAACTGCCTTACAAATGTCTAAATATCTAAAATACATCAAAATCAAAGATTTCCTAGGATAATTTCTAACTAACAACTAACAATATTTTCATTCCTCCCATTTTACGTAACGTTTAAAATATTCAATTCAGCTTATTGTGACTGTAGTTCGTGCGAACAATTCCGATGTTGCCAAACTCCCGTAACTTACCCTCCCCTCCGGCCGCAATGATGTAACGAAACGCATTGCAAACATTCCGCTCCGGAATCGTTCCGGGGATGGCTCTTTCGCCATTCTCCTTCCATCCGAGACCGCCTGGGATAATTTAACCTTCAATTCGTGTGCTTCCCCCCAGCCCGTGCGCCATCTCGAAGCGTTTTTCTTGTAAAACTTCTTGGCTTCTTGCCTCTGCCTTTGAAACCGTTAACCATTTCCTTCGCTAAGTGGTCCATCATTTCTTCTCGTTTGAAAATCAACCTTTTTTTTGCTGCTGTTGTTAGGTCCGCTCCGCTCGCCGTCATGCGGTGGCGTAGTTTGCCTTACCTTATTGCCAAGCCAAACCTAGGCCAGCGCGCGGGTGACCTGCATCGGATTAAGCCGGGTGACTTGATGATTGTGCGGGTGGAAAGTGTGTGGGTTTGGTTTTTTGCTTCATTTCTTTACTTCTATCGGTGGCGGAAATTGATGCAGCTTCCATTACGCGCATCAAATTCCCTCCTCTTTGACCACTGATTCGAGGCGCACAGCTGACTGAAGAAAGGAGTCTCCGAGCGAAGGTTCAAAAAGATTGGTCAATTGAAGAGGAGCTTACTTAGTTCCCAAGTTCAACAGTTTTGTCGAGCGCAACTCCTCATTGACCATTCTCTGCAAGTCGATTGAACGATTCATTTTCATCGTCATCTGTTGTGAGTTTTTCTTCGTTTTTTCTTCTCATCCAAAGCATCTCACCAACACGAGCCAAATTTATCGTAGCCGCATAAAACCAACCGTGAGAGAAAATAGCTGTTGTCTCGAACTCCTCATCTTTAGCGATCTTTCACAAGTTCGGTGGAAGATTTCAGAAGCATCACGACCGGACACGGCTAGAGACGCATACTGCATGCCGCAAGCATAAGCTTAATAGGGGAAAAATGATGGCATCCTCATCTGCCCCTGTCCCGTTCCTCACACCCCAACGCCCTCAAGCGCACTCGTCAGATCATCCGCAAGATCCACAAACGATCCCGTTGCAGCAGCCTGTCCCGCGAAAGTCCCAGGAAAGAGTTCTCTATCCCTCTCGCCCATTCTCTCTGGGCCACCCTGTTTCCACCCTCTCCAGCGACCTCCTTCCACGGATGGTGGAGGAAATTTTCCATCCCACCCCCCTGAGCACCTCACAAAAATCGAAGCTCCACCAAGAGACGGGGAGAAAGTTCACTGAACCCCACGACACCGGGCCAGCGCCGGTCAAGGCGCACTCCCGCTCTTCCACTTCGGTCCCCCCCCCCCCCTCCCCCCTACTCGCGGACACTACTTTTTCCTACCGCTCGCTCGGTCAACTTTCATAACGCCGGGTTTGGCGGGATTTTTTCTCCTTCGGTTTTATTTCAACTGTGGGTTTTTTTTCTCCTTTCCTTTCCTTAACATTTCGCTCTTCTTCGCTGCCTTTTTACGGGTTGCTTCATTTACGTACTCTTCTTCTGGTGTTGTTGTTGTTGTTTTCCGGGGGCTTTTTTTGCTTCTTCTCGCATATATTCACGCACTTTTATCTTCTCTTTTCATTTCTCCACCAACTTCGATCCACTGCACTGTGGCACTTCCTTTTCCTTTTGGCCTCAGTTTCCTTGCTGCCTTCTCATTTTGTCACCTTGTTTTTTGTGCGGCTTTCTTCAGACTACACTTTTATTCCCCCGGCATCATTCCCCACCTCCGTCCAAAACCCACCCTTTTCGTTCTCTCGATCGAATCATAATTTCTTCTTTCATCGATCACTGTTTTAGTTTTTTTTTTGTTTTTTCGAGAGGACCAAAGAAAAAGAAGAAGGCAAAAATGGGAAAAATATAACTCCCGGCAACATCGAAGCGGGCAAGAGGCGCACTCTGGCCACGCGTGAAGAAACCTTTATCCGCTAAACATTCCCCCCACCTCCCCCAAGCTCCATCTCAGCGTTCGGTCACTTTGGGGGGGCGATTGGGGGAGGTTCATAAATATACGGAAAAACAAAAACCTCCAATTCGGATCGGTTTCGGAGCGTTTGAAATCAGGTTCAAGTTTACCACGATCTTCATCACCTCGCGTCGCGTCGTGCTCGATCGGCTGGTGGGCATGTTTTTCCGTTGGCCGATTGCTTTTTTTAAATTTTCGTTTCTTTGTTTCGCTTTTGCGGCCGGGGTATCAGTTTTGGTGGGGACCTTCGATGTCTAAAATTAAACACAAAAAAAAACGAACAAAAAATCCATTCCACAGCAACCACTCCGCCACTCAGGCTACCGCCGCACCGAACGGACTAAACTTTCTTTTCCAACCCCCCCAGAAAACCCAAACCTAAGGCACCCGCCAAAGTCCGCCCCGGCATACCGGGCGTTTGGGTTGAAATTGGGATGAACTTTTCCCCATCCATCGGCAACGCCGCAGCGAGTTTGGGGCTCGGAGCTGTTGTCAAGGTATTTTCGATATTTTAACCTTTAAACTTTACCGCCAACATATGGAGTGGAGAGTTGAGAGTAACGGAACGGGGGGAACAACAACCTTTCATCTACTTTCACAACCGTTCCCGCATTCGTCCGGTTGTAGAGTAACCTACGCAACCAGACAGGACCACGCACGGGACTTCGTTTCGGACGAGGATCTCATAATGTCCCTTCCGGTGGATAAAAATATGCCACAACACGAACCCTTTTCTACCGAGATCGCTTTGTCCGTCGGTTTGCTTCGAGCGGTTTCAACCGAACGACCCACACCAACGATCGCTGCCGGCCAATATCTCATATTTCCTCGCCCGGGTGTCATCTTCGAGGCTCGCGGAACGTCTCTCCGGACTTGATGGACATGACAGACACGATCGCGCACGATCGGTCAACGCTGTTGCTGCTGCCCACATCAAGCTGATGCTTTTCGCCGTTGAAGCTCATCCTCCCCGTGAGTTCAATGGTCCGTACGCCACCGACCACTTTCCCCGCACAGCTTCTTCACGACATTTGTAGCCCATGGTCGCGCAGTTCGTGAGCACATTGATCGCAATCAACCGCAAGACCTGCCCACTTGCCGGCAGCCAGCCAGCCGACCGACCGACACGCTACCACATACCAGCGCCGTAAGTTATTCGTTGTTATAAGTATTATATTTTATACCATTCCCAGTTCTTTTTTTTTATTCTCGTTCATTATCTTCCACCGGCCGCTTCCCGCGCGAAGGTGCATATTTCTAGAAGAATTCCAAACCTGCGGCTACGGACGCGGTTGCGGTGCTGGGAAAATTGAAAACCAGTAGGCGGTCGTCGTGCTCTTCAGCGTCGCCGCACGGCCGCAGGGTTGCTGTGGAGGCAGAACACAAACCCCCACCGATTACAATTGCTCGCCAGAATATCATGTACACCTAGAGGCTTTTCCTCGGGCTAGCAGAGTGAACGAAAGCGAAAGCATGCAGTACTTCGATCAAATGAAACTCGTAAAAATCCGATGGGGAGGGGGGGATTGGGGAAGGGAAAAATTTATGAAATAACATCCCATTAGTTTTGCCGATGAGAACGATGAGGATGAAGCACACAGTTGAGAAACTCATTTGCAGCACATAATACCAGCCGTTTGCATCGTGCAAACACTCCGTGACAAGTATGACAAATTAAAATAAATTAACCAACGTACCCAGCGAGGGACCTCGGGGGAAAAAATTCAATCCATCGAAAGATACGACTAGATTGAGTCGTTGTTTGATCGAAACGATAGACGAAACGGTTTCGGCGGAGGATATTTACCCTCTCTTTGACGGCCCGCATCCGCCGTTGTCTCCGAAATGGGTTGTTTTATTAACGTTAAGGTAAATAATCACCTGCCGGACAGTAAAAGCGTGTCAGCGTGCCGTCCACCAATAGCTCGCCTCGATAAACAATCTGATTTCTTACGCAAACAAGGTCACGAACATGAGAAAGGAGAAAAAAATATGGAAAAAACTGTCTTCCCTATGAGAACCAACACGGAATGTCCTTCGGACCCTTTTTCGGTTGGAGAAGGCAGGAAAAAAAAACTACCAAACAACGTTCCCAAGAAATCTAATTCACATTCCTCGCCACTCACTCACTACTCCGTTAGAACTAAGGGAAGGTAAAGGGAAAAAATAACAGCTCTCCAACAATAAAAACACTGGTCTTTCTTAGCTTGACATTGACGGGGAAGGGAATAAAAAAGTGCCAACAAAAATGTTGTCCCACCACTCGATTGATCGCAGTGATATGTTTGCACAGCTGTTGAAGCCTCCGAGGAAGGGTTTGATCAGAAACATATTTTACACCGCGAGGGAGAGAGGGCGGCGGTACAAGTCCTTCCCTTCCCCCTTTGCTATACCCATTACGACGCAATGTACCGTCATTCCAGTCGGCTCATCACCTTCACCATCGGGTATCGCAACGCGCGGACCACGGGAGTACAAATCATAGTAATAATGATTTACCAATGTTGTCTCGCTGCCACCATCAACAACACGCCCGACCCCTCAGTAACCACCCAATCCAGCTCTGCTCACTCTCTTCCCTTAAACCGTCTGGCAACCGCGACGAACGCTGTCTTGCGTGTCGGCCCAACCGCCAAAGCCCAACGAGATCAGCTGAAGATCCCCGCACAGGGAGGACCAGGTTGTGATGTTGTGAAGGTTTGAGAATCCGCACACCCCGTTCGCTTCGTCATTGGAACCTTGGGGGAATGAAGCCGAGTGGCGATTGGCGTTGATATAGAAATTAATGAAAGATTTTCAACACCAAAGAGGCCGCGGATAAATGAGTTCCGACGGACTCGAGCGGTTGGCACTTGGAGACGAGCTTAGCCTGTTGCCTGCTAAGGTAGTGAATATTATAAAAAAGCACTATAAAGCTTCTACAACATTGAGAGCCCAAGCCAGATATTCTTAACCTACCACAGTAGTGAAAAGCAAAACAATACGCTTAGGTTATCATCAAAGTTACAAACAAACAAACAAAAATTATCATCAAACTATTTTAAAATATCGAGCCTTAACCTAAAACAAACAATCTATTTCATGTATTTCATGTATTATAAATAAAATAAATAATTCAAGTAACATAAATGAGTCCAATATTCGATAGGGATGACATTGTCACAGCTCACAGTTGAGAGCCACTGCCCTTTGGTTGATGGGGGGATGGAAAATGATTTTGAGCGAACCCTCGTTTAATTCCATCTCTGCCAAATCCACCTTCGAAAGGCCCTTCGGAGACACCACGGAAGGGACGGCATGTCCGCAGCGAGTGGACGGAATCAATCTGTCCCGATCGGCATCCCTTAGCATCCCTCTTAGAGCTCAACGCGCTGAATTTCAGCCTCCGAAGAAGAAGTCACGGAACGGAAGGTAAAATAATTACGACAAAAAGGCCAACATTAATTCCAACGCTATCAAACAGCAATCAGTGACGCGACCAGCGTTCTGTGTGTATGTGTTTCTTTCGGCCCGGCTTGTTTGCCGTTTTCCTCCGCGGGTTTTCCACCGCCCGTGGGATGCGCCATCGATCGCTATAGCGACGTGCTGTGCTTACTTGCGACTCATCTATCTTTCGCTCAGTGTCGGCACTCTCGAGAACTGAATTCCTCGCCAAGGGTGACCTCGAGCCAGGCAGCAAAGATGGTCGGTTGTAAAACTGTCCCCATGCTACTGGCGGAACCGACCCTCACATGCACATCTTTGCGGTGATCTCCATCGACGACCATCGACGACGACGAATGAAGAGCATCTCATAATGGGAGAAAATTAGCTCGCTCTACCTTTCCGAAGGCGGGAACGCCAAGGATGCTGGGAGTCTGGAGGCTTTTCTTTATCACTTTTCCACTTTCCAGCCTCATTACATCAATACACTTCGCCACCGTTGTACGTCGGCATCGGGACGCTAGGACGAGGCAAAATGTTTATGAAGCCGATCGATTCAAACCACGTACGGACAACCTACCACAACGCTACACACACGAAGAGGCTAACTTTCTCCCTCACGGCCACCGGCCATTTTTCCGAAGGCGCGGTCCAGGTCACGCGCGGGCTTGCAACAATGTTTACCCAAACGTGGCGTTATCGTCGCCACCGCTTTCGCTCCGATCAAAGTTGCCCGCAAATGAGCCAATTTTGTGCTGAATAATCTCTCCCTTCCGTTCAATCAGTATACGGCGCTATCACGTGGACAACGGTTACCGTCGATTTGCTCGAGACTAACCGAGAAAGCCTATTATCTGGATGGTCTCCTTGTGCATTGATTGACCCGCGAGGGATCACCGACCGAGGGTGGCACGATTCAATTACCAGAGGGATGAAGGTAAAACCACAATAACCCCTTTATTTTTCTCATTTTATGCTCTTTTTAGCATGGATATTTATGAGGACTAATCGAAAAAGCTAAACGAAACTACTCCTTCAGATAGTGTTACGCTTTTATATGTAACTTACCACTGGTTTAAAAGTTGAAACACTTTCATCTTCATTAGAAAACGAATCGAAGTAAGTATGACATTGTCTTGATGTCCCCCCTTTTACGCAGATGAATCTTCCTCAAAAGACAACCATCCATTTAAAGCGACAAAACTTCCCCAAATCTGGCCAAAAATCGCTTTTCCGGTTATTACTTTTTCCCAAGAGATAAAACCTCCGCTTTGATCACCACCGGGCAGAGATAAGCCTCAGGCCGGCCCCATTTTTGTCGCTTCGATAACGATCGTACCAATTATTGCGTCACACAAGCGTCGTCAAAAACTTCAAACGATTCAAGGCTCGTCGGGGTGAGGAAATTGTTTTATGACCACCCATTCCCATCAAAAACCCACCCCCGGGCTAGGGCGAAAGCGGGCAGCAAAAAGTTTGACATTAGACAAACGGTCGACAAACCTTCGGGCCTGGCATGGCTTCACACTTCGATTGTGTTGCGATGTGTGAGAACCCCAGTCCCAGTACCAGTCCACTGAATGCGTGCGAACGGTGGTCATATAAGAGCCCCTCTGTGCGGTGTCTAGGTGGCCTCCGCCATAGAAAACCTGCATGCTGCAGATAGATCCAATTTCGAGCGGATTTTGGGAGCCATTCCGTGCCAAATTACCGAAAGCCATTGAAAAGACAATGTTCCCTCCGATCGGAGGCACTTGGAGGTGTGTGCCAGGCGGCGGGTTGATGGGAATTTTTCCCGGCTCTAACCGGCGATCAATCCGCGAGCAACGAAGCTCAACCGTTGTGACCACCTGGAGCACCTGGGCGCACTCCAAGAAGATTATAGTTCAACCCTGACGATGGCAGGAAAATTGGCTAAATAAACTTCAACCTGTTGCGAAAAACTAACCTCAACCATGTTGTTTAGTGGACGACGACGACGGAGGGAAGTGCCCATTTGCTAGGTTTGGTTTCCCGAAAAACAAACCAAAACCTACCGTATTATTGGGCCGTCGGCTGGATTTCGCAACCGCTTCCCCGCCGCTGCCTAATCTGGTTTTCAGCGGCGAGGAAACATTAACCCATCATTACGACCACCAGCGCGCGTTCGCGGGCGATTTTTTGATGGACAATTTGCGGTGTCGAAAATTTGGTCCGTCCAGCTTCGAGCTGAGTCATGGTTTAGATTGAATAATTATTGCGTCTTATTATTATTACCAAAGTCCGGCAAAGCGAAGACTCCCATGGGGTCTGTGAGAGGGGGAGCCGGGGACTTGGGGGGGATTGTTCTTCCTACCTATGTATATCCGGATGTTTCCACTGTTTGCGGCGATCTATCGGCCAGCGGCATTTGGAGTCGCTAGGAAGCACCTGGCACAAGTGGCTCTCGACCTTGAGCAAGTCTCCCAACATGGAGACTCCGGAAAAAGCGGCAAACGAAATACACAGCAAAAGACACGAGATTTCTAACAAATCCAACATGACTTCCGGCCCAGACAACGATCTACAGAATCACAGGCAATCGTAGGTTCTAGGGTTCGCCCAGCAATTATCCGTTCCCAGGAACGATCGGATAGGTTGAACAGCACACAACCGAATGTTCTCATGCACCTTAGGTTTCCGTGGAGACCGTCTTTCGTAGAGGACGATAGTGGTAATTTGTCACTTACACCCATGGGAGAGTCTTTTGGCTTTTCTGGAGGCTCAGGAACCTCCCAATGTTAGATAGGTTTTAGTCAGGAAGTGTGTAAGTCGACTCGTTTTCACTTTTTACGATCGTCCAAACTCTCGAATGAGACGAAAGTACCCTATGACCGATGCATGCAGCCTCTAGGCGTCACCTAGCAACCAAGAACCTGCTAGATTCTTCCAGCTTCCTTCTTACCTTCGGAGGCGAACCGGACAGGAAGAAACATTTCTTTTGTCGCCTTTCCTTTTCGTTCGCGTACCCTTCCCAGGCACGGTCCGGAAGTATGTCTCACGCATTAGGACGGGACCCGATGACCGGTCGACAGGGTCTTGTAATTCCGGGTTCTACGGCATTTCGATTCTCTAATAGTCTCTCCCAAAGGTTCAGCGGTGCGTTCCGTAGCGACCGGCAAATAAAACTCGGATTAATCGACCAAGAGTTCTCATAGACGGCCGGCGGATCCGATCGGAAGCTTCCAATGGGTGGTCCCTGCTAAGGTCACTATCTTTCTCTCTCTCTTCCTCTCTTCTCCTGGAGTCTGGAGAAACCCGGGAGGGATCGAGAAAACGAAGAGTTTAGACAACGTGCCCGCGGAGGTTGCGGATACTTTAGAAGAAACCCACGGCATCTCGCGCTCGCCGACCGAAAAGGGCAACAGGTCTCGACCCGGTTTTATTGCTATTATTTGATCGGTCTCCTTCCCGGCCTCGGGGGTGCACTATCTCGCTGCCTATTCCTTCCTCTTTCCGGCAGCTTCCTTTCACTCCAGTGCACACACAAACCCCTTCGCCTCTTGCTTCTTGTGAGGATCGTTTGATCTTTCGTCTTTTCGGCGCGGGTGATCTGTCCTCAACACCGTTCTTCGTTAGTTTTTCCCTTTCCTCTCTGTCCCTTTCGGTGTACCGGAACACCGATCGGTATTTATTTGGAATGTTTCAGTTCGATAATTACCGGATTAAGAGATTATTTCCCGGGCGACAGTCCGTGGCCAACCGATTCCTTGCTTTCTCATCGTCTGCGGTTCTTGCTGGACGTTCCCGTTCTCTCGCCATCGGGCATGACGCTGCATTCAAAAGGCTATTTTCCGATACACATAAAACCCATTGCGCACGTTTGGTTTTTAAGGGTTGGTTTATTTTGCCTCACCACTCGTTCTGAACCCCATCAAAGGTTCCACAAATGATACTTTCGAGCCATAATCGCAGTCACCAACCGACTCTGCAGAGCCGAGCCGCGGAAAGCCCTTGGACTGCGGATTAAGAACCATAGGGCCCTGCCCACGATAACCTGGACCTTCGGACTGACGATGCAACGCTAAGAATGATTTGTTCGATGACGCATTCGTGACGGCCCACAAATCAGTCTCCAGCCCTTCGGTGCGCTATCAAACACCTCCGCTCCTCCAAAGGCAACGTGCCACCACATAATCCTACCATTTCAATTCGATTTTGTGCTCTCCAAACCAAACGGCCGAGAGGAGACCGTTGCAACATCGTTGTCAAAACATCGTCCGCCTGAATTGTGTATCGACGATCGATCGCCTCGGTTCGTACGGATCGGACTCCAATTCCGTGCCGGATGGCTCCTATAAGCGGCTTTCGGCGTAATGATAGCTCCGCTTGATGGGCCGAGCGCAGCTTCAGCTTCTCTAAATGCAGATTTGATTGTCCACCAAATCACCGTAGTACATTTTCCCCTCTCTCTTTCAGCCAAGGTTACGATATCGCGGTTGTAAATAGTCAAATCATCCGGTATTTATGAGCGTTCCGATATATTGTAGCAACAGTTCTTACATCTTGTATGCAGTAAAAATTTAAGCTTGCCCCGTTCTAGGCCGCATCTTAAATGGGCGAGTTTTCCTGAAATGAGTTTCCTTCTAAGCCTCATGCTCTCTAAGCTGGTCAGATTGCAGTTGAGCATATTTTACTGACGATTGCCCAATGAATTGAAACTGCCTTTAGGCCGCGTCGGAAAAAAACGTAAATATTTAACCGAGTTCGCTTTGCCGCGGGGAAGGGGAAGGGACTGGTGATCAACCTTTGGAGAATCGGCTTGGTTTGGCTAGATGGGTGACCGTGGTCCACAAATAACTAATTTCACGGATCTTTAGGACTGTCGCCAGTCGCCGCGCCACCAACCGAAACTGATCCACCGTATTTGCGGACGGTTTTTTGGGAGTTTTTCAATCAGTCCGTTAACGATCTGCCCGATAATCGATTTTTAACACACAGCTACTCAAGGTTCTACCTAAGTGAATGTATGTTTGTCAGTGATATAGAAAAAGTCACAGGTTTAAGAAGATAGTACAGGCAGGTCCCGGTTTTCGTCGACCTCGGTTTAGGTCGTTTGACGAAATTGAATTCAAAGCTAGTTTATAGTAACATGCTTTGTTCTTTACTCATACAATTTGACGCATTTTGTATGACAGACTATTCGAACATGGACGAATAAACGACTTGGTACAGGTTTCCCGCTTCAGACTTTTTTGTTCAATAAGAAATGTCTTCCAATTGAAGCACTGAATGTATTATTGTAAACCTTCACTGCTTGAAGTATAGAATGACTGATAGCCTTTGATTTGATGGCAAAACACACAAACTTTATTTTTGTTTGAAAAACACCATCTACCGCTGAAAATTCAGAAGAGAAGAATGTACGTAAGTAGCGTTTATACTGTGTCTGTTAAATCTTAGGAAGGTATTACAAAACGTGGAAATCATGGAAATTTGACATAAACTTTTAGCCGCTTGCCTCGATTTACATCGCTGTCAAAGTCCCATTTGGTGACAAAAACCGGGGCCGGCCTGGGTAAGGTTTGTATGAAAATAAGTGAAGGAAATTATCAAAGTAACTTATAAAATAGAATTAACTAAATAACGCAAGCCTAGAGAATGTAAAAGCAAAGAAATAGGAAAAACGTTATTCTACCTTACTAATTATTTGACCCTATGTGAAAGTTAAAAAGATAATGGTAATAAAATGAGGTAATTTTATGTATATGGTAATTGAACAATACTTATGTCCGTTGTTGTGCCTTGCTGCAGTTTTTGCCAATAATGCACTCTTTTTAAAATATATTGCATCTAAATAGTTATTTCCAAAAAGCAAATGATTGGTTGATGTTTTATGTTTGTCATATATTTCAAAGTTTTATCCAAAGCTGTTGTAAAAACTTGGATCATATTAAACCCTAGCCTTTTTCAAAAAGGTTTTACAGTTCTTCGTTCTCGATTCGGTCCAATGGCGGAGGAAATAACCGAGCATGAAGGAACTTTTCAAAGACATCCATTGTAAATGGGTTTAAACAACTGTAATTCCAAGATCATCCAGGACATCTCGGCGTTGCTCTTACCGCGGAAGAAAGAATGCAAGAAAGAAAACAAATCTGAACGGAAATGAGCCCGAAACCGCACCCAGCCACCCACCCTCGACCACAAGCGCATCCTCCCCCGGCAGAAGGAATGCCAATTGCTTATTTTCACAATTTATTGATCGATTGCGCTGGCGCGCGAAGTTCTCCACTCCAAACATGGCGGAACCATCCTCCTCTGCGCCGCGTCGGGGGTGGATAATTGACGATTGGCATGAAAATAAGCACCCTTTCCACCTCCCCAGGTCACCCACCTTCCCGCAGGGGGAAAGGATCAGCCCTTCGGCTTCGTTCTACAATCGATCTGTCCATCAGCGTCTCCGTCCTCTCCGTCCCGATCGCTTCCTTGTCACTCCGTTTCGGTCCGTTTTCGTTTTCGCACCCACCCTTCTCCCACCATTTAACCCTCCTACCCTTCGGTGTATACAAACAAAGGCATTTTAAATCACTCAACATTCGTGAAATTTATTGATTTCGTTCACATTGACAAACGGGCCGCGGAGATGAAGTTTTTCTCGTTCGTCCAGGGCTGCGTGGCGGAGTTCGGTCGGAAAATGGTTCGTTCCCCGTTTCGGCGGGCACGAACGAAAAACGCTCATTTTCCTGTCCCACGCCCACCCCCGTTACTAGCCTTCACCCCTCCCCTTACCGGAGCAGAGTGAGTGATAGGAAGCGCAGAAATGAAAATAAGGAGATCAGATACCGCAAAACGTGACAGTTAAAAGTGCAACTACACTCGAGTATGTGCTGTGCCGGTCGAGCTCTTTGTGGCCGCGCGCTCGGGCTTGCATCCGGAATGTCATCCACCGCGGCTCTCCTTCCCCGGTTTCGTTCGTCGTCGGCCCTTCGTTCGCGCCATTTCCGTTCATTATGGGCAGTTTTAGGGAAGGGTTTTTGTTATGGGGAAATTTTTTCCTCCAAATTTGCAAAACTGCCCTTCGAATCGTACAGGACATGTTACACACGTACACACACGCACACACACAAACCCCGTCCCTGCGATGCCATCCATCCCGTACAACAATGGGCCTCACCGGAAGGGTCACGGAGCGAAAACAAGAGTAACTTCACCACATGAAATAATGGAAGGTAATGAGTTTGACATTTAACCATCCAACGACCCCCCGGTCCCGGCCCTTTTTGCCAGTGCTCCCTGCCCGTTCCCCCTTCGCTCTTCCACCCCCTAGGGCTGAGGAGTGAAAGCAACAGGGGGAAAAACAGGGTTGCACATTTTACCGACCGGGAAAGACTACGGTAATTTTCCTGTCTCCAGCTTGTGCTCCGGTTTGCACTGTTCTTTTCTGCTGTTTCTTGTTGTTCCTCCGGTGCCTTTCGGCCTCCCTTCTGTCACTCGTTTCCACCGGGCGCTGTGTTGCTTTTTTAAACTTTATCTGCCCGGCAACGCTGCACTCCGGCGACGTGCTTGAGCGATTCGCCATCTCGGGCCCACTTCCGAAAGGGCCACCCAAAGTCAGTCAACCATGGTAACCGGGTTTGGTAAGGAATGGGACCGAACAGCGCTCCAGCTCCGGGGAGACAAAAAAGAACGCAGCAAGAAGGAGAAGAAAGGCCAACACAACCTTCCCTCCGTAGCCGGCCCGGGCTCGGGCTCGGTAGAATTTTTGCACTGGCGGAATGGAAATGCGATCGGATATGGTTCATCGGTTCGGAGGTTAGCTAGTTCTTCACTGCATCCGGAAAGCCGGGGCGACGATGGCGTTGACGGGCGGTATTCGATGCGCCCGAATGATCGGTTTATGTTGCATTCAGTTGGATAAACCGCATTTGCATACCCGTCCAGCGGGAAAACGGAACGGACGCTACGGCGTTAAGCTCGTTGCTGCTCTATAAATCTATTTGGTGTAGTCTTTTTCTTAAAGGCCCTGTCTGGAAGCAAAGGATACCATTCCAAGCCAGTAGTAAACTATGCAGTAAATTGAAAATACCCAAGGCAGCAGTTTGTTTAATCAAGCTCTTTTTAACAAACCAAACGTCAATGTCCTCTGCTCAAATTCTCAAAATAAAATAATTGAAGGTTGGAAACGATCTTATGAAATCTTCAACTAATTAAATCTTTCAAACAAGTCCATTTTAACAAATTTTGCCATTTTATGACTATTTTCAATTACTTGAATTGGAGCGATTGTTGAAAGCATAGTACTATTAAATTTTAAAAATATGCTCAACTTAATTCTTTCTTTTGCATAGTAATAAATATTACATTTTATGACATTAAACTAAAAATATTAAATTCACAAAGATACATAACTTTAAGATTTATTCCAAGCACTGCTCCAGCCCAAATGTTTCAACATTATCTGTAATATACTTCCCCCAGACCAAATCAGATAATTCTAAATCCAATGTTTCGAGTAAGTGTAACACGTTCGGTAACAAGTGTTCTAATTATTTTTTTTTTCTTTGAAAGTTATGGATAGTTTTCAAACGACTGATAAACAGGAAATCTCACCAATAGCTGACGTACTGTTTCATTATCTACCTTCTCTTTAATGCCGTTCAATGGTTGTAACAAATTATGCAAAACCCGCCCATACCTATAGTGTTGTTAGAACAGAAAATATGTAAAAGACAGAATATATTTTGACTATAACTTATTTTTGAAGCATATTTCAAAGGCAATGAAACCAATACATTAGCCTCATAGACTTCTCATAATCCAATACATTTTGCTGGTGTTTATAACTTTAAGGAAATCATGGCATACCTGGTAAATTCTTTCTTAATTTATTTCGGAATTGGAAGATATATTTTTTGAATACATTAAACGCAGATGATCAAAGAACTTTTGATACTAGAACACATATCCTTGAACAAATAACCACTACAACCACTATTGGTACTAGCACCACTACGGGAGCACTTACCCTATCTATCGGAGGCATTGAAAATTAATCATAATAGACTTTCCCTCCCATGTTTGTTGCAAATATAACATAGTTCCCTGCTTGTTCAAACAAATTACTCGATCGTGCTCCCGTACATTGTAACTCAAAATAACGAGCCGTAGATCACCTTTCGCCTCTGGCGACTTGAAACACTTGACGAACCCCGGCCACATAAATTCGACCCATTCGATCGCGATCGCGAGTACTACAATTACAACGATCACGCTGGATCCGCAGGCTTCGAGAGAGAGCGTAAAAATGCCCAAAATACAAAGTAACCAAATTGATGATCTCACGGTTGATCTTTCGATCCGAAAAACGATCCCCTTGACCGGGGCCCGCGCTCCGCGATCGTAAAGTGTCGCCTGTCAATCAGACATTACCCACCGCATCCCCAACCCCCACGACACCGACACTCTCCCATCACCCAGGATTTGCCAACAAGCAAATTGGAGCGTGTAAATTGATGGGTCTACGCCGAGGCGAAAAACGTGCCTTACGGCGACGCGAGGTGAACGCCGATGCAGTCGCCCGATTTTTGCATACACACAATGCCATCGCCGTCCCTGTGTTTTTGCTTATTCTTTAAATGGCGGCAATTTGGACGGGCAACAAAAAGGCCACAAATGAGCGCGCCCCGCAATGCGAATGTAAAGCGCATTCTGGAGTGCAATTTGCTGGATGGTGAACGGCAAGTACTCGCGCGGCGGTTTCTCGAACCGATTCCATCCATCGGAGCCGAGCTTTTTCAGCTATCAGAGATGTGCAACTATGTAGTCGAACGGGCGGAGTGCAAATTCATTTAGCGTCTATCTGTAACAGTTCGCCAGCTCTTTCTCTCCCCGTCAATCGCCGTTCATAAATAATGCAACAATAATGCGAGATACCGACCACCACCATAAAAGTGCTCGCAACAAGGAGTGTTTGTTTTACAGCTTCCTACTTTCGATTTCGTCGAGCCAAGATCTCACACTTGGGCCTCGTTCACGGCTCGTTGTGTTAGTAACCATTTGGTACGCCTTCACTTTACCAACCATGATTCGATACCTTATTTCTTTTTTTTTTGTGTTTGGTTCAAACTGTGCTTAAGACTTCTCGGATGTGGCTGAAGAAACCAACCGAAAGCCGAACTATCAGAGGTTCCAAGGTGCGTTCGGGTTTTGGTACGTCCTTCCCCGTCGCCGATGAACCCGGCTTAGACCCCCCGGAGTGTGTGAGCTCTGCCTTTACGAACCTTGTCTTTTGCGCAGCACACTCAAAGTGAGGTCCTTCCGCGCAAGACACAAGAACGTTCCGTGCCCAAGGACATTGGAAACCAAGGAAGTTGAGGCTGAAAAACTCGTGCAATGGAAGGGATAGTCATACAAGCCGTACACAAGACTCGCTCAAGTGGCTTGTGAACTCGTTTTAAAAAGCGGTAGCATAAAATTCCTTCCGTCCCTGGTTTCGTTTGCCTCCGAGCGAAACCCTCAGGAGAAAAGAGCCAGCCTTTGAGTTTGGGCATGGGCAGAAGAAGCCGAAGCGTTTTGTAACGGGTTGAGGATCGCTTTGCGAGACCGGCGAAGTAAGTACTTACGCGGAACGCGGGCTCTACTTTGCGCACTTTTCCACACAGCCTCAGTGCCGGTTCGCCCGAGCCGCAAGAAAACGGAAGGACGACCGGAGCAGGTAAGGTAAGGTAAGGTGAAGATGAAAGAAAAGGCAACGTTCTCCAATTTGCTTATGCGTTGCGTGCATGTATTTTTGGAACCCGCAAAGAAAAAGGAAGCGAAAAGCAACCAAACAACATCTGAACTTGACCTAAGCACTAAACTTCGCGTTCGTGGTACTTGCCTTCGAGCATAAGCGCACACACACACACACGCATTCACAGCCTTAGCCTGAGGGCGGCAGGAGATGCTGGCGGACGAGGCGGACCCGACGCAGGTCCCGTTTTGTTCACCTTCTTTCCCTTTTAAGGGGGTAATCCAATAAATATAACGCAGTTGTTTTGATAGTTTGCACCGATGGTTCTATGCTCCTTTCTTATTTCTTCCTTTTCTCTTCAATTTTATGCTGCCTCCTTTCCCGGCCCGTTTCGCGGTCCTTGGCGCAGAAGGTTGAATGCGAACGGGGCGAGAATGAAGTTTACTTTACTTTTTCCCACTTTTTTCCAGGTTGTTTTCCGAAAAAGCCCCGGTGACCGGGAGTAGTACCGGTGCGCCACACTTTGGCCGGCCGATGTTATTTTTGGCCCCTTTGTTTTTCTCCCCCTATTTATGCGCCTAGGCTTCCTTACTTCTATGTTTTCCCTTAGGAATATTTTTATGAATGAAGTTCCAAATTGGATTTTCCACCATGAGCTTTAGGTGTACCGTTTTCTACTTACAAACCTTCATTATATCGATATACATTGGGTCACATTAGAAGTTTCTGTAAACGTTTAACAAACCAAAAGATTAAGAAATCGAAAATAAATTACCTTAGAATACGGGAAATTCTCGAACTGGAGAGATGCGATACGAAAAGTCCCGCCACAACGTGGGTTCTCCTAATTTCGCCACACAGCTCGCTAATGACCGATCGATCAAAGGATCGCGTACGATTGATTGATCGATTCTTTCGTCGCCCTTTCGGAGTGTGTGTTTGGTGTGTTTCGCTGCTTTGGGATTAGGCAAAAAAAACACGTGTCTTCGAGTGGACCACGAATTCGCCTCTTGTTTGGCGCACGCACAATAAAACCCTCTTTCTGAAGACGTCTCGCACACACCACGCACTAAATCCGCAGCACCTAGCGGTCTCTAGTGAACCTACACCACCACCACCAACAACCACCACCCGGGGCACGGAGCACGTATAAATATTTACGAAAAACTTCGCAGCAAACCGCTAAAACATCACATAACACGTTTTCATCCAGTTGGGCGACGTTGGGCGTCCCAAGCGGAAGATTACGTCGGCTCGCTGGTTTCGATTTGCGTCGCAGTACCACAACCTTGGAATCGCCACTTCGCCACCCCAGGGCCGGTCCAGCGAAGAGGCGAACTTGGGCAGCTTTTGGACCCTCTCCAGAGGAGGTCGTGTGGGTGCACTGGTGTTTCCCTACCGGAGGCGGGGCAGGTCCATTTGTCTAGCAGTGATCTTCCTACTTCATTTAAGCACTTCACGAGCACAAGACAGTTTGCAATGTAAAGGCCGATTTCTATTCACAAACAGCGGATCCACTTTTGGCTAAGGGGACACTTACACCGACTCGTTGGAGTAGGCGTTGTAAATAGTGACGAATGGCTCTACCAACAGTTGATTTTTCTTGTTTGCTTCTGTTTGGACATTGGTCTATTACCGTTCACGATCAAATCACATCATATCACCGAATTAACAAGTCTGGACTGGGACAGACTGGATACTGGGACTTTTTGTTACACCTTATTTAACAACTTACAATTTTGTTAGATGATCCAACGATCTACTTCCACAAACATGAACCGCTTTTTTCAAACCTCGAATGCGAAACGCGACGTTACACTCTCCAAAACGCACACTGTGCTTCTGCCGGCTTTGACGCTCGTACTGAAACGCACCGCCAACCACCGACACTGCTTTGGCTTCCCGGTGGACCAGCTGGGCTTCTCTCTCTCCCCCTCTCGACCTTTCTTACTCTCTTGCTCTCTGTCCGCATGCTGCGCTTCTCCGCGTTTCTCTATTTTGGTCCGATCTTCCGGAGAAGTCCGTAAAGCGCGCTTCTCAGGTTGCTGTAGCAACCGCCGTCGATCGTTTGACATTTCTCACGCACTCTCCCGCCTGTCAAACGCCACTTGGAGCAGACATTGCAGCATAATTTTTTTCTGTACATAATTCTGCTCGCAGCATAAATACAGCCTATGCTCATTTTTCTAATGCTCTTTAAGGCGGTAGGAAACATAATTTCACTCTCCAAATCAACGGTTTTTCTCTCGCAACGTAAAGTGCAATCTGCGATCCCTATAGTTGTCCCTTTCTCGCACGCACTGCCAACTCTTTTCATCTCTCGCTCTCTTGTCAAGATCACTCGATCGTTCCAGCAGCGCGCAAAAATGGGCTCCGTTGGTCGAGACGATTTTCACCTTTTCTCAAGGGGATTTTCTGCGTCTCATGGTTTTTCTTGCTAAAGTGTGTTGTGATCAATTTTTTGTCTGCTCTCTCGTTTACCGTCCTTCGTCTCCTGCAGTGTTACCTTTATTTTTCCGTTTTCATCCCTTTCGGTGGGATTTTCATTGCCCCTCTCCTGCATAGGATCTTCGTTCCGGAAAGGTACGTCCCGTACCGTGGCGCTGGGGATGAACTGATAACCCAGGCCGCGAGGAACGTAGTCGGCAACAGAGGGCACAGAAAAGGGTCGTTCTGCATGGAATGTCACGTTGTGTAACGAACCCTCGTCGGGAGCTGCAGTTGGCAAGAATGCAGGTCATGTAGATGCAAAGCGTGTAGGGCGGCAATGAAAGCCGCACATTGCATAATTTCCACGAAGGAAAGGATCAACCCAACGGCCATAAACATCTCTCCGTAGTCGGGCTTTTTCCTCTGTGGGCTTCTTTTCACTAATTTGACAGTTCCACAGTCTCGAATGAACAAAAAGTCGACGAGCTTAACATGATAGTGACCGCGGTAATGTCCAACAAGCTGTCGGTTTTTACAACTCCGTACAAAGGTAAACCACGTTTCCGACTCAG